>NC_091228.1:17596268-17969333 GCF_040958095.1 Procambarus clarkii | reverse complement strand
TTCCCAACCATGTTAAAGACTGTACCTCTCTCAACCAGTTTAAGATAAAAACGAAGCTATACCTAATAAATTCCCTGTAACCTACCTTACCCTTCTATTGTCAACCAATGTCTGTTTTTTTTTTAAAGAGCGCTGTTTGTCGATATAATCGTATTTGTGCTACTTTTTCAGCTATGTTTTCATTCTACTCATTATGCTCAATTAGTATTAAGCTTGTCATTTAAGTTTATCATGCCCGAAACGCTTTGCGTAATAGTGGCTTTAGGCATTGTATGTACTAGCTCTACCTATAAGTCAACCAATCTTTGTAAAAATTTATTGTATGTATGTACTTTACCTAAATAAACATTTTATTTTTAAATATTAGTACTCAGACATGGACATGGACATGTTACATTTGTTAATTCCTACTTATACTATTTACATGTTCTGCAGAATTTAATTTACTAATAAATTTAAGCCCCAGACTGCCTGTCTTTTTCCCCCTGATCAGAAAATGGTCTGTATAGTGCTATCAGTGATTATCCCTGAAGAAAGTGGAGAGGTTATGTTGGTCCAGATGTGATCAAGAGCTGTGGCAGTACTGTCAGTGATTCTAGAAGGTCTAGTGATTACGGGTATGAGGAAGCAGGAATTCATACAGTTGAGGAAACTAGCAGCAGGAGGGTTATCAGGCTCGCAGAGGTCAATGTTAAAGTCACCAGAAATAATTAAGTGGTTTTTGTTCAGTCGGTTCTCTAGTATAAGATTTCTAAGGTTTGAGTTAAATTCAGTCACATCAGTGTTAGGAACCCTATTTGGAAGCAAATCTACAAATGCAATTAAGCTTCAGATTGACAATGTAAACATTAGCAATAAAAATGATAGAAAGTTTCTTGGCATATTCCTAGACAAGAGACTCAACTTCAGTACCCACATACAACACATAACTAAGAAAGTAATAATAATAATTTTTATTTATTTATTTATTATTATTTATTTATTTATTTATTTATTTATTTATTTATTTATGCATATACAAGAATGTACATAAGGAATGTGAGGATACAATTATGGTAATTACAGTCTTGTAAAGCCACTAGCACGCGCAGCGTTTCGGGCAGGTCCTTAATCTAAGAAAATTTTAAGGAGGTAAATACTTGCAAAATTTATAGACAAAAAAATGATAACAGATTACATGGAATGAAAAAAAAAAAGATGAGAGAAAATTATAGGTACAGTATATTAAAGCACATAGGTAGCTATGATTGATTGCAATGACAGCTTAAAATGGTAGTTGACAACAAATTGGTAGGCACAATACAGCAGAAACAATATAAGATTGATTGCAATGACAGCTTGAATGGTAGTTGACAAAAATTGGTAGTCACAATACAGCATATGGCTAGCACATAAAAGAAGACAGCAATGAACACAATGATAAGGTTGTTTGATATTACATAAAAATTAGGAGATTGGGTACCACTAGGTACAGAGCAAATTTAAAGCTCAGTGTAGGAAACTAAATAGATGAAGTTAGGTACTTTTTGTTTTTGTTTTTTATTTAGGCAAAGGTACATACATAAAGAGATTTTACAAAGTTTGTTGGCTTTATAGATAGGAGCTAGTACATACAATGCCTAAAGCCACTATTACGCAAAGCGTTTCGGGCAGGAAAAAACACTACTGACTAAAGCTTAAAACTAATGGGAAAAAAGAAAAAAATGCGTTGAGTACAAATAAAAATAGAGGTAAAAGAGGGGGGAACATTGTTGAAAAAACAGCACAAATACAATTACAAATTATTACAGAAAATTAGAAAGTCTCTAAAACAGTTGGTATACTCTCCAAAATCAGATATTATGTTCCTAACTCTGCTCTCATCTCTCTATATTATGCACTAATCTATCCCTATCTCAACTATGGTATCTGTGCATGGGGTTCAACCACTGCAAACCACCTCAAGTCCGTCATCACCCAGCAAAAATCTGCTATCAGAATAATATCAAATTCTGCTTTCAGACAACACACAGCCCCCTTGTTTAACTCCCTAAACATGCTAAACATAATCTCACTCCACAAATTCTCCTGTGTCAACTACATTTACAAAACCCTGTTCTTAAATGCAAATCCTTGTCTGAAACTCTTCCTGGACAGATGTAATAGGACCCATTATCAACACACCAGAAATAAATATCTCTTCGATATCCCTAGAGTTAAACTTAATCTGTGTAAACACTCTATGCAAATAAAGGGACCCAGTTTATGGAACTCACTCCCTACTGAATTGAAAAGCTGTCCAACTTTTACATCATTCAAAATCAATACTAAAAAGTACCTAATTTCATCTTCATAGTTTTTCACCTTTTGCCTTAAAATTGCACTGTATCTATTGCTACCCAATCTCCCAACCTTTATGTTCCCAATTTGAACATCTTTACCATTGAGATCATTGCTGTTTTCTTATATAATTTTATAATAATAATAATAATAATAATAATAATAATAATAATAATTTTTATTTAGGTAAAGGTACATACATAAAGAGATTTTACAAAGTTTGTTGGCTTTATAGATAGAGCTAGTACATACAATGCCTAAAGCCACTATTACGCAAAGCGTTTCGGGCAGGAAAAAACACTAATGACTAAAGCTTAAAACTAAATGGGTAAAAAGAAAAAATGCGTTGAGTACAAATAAAAATAGAGGTAAAAGAGGGGGGAACATTGTTGAAAAAGCAGCACAAATACAATTACAAATTATTACAGAAAATTACATTCAAACAGCGTTGATTTGAAAAACAAAAAAAACAAAAAACATACATGGGTTGACAATAGAGGGGTAAGGTAGGTTACAGGGAATTTATTAGGTATAGCTTCGTTTTTAACTTAAACTGGTTGAGAGAGGTACAGTCTTTAACATGGTTGGGAAGGTCATTCCACATTCTGGGCCCCTTGATTTGTAGAGCATTTCTGGTTTGATTAAGTCGTACTCTAGGAATATCAAAACTGTATTTATTTCTGGTGTGGTGCTCATGGGTTCTGTTACAACCTTCTATGAAGCTTTTGAGTTCAGGATTGGCATTATAGTTTAGCATTATATATATATATAGATTGGCATTATATATATATATGTATAATACACATGAGAGAATGTGCAGTGACTTAATGTCTAACATATTCAGAGATTTGAGTAGGGGTACCGAGTGATGTCTGGGGCCAGAATTGGATATTGTCCTAATAGCAGCTTTGTGTTGAGTAATTAGAGGACGTAAGTGATTTTGGGTAGTAGAGCCCCAAGCACAAATACCATAGTTGAGATATGGATAGATAAGGGAGTAATAGAGAGTCACCAGGGCAGGGCGTGGTACATAATATCTGATCTTAGAAAGAATGCCCACAGTTTTTGAAACTTTTTTTGATATGTTTAGAATGTGTCCCTGGAAATTCAGCTTGTGGTCAATGAGAATGACAAGGAATTTGCCATCTGATTTGTTACAAATTTGGGTATTGTTTATTTTGAGATTTATTTGATTAGAGGATTTATTGCCAAACAGAATATAGAAAGTTTTGTCAATGTTAAGGGTGAGTTTGTTGGCAGTTAGCCACAGATGGACTTTATTTAGCTCAGTATTTACTGTGGCATTTAGAGCAAGGGGATCAGGACTGGAGTAAATGAAGGTTGTGTCGTCAGCAAATAGAATTGGTTTGAGGTGTTGGGAGGCATTTGGAAGGTCATTAATGTAGATGAGAAAGAGGAGAGGGCCAAGTATGCTGCCCTGGGGAACCCCAATGTTGATGGGTAGGGTGGGAGAAATTGTATTATTCACAGAAACACATTGGAGCCTGTCAGTAAGGTAGGATTTGAGGTATTGTATATAGGGAGTGTCCTCTGACACCATAATGATGTAATTTAAGAAGAAGGTTTTGGTGGTTGACAGTGTCGAAAGCTTTACGCTGGTCTTTACGGTCCCTGCTTTACGCAGGGCCAGTGCTGCCAATCTGTTGTATGGTGTTTATAAATCTTGTTATCTGTATCTTTTGCTACCCAGTCTCCCAATCTTTTTGTACCCATTCTGAACATCTTTACCATTGTGATCATTGCTGTCTTATATGTGCTGTCAATCTGCTGTATGGTGTCTATTAATCTTGTTTAAATTACTAATCAAGCTGTCAATGTAATCAATCAGAGCTTTAATATACAATGTGCTTTAATATACTTACTTATCTCTCTCATCTCATTTTTCTCTTGTAATGTATCTTTCATTTATCAATTCTGATTGAAATTACCTACTTAAAATTATCTGCTAGATTAAGGACCTGCCCGAAACGCTGCGCGTACTAGTGGCTTTACAAGAATGTAAATACTGTACTATCCAATGTATTCTCTCAAACCCAATGTACCTTCTTGTATATATATAAATAAAAAATAAATAAATAAATAAACCCTGTAGACTGCTCCCACAGTCAAGACAGCATCATTACCCTTGACTCTGAAAGAGGCAAATATATACTCCATAAGGGTCTCCAGATTTAAGAACACTGTTTTTCCCAAAAACGGTGGGTTTTCTGAGGGAAGAGAAAACGTATGTCTGGAAGCTGACTTTAACCGCCCAAGCTGCGCGCGCAACGGGCCGAGGTTATAAAAGCTCGGCCTGCAGACTGCGTGGCCCCCCCTTCCCAACAAGCAAGCAGCTGCTCACTTACAAAACGCCCACCCTCCTCCCTGGATTCTCTGCATCCTCCGTTTGATTTTGAAAGGGACGGCCCACAGACGTGCTCTTGGGTCACTTGTTCTAGCTTGCTAAGCATTTGCTGTATCTTTGGGGGTGCTCCGCCGGAACCCCCAAAGTGATAAGCCTGCACATAGCTAAGAAATATTCCCATGAATTGTAATTAGTGTAATTAAATTAATGCAACTTTCAATTACTAACTATAGATGTAGTTATTAATTGTAATTGATTTAATACTTTATCATTATAAGGATTATTCATTATAATTATTCTTTAATACTTTATTGTTATGCACTAGTCAATAATATATATCATTCACCCTAATTAGCTATTTGATTCATTAAAAATAATTGCTTATCATTATACTATTTGTTATTATTATTATTTATTATATAATAATAATAATTAATTTATTATTTATTAATTTATTATATATTAATTTATTATTTACCATTATAAAATAAACAAGTCCCCAATCTGAGCACGTTTTCTTCCAACCTCAGAAAAATTACTTTTAAGGAAGTCAGTTCATGGTGGTAGTAAAGAAAAGTACCACCACCCCTTAGTATAGGACGACAGTTGTGAATGGCTGAGTAGTTTGGTATGTTGTTGAGTTGAGAAGTGTCCTCTTTTAACCACGTTTCAGTAAACACAATAAAAGAGAATTTGTTGTGGACTGTTTGAATCAGGGCATTAACATCATCAAAGTGCTTGCAAAGAGATCTTACCACCTCAAGTCCATCATCACCCAACAAAAATCTGCTATCAGAATAATAACAAATTCTGCTTTCAGACAATGCTCAGCTCCCTTGTTTAACTCCCTAAACATGCTAAACATAATCTCACTCCACAAATTCTCTTGTGTCAACTACATTTACAAAACCCTGTTCTTAAATGCAAATCCTGCTCTGAAACTCTCCCTGAATAGATGTAATAGGACCCATTATCACCACACCAGAAATTTATATCTCTTTGATATCCCCAAAGTCAAACTTAATCTGTGTAAACACTCTATGCAAATAAAGGGACCTAGTCTATGGAACTCACTCACCAATGAATTGAAAAGCTGTCCAACTTTTGCGTCATTCAAAAACAAAACTAAGAAGTACCTAATTTCATCTTCATAGTTTTTTACCTTGTTGCTTTAAAATTGCACTGTATCTAGTACTACCCAATCTTTATGTACCCAATCCAAACAACTTTACCCTTGTGATCATTGCTGTCTTCTTATATGTGCTATCAATTTGCTGTATGGTGTCTGTTAATCTTTGTTTAAATTACCAATCTTCCTGTCAATGCAATTAATCAGAGCCTTATATACCAATGTGCTTTAATATACCTACTAATCTCTCTCATCTCATTTTTTTCTTGCAATGTACCTATCATTTTATTAATTCTGCTAGAATTTACCTACTTAAAATTGTCTGCTAGATTAAGGACCTGCCCGAAACACTGCGCGTACTAGTGGCTTTACAGGATTGAAAATATGCTATGTATTTTCACAAACCCAATATACCTTCTTATATATATAAATAAATAAATAAATAAATAAATAAATAAATAAATAAATAAATAAATAAATAAATAAATAAATAAATAAATAAATAAATAATAAACTATTTTAACTATTAAATTATAAAATAATGAGAAAAACAGTCTTACCTGGGACGCGGTCGGGTCAAGATACCTGCTCCGCAACTAGGGGTGAAGTTTTTTTTTTTTTTTTTTTTTTTTTTTGAGATATATACAAGAGTTGTTACATTCTCGTACAGCCACTAGTACGCGTAGCGTTTCGGGCAGGTCCCTGGAATACGATCCCCGCCGCGAAGAATCGTTTTTTCATCCAAGTACACATTTTACTGTTGCGTTAAACAGAGGCTACAGTTAAGGAATTGCGCCCAGTAAGTAAGTAAGTAATTATCAAAAGAAGGCACCAAACCGGGAAGGCTATGTAGCACCATCAAATACGCAAAATAATCAGAGGGCGCTAAATATCACCAAGGATGCCAATACGAGAACAAAAACGCATAAGGCGAACGATATCAAAAGTATCCGAGTCACCAAGAATTCTATCGAGGGACAGGTGACCGCGAGGGGCGGTCGGAAAGCAAGACATACGCTCGTCCTGGAAGTCAGGACATTCAAGAAGGACATGCACGACCGTAAGAGGGACAATGCAACTAGGACAATAAGGAGCAGGGCGGCGCTCCATCAAGTTACCATGGGTTAAGCGAGTATGGCCAAGACGCAACCTCGCCAGAGCTGTTTCCCACCGCCGGTTACGGTGGAAGGAGGACTGCCACAAGGAAACACAACATTTAAGAGTACGTAGCTTGTTACCAGTAACAGACAACCAAGAAGCCTGCCAACGGGTAAGGACTGAGGAATGGATAACCGGGTAAAAGTCGGAATACGGAATGCCTTTACGAGAGATGGGACAAGAGCGGACAGCTTCCTTGGCGGCAGCATCCGCACGCTCATTTAAAGACACACCAATATGGCTGGGAACCCAACAAAACTCAACCGACTTAAATTTACTATGAACGAGAAACAGCCAATGCTGGATCTCGACAACCACTGGATGAACTGGATTAAAGGACCCGAGAGCCATGAGGGCACTACGAGAGTCAACAACAACTACAAAGGAAGACTGACAACGAGAAAGTAGGAGACGAAGAGCATAGAGAATAGCATAAAGTTCCGCTGTAAAGATGCTAGTCTCCGGAGGCAAGCGACACATATAAGTGCGATCAGGAAAAACAACAGAGTAGCCAACACCGTCCGCTGACTTAGACCCATCGGTGAAGACAGAAACGGAGCGGGAGTGAGAAGAAAAGTGCTCGAGGAAAAGGCGTTTTAGAACCGTAGGAGGGGTAAAAGCTTTAGTGATACGGGTCAAGGAAGTACAAAACCGCGGAAGAGGGACCCTCCACGGGGGCAAAGAAGGAACAACACGAGGAGAAACATCAGAAATACGAACGGAAAGAGAATCCTGCAGGCGAGATAACCGGACAGAAAGAGGGAGGTGGTGAAGAGGAACAGGAACCGCAGGAGGGGTAAAAGTTAAAGCACGACAGAGGCGAGAGGAAGGATGTTGCAAGGACCGCGCAAGATAGCGAAGACAGTAGCGATCACGGCGGTCTTGGAGAGACAGGAAGCCAGTGTCAACATACAAGCTAAGGACGGGAGTCGAACGAAAGGCACCAGAACTGAGGCGCAACCCAGTATGGTGCAAAGCATCAAGACGGCGAAGAGTAGAAGGAGAAGCAGACGAGTAAGCAGGGCAACCATAATCGAGCTTAGACAGGACGAGAGAAGAATGTAAAGCAAGGAGAGTGCGCCTATCTGCCCCCCAAGAAGTATGGGACAAGACCCGAAGGAGGGTAAGGGCCTTAGAGCACTCAACACGGAGGTAAGAGATATGGGGAGACCAAGACAAACGAGTGTCAAGGAATAACCCCAAAAGCTTCGCGGAATCTTTGTATTCAAGGGGATGACCATAAAGAGACAAAGAGGGACGAAGAACAACCCGTTTCCGCGTAAATGTCATGGCACAAGTCTTAGAAGTAGAGAACTTGAAGCCATGATCAGTGGCCCAAGACGACACGGCATCAATTGCAAGTTGAAGCCGGCGTTGAAGGAGAGGCGAATCATCACCCTGACAACAAAGGGTAAGATCATCGACATAGAGAGCGGAGAAGACACCAGAAGGAAGAGAGGAAAGAAGACCATTGAGGGCAACCAGAAAAAGAGTAGTTCTCAGAACACTACCCTGGGGCACACCTTCGTATTGCTGAAAAGAGGGAGAGAGAGCGGTACCAAGGCGCACCCGAAAGGAACGACGAGAGAGGAAGCTGCGGAGAAAGAGAGGGAGATGACCACGAAGGCCAAAAGAATGAAGTTGAGATAGGATATGATAACGCCAAGTGGTGTCGTAAGCCTTTTCCAGGTCAAAAAGGACGGCAACAACGGAGGTCTTCGCAGCAAAAGCAGTACGAATATAGACCTCCAAGTTCACCAGGACATCTGTCGTGCTGCGGCACTTGCGGAAACCAAATTGAGAAGGGGAGAGGAGGTGATGGTGTTCCAGGAACCACATCAGACGAACGTTAACCATACGTTCAAAAAGTTTGCAGACACAACTTGTGAGAGCAATAGGGCGAAAGTCCTTAGGGGAAGTACCCAGAGACCCCGGTTTGCGAACAGGGAGGACAACGGCATCGAGCCAGTCCTCAGGGACTGACGACGACTCCCAGATCCGATTATACAGACTCAGTAAATACTGAGACGTGCTCGGAGGGAGATGGCGAAGCATCTCATAATGAATACCATCGGAGCCCGCCGCCGTAGAACCGCAGAGGGCCAGAGCAGAACGAAGTTCAGAGAGAGAGAAGGGATCATTATAGGGAAGCTGAAGATGAGTGCAGAAATCTAAAGGACGAGACTCAAGGACAGGTTTACGAAGAAGGAAAGATTGGGGAAGATGAAGACCAGAGCTAACAGAAGAAAAGTGGGAACCCAGTTCGGAAGCGACCTGCAACGGGTCCGCCACAAGAGTATCATGGAGGTCAAGGACCGGTGAAACATCGGGAACGAACTTACCCGCTATCTTGCGGATACGCTTCCAGATCTGGGCCAGAGGGGTTTCGGACGTAATTGTTGAGACATAAGATGCCCAACATTCACGTTTAGCCGTACGGATGGCCCTACGGGCCACCGCACTCGCTTTCCGAAAGAAAAGAAAAGAATCGGTCGTCTGCCTACGGCGGTGCCTCTTCCAGGCTGCACGCTTACAGCGGACAGCCCGAGCACAGTCCGCATTCCACCAGGGAACGCACTTCCGTGGACCCCGAGAGGAAGAGCGAGGAATAGAGCGGAGGGCAGCGTTGAAGACAGTGTCATGAAAAAGGAGGAGAGCGCGAGAGAGAGGCAGAAGGGAGAGGTCAGAGAGAGCAGCACTGAGGGTAAATAGGGTCCAGTCTGCCTTAGCAAACTGCCACCTAGGGAAAGAGAGGGAAGGGCGAAAAGAGAAAAAGGAAACAAGGATGGGGAAATGATCACTTCCATGGAGGTCATCAAGAACCTGCCACGTGAAATCTAAGTAAAGAGAAGAAGAGCAGAGAGAAAGATCAAGGGACAAGAAACAAGAAAGGGTGCGAGTCCGAGAGTCCGAGAGTCCAAATGAGTGGGCTCACCAGAATTCAGAAGAGACAGGGAAGAAGATAGGAGAAACGGCTCAAGGAGGCGACCCCGGGTATTCGTCAGAACGTCACCCCAAAGAGAATGACGACAATTGAAGTCACCCAGCAGGAGCACAGGCTCCGGCAAGGAGTCTAGGAGGTGTTTCAAATCAGGAAGAGAGAGCGGGACACTCGGGGGGAGATAAATGGAACAAACTGTGTACCATTTCCCCACAAAGATACGAGCAGCAGAACAATGGAGAGGCGAAGGAAAGAGTAAAGGAACAAAGGGAACATCTGCACGAATCAAGAGAGCAGAAGAATTAGAAGCCCCAGCAATGGCTGGGGGGGGGAGAGAGAAAGGAATAGCCACGAAAACGACCAGGACGAGCACCAAGCATTGGCTCCTGGAGACAGACACAAAGGGGCGAAAACCGCGAAATCAGAAGTTGGAGTTCGAGGAAATTGGCGTAATACCCTCGAACGTTCCATTGAAGAATGGACAACGACGGGAAGAGAAAGGACAAAAACAGAGAACAAGGAAGAAACAAAGGCGAAAGAGCAACAGAGCACGTTAAAGAATATCAGGGTCGGGATCAGGGTCAGCAAAGTCAGGGTTAGGGGGCATGGGTAAACTGAGCAAAGACGGAGGGAAGGAAACGGGAGAACAGATCAGAGGTGGGCGGGCGGGGTCCGGAGGAGGAGGAGGAAGAGGAGGAGACAACGGAGAGGAGTAGTCAAGGACAGCAGTAGGAAGAGGGGGAGTAGGAAGAGGGGGAGGAGAAAGAGGGGAGCGCACCCCAGCAAGAGCAGCAACCGAGAGGGAAGCAGGGGCCAAAGAAACCTCCATAGCAGGAACAGGGGGCGCAACCACTGAAACGGGAGGGGAAGGAGCAACAGAGCCAGAAGTAGGAGCTAAGGAAGAAAGCGAAGCCTTCTTACCCGCCGGGGAAGAGGAAGGAGAGGAGCCAGGCTTACGCTTCTGACTTAAAGAGACAGGTGTCCCAGCAACTACGTACCGGGCAACGGATTCCAGTGTCTCAACAGGAGAAGCCGAACGAGAGCACACACGACGGCCGTTAGGAGAGCGATGGACATCCGCCTGCACCGACAGGCGGCGGGGAGAGCCGATAGATGGAGGAAGAGGATGGGAAGGAGGATCGGAGGGGGACGAGGAAGAAGACACAGGAGACATGACAGACCGGGCTGAAAGAAGGGGAACCCCAGACAGAGGACCAGGAGGGGGACCCCTCGGGAAAGAACTCAAAGGAACAGAGGAGGGGGCAGTGGGCGTATCAGGGTCCAAGGCCCGGAAACGGTTGAGAGTCTGAGGAAGGGGGGAAGGACGAGGAGAGGAAGAGCGCAACACGCGAGCATAAGAGATGTTAGTATAAGGCGGAGCCGGCGAACCTGGCGCCTCGCCTCAGGAAAAGACAAACGCTCCCGGTGCTTCAGGTTAAGGACGGCCGCCTCAAGCTTGTAATGGACACAGGCACGGGAGAACGTAGGATGGGCCTCACCGCAGTTGAGGCAGCGAGCTTGGGGAGAAGTGCACTCCGACTTAGAGTGACCTTCACTCCCACACAAAGGACAGAGAGAGACAGTCCCAGAGCAGCGGAGGGCACCATGCCCAAACCTCCAGCACTTATTACAAAGTCGAGGAGAAGGAATATACTCCTGGACAGAGCACCGAGCACCAGCAAGAATGACAGAGGATGGAAGGGTCCTACCATCAAAGGTGATCTTCACAACGCGAAGGGGTTGACGGCGACGACCACGAGGGGGACGAGTAAACGAGTCAACCTGGAGGACAGAATGGCCTTGGGCATCAAGGATATGCCGAATATCATCGTGGCAATCCTGCAGATTCCGAACACCGGTTGCAACATGGGGTGGGAGGAGAATAGTGCCAACACTGGAATTCATCTGAACGTTCTTGGAGACCCGAACAGGGATCTCGCCAAGGCAAGATAAGGCAGCCAAGCGGGAAGCCGCATCCTGAGAAGGAGCAGCAACGACACGTGTACCGAGACGAGTGGGGTTGAAAGTAACACACGCATCCACGGAATCTACAAGATGCCGATGGAGGGAGAAATCGTCAGGAGGCGCAGAATCAAGAGGGAGGAGATCAAAGTATTTGGCCCATGAAGCAGGACCAAACAAGGCCTGATACGCATCAGCACGGGAAGGAATCGAGCGAGTGCGGTTGGGGCGCGAACGGCGTTGAGAACCCCTAGAGAGAGAGGGGTCAAAAGGCGCAGTAGTCACAACGAAAGACTTAGCCACACCAGGGGACGAAGTGGTCACCACCAGGGGCTGGAGGCTCGACCCAACCTCAGAGGAGGGAGGGGAGCTGGGGGAAGAAGTCAGGACGGTCAAAGGAGGAGCAAGGTCGGGGCCCAACGCAGCGGGAGCTACAGAGCCTGGTCTTCCAATACAGGCCGACTCGGGGGCTTGGTCGCCCACCCCACGAGCCTGAGAGGGTACAACGGAAACATTCAACGACATAGAGACGAAAAGTGACAAATTCATCCACGAATGTGCCCCCATACCCACCATGGAGCCACAATTAGAGGCAGGACACCCAACAGGAAGCTATCGCTGATCATGCCGGGGCCCCCTAGGGGTGCGTCGTGAGTATACGCCCCACAAACGCCACCTTAAGAACCGTCAGTCCGTCGAGATCGGGTTCAGCGACGAAAGGGGGATTGACAATAAAAGGTTCCCCTCGCTCGAGACGTCGGGTACTACAGTTCTACGGGTGCAAGAGTATGCCTCCTCAAGCACCCGGGCGTCAAAATAGAAGAAGTCCAAAGAAATAATCCAAAACAAGCAAAAGGTCGGCAGGAAACGACAAGCAGATAGGAGAAGAGGGGGGAGAAAAACGAAACATAAGGAAAAGGAAAAGCGATCCGGCACAATTGGAGAAGACAGCAGCAGGAGCGCAAGGCCAGAAAAGGACAGAGGACTGCCCAACGGAGCATCACACTCCGGCAGCCGTCCACCAAGCCCCCTCACGACGCCAACGGGCCGGAAGGGGAGGGGGTGCGCCCAGTAAATCCTCCCCGGCCAGGATACGAACCCATAACATAGCGCTCGCGGAACGCTAGGCGAGTGTCTTACCACTACACCACGGAGACTGTGGTGTAGTGTTGGTTAGTGTTGGTTAAGTTAGTTTAGCTAAGTCTACACATAAGGAGACTGACTCGTATCAATCGCCTTCCCCCCCCCCTCCCCCCATGCTGGGTACTGAGATGGAGACTCAGTCACCAGAAGAACTGGCTACTTCCCACGGCGATATTAACATGGACTCTGAAAGCAGCCAGTCAGTCGAGGAGGGTGAGTATCAAGACGTTCTAACAAGGCAACAGAAGAAACGGAGAAGACAGGATGCAAGGCGTAGTGTTGACAGTAATGGTACACTTAACGGAAACGACAAGAGAATGAAGAACGACGCCGAGACTGATGTCGACGAACGGACGGAACGATGTCAGGAAGGTGAGGGTCAGCGGAGATGGAGGCTTCTCTTCCCTGCCTCATGCACGCTGGCCTATCATCAGAAGCTGTTGTGGACAGTCAGACTTGGAAGAGAACAGACTTGGAAGAGAATGCTGAAGGAAGGTGTAAACAGACCTTACTTAACGGTAAGTTCTATGGAGGCAGTGGAGTATCTTACCCAGTAAGGATATGATGGAATTGTTATGGAAATACCGGAGTGGAACGAGAAGCTGACGAAGGTAATTATCTACAAATACCCTCAGATTTTAGACCCCGAATTCATCTTCGACGACCAACGATTTGTGTGGGCCAAGCGTCACCTTATTAAAGGTAAAGCTAGGAGTAAGGTGGTGGCTCTAATGAGAGGTGAAGTTCCCGAGAAAGTGTTCATCACCGGGGCTGGCTACAGGCATTTAGCAAAGTATGTGGAAGAGCCTATAATATGCCTGAAATGCTGCAGATGGGGGCATAAATTCTGGAGCTGTCAACATGATCCACGATGTCGTTTCTGCGGAAAGTCTCACCTCTCTAATGTGTGTTTATTTATTTATTTATTTATTTATTTATTTATTTATTTATTTATTTATTTATTTATTTATTTAATTTATTTATTTACTTATTTATTTATATACAAGAGGGTACAGTGGGTTTGTGAGAATACATTGGATAGTACAGTATTTACATTCTTGTAAAGCCACTAGTACGCACAGCGTTTCGGGCAGGTCCTTAATCTAGCAGATAATTTTAAATAGGTAATTTCAATCAGAATTGATAAATGATAAAGATACATTACAAGAGAAAAATGAGATGAGAGAGATAAGTAGGTATATTAAAGCACATTGTTATATTAAAGCTCTGATTGATTACATTGACAGCTTGATTAGTAATTTAAACAAGGTTAATTGACACCATACAGCAGATTGACAGCACATATAAGACAGCAATGATCACAATGGTAAAGATGTTCAGATTGGGTACATAAAGATTGGGAGACTGGGTAGCAAAAGATACAGATAAACAAGATTTATAAACACCATACAACAGATTGGCAGCACATAAGAAAACAGCAATGATCACAATGGTAAAGATGTTCAAATTGGGAACATAAGGTTGGGAGATTGGGTAGCAATTGATACAGTGCAATTTTAAGGCAAAAAGTGAAAAACTATGAAGATGAAATTAGGTACTTTTTAGTATTGATTTTGAATGATGTAAAAGTTGGACAGCTTTTCAATTCAGTAGGGAGTGAGTTCCATAAACTGGGTCCCTTTATTTGCATAGAGTGTTTACACAGATTAAGTTTAACTCTGGGGATATCAAAGAGATATTTATTTCTGGTGTGGTGATAATGGGTCCTATTACATCTGTCCAAGAAGAGTTTCAGACAAGGATTTGCATTTAAGAACAGGGTTTTGTAAATGTAGTTGACACAAGAGAATTTGTGGAGTGAGATTATGTTTAGCATGTTTAGGGAGTTAAACAAGGGGGCTGTGTGTTGTCTGAAAGCAGAATTTGATATTATTCTGATAGCAGATTTTTGCTGGGTGATGATGGACTTGAGGTGGTTTGCAGTGGTTGAACCCCATGCACAGATACCATAGTTGAGATAGGGATAGATTAGTGCATAATATAGGGAGATGAGAGCAGAGTTAGGAACATAATATCTGATTTTGGAGAGTATACCAACTGGTTTAGAGACTTTCTTAGTTATGTGTTGTATGTGGGTGTTACGGCCCTCTCGGGACGCAACGGGGTTCTTACTCTGATGTAGTTAGAGGAAGATATATATCCGGCCCCAAGCCAGTAGAGGCTATCAAGGGATGCGATCCGTGACGCAAGTAACTTAAAGGGAGTAGGGAAAGAAAGGTAAGAACTTAATATAATATAATATAACCATCACCATTTAAATATATAAAAGTAAAACGTACACAAGGGGAGGGGTATTAACACTTTACAAAGGGGATCAACACTGTAGTCTTCTGCTGGAGACTATGGATCCTCGAAGCTAGGTGCTGAGTCCGCGGTGCTTTCTTCGTGGCCTCAAGACGTGTCCTCTGAGAACGCCGAGCCTACCCTGGCCACAGGTCAGCCACAACACAGGTCCACTGGGGGCACCGTCGTGGAGGCCGTCAACCACACGTCCAGCAGGTCTGCTGGCAGGTACTGAGCCACCAAGGCTGGTACGGCCACTCCACGAACGATAAAAGGGGTACGCCCTAGACAGGAGTCTCGTGTGATATCACCAATCACCCTCCTGTCCTCAATACCCCAGTGGATTATCGTCTCCAACCGTCGGTCCCGGGTAAATCCTTCCACTGCCCCTCCACTGGCAGGCTTAACACACCACAGTGTTCTTCCGGGGGGACGACGTTACGACAGCTGCAGCAAACTTCACTGTATGGAGACTGGCTGCCTCGGGTAGACTGACTCCACCTTCAACACAGTGGTCCCAGGTCGGCTCTGTAAGCAGACAAGTCATTAATAACCGGGACACTAATACACCACACTCACAGGCTCAGATACAAACGCCCGACATATCCACTCCCTAGATGGCGTTGTCGTCGGAGCACCACCTCACCAGAGGTCAGGAGCGGCGGTGTTGAGCGCTGAACCAGACTGGAAACTGGTCCTCGAGGCCAGTACACGCTGTCCTCACTAGGTGTCGTCGTCCGTTTGGCGGGGGTTTCGGGAGCCGACCCACAGATGGCGTAGTTGTTACTGCTCCTTGCTCGGATGCTGGATCCGGGTTCGTAACAGTGGGTACTGAAGTTGAGTCTCTTGTCTAGGAATATGCCATGAAACTTTCCATAATTTTTATTGCTAATGTTTACATTGTCAATCTGAAGCTGAATTGCATTTGTAGATTTGCTTCCGAATAGGATGTAGTAGGTCTTTTTTATGTTAAGTGTTAATTTGTTGGTTGACATCCATAAGTGGACTTTTTTTAGTTCATTATTAACAACACCATTTAGTGTATGTGGGTTGGGGTTGGAGTAGATGAGGGTAGTATCATCAGCAAACAAAATAAGTTTCAGAATGTTAGAAACATTAGGCAGATCATTAATGTATATAAGAAAAAGAAGAGGTCCCAAGATGCTGCCCTGTGGCACTCCAACAGTTATTGGTAGAATGGGAGAGATTATATTATTGATGGCTACACATTGGTGTCTATCACTAAGATAGGATTGGATATAGTCCAGTGCATGGCCTCGGATTCCATAATGATGGAGTTTACCTAAGAGGTAATCGTGATTAACAGTATCAAAGGCCTTTCTCAGGTCAATGAAGAGTCCAATTGGAAACTCATTTTTATCAAGAGCTGAGTAAATTATATCAAGGAGACTAATAATTGCATCGTTGGTACTCTTTTGAGAGCGGAATCCAAACTGACAGGGGCTAAGAATGTCGAATTTTACGAGATAGGAGTAGAGCTGTTTGTAGATAATTTTTTCAAATATTTTTGATAGTATGGGTAGGTTCGATATTGGTCTGTAGTTGTTTATGTCTGACGGATTACCTCCTTTATGAACTGGCGTTACTCTTGCTTTTTTAAGGATATCAGGGAAGGTATGACACTGAAGGGATTTGTTGAACAGCAGAGCTATAGGTGGCGCAAGGGCATGGGAGGCGCTCTTGTATACAATGGATGGGATTTCACTGATGTTCCCAGCTTTGGTTTTTAGTGAGTGTATGATGGACACAACATCTGACGGGCTGACTGGTGAGAGGAGAAGAGAGTTTGGATAGCTGCCTGAGAGATATGTGTTGATATGTGTCTGAGTCTGTGGGATTTTACTTGCAAGGTTAGCACCAATCGATGAAAAGAAGCTATTAAATTCATTCGCCATTTCTAAGTCAGATGACAGTGTAAGGCCATCCTTAGAGAGTGTTATCTGGTTGTGGGAGTGTTGTTTAGTTCCCAGGATATTAGAGATGGTATTCCATGTGCTTTTCATGTTGCCTTTTGCTTCTTTGAATCTAGTCTCATAATATGAAAGTTTTGCTTTTCTTATAAAATAAAAAATAAAAATAAAATAAAATAAAATGTTTATTTAGTTAAGGTACATACATACAATAAATTTTTACAAAGATTGGTTGACTTATAGGTAGAGCTAGTACATACAATGCCTAAAGCCACTATTACGCAAAGCGTTTCGGGCATGATAAACTTAAATGACAAGCTTAATACTAATTGAGCATAATGAGTAGAATGAAAACAAGAAATGAAAACATAGATGAAAAAGCAGCACAAATACAATTATGTCGACAAACAGCGCTCTTAAAAAAAAAACAGACATTGGTTGACAATAGAAGGGTAAGGTAGGTTACAGGGAATTTATTAGGTATAGCTTCGTTTTTAACTTAAACTGGTTGAGAGAGGTACAGTCTTTAACATGGTTGGGAAGGTCATTCCACATTCTGGGCCCCTTGATTTGTAGAGCATTTCTAGTTTGATTAAGCCGTACTCTAGGAATATCAAAACTGTATTTATTTCTGGTGTGGTGCTCATGGGTTCTGTTACATCCTTCTATGAAGCTTTTGAGATCAGGATTGGCATTATAGTTTAGCGTTTTATATATGTATAATACACATGAGAGAATGTGCAGTGACTTAATGTCTAACATATTCAGAGATTTGAGTAGGGGTACCGAGTGATGCCTGGGGCCAGAGTTGGATATTGTCCTAATAGCAGCTTTGTGTTGAGTAATTAGAGGACGTAAGTGATTTTGGGTAGTAGAGCCCCAAGCACAAATACCATAGTTGAGATATGGATAGATAAGGGAGCAATAGAGAGTCACCAGGGCAGGGCGTGGTACATAATATATGATCTTAGAAAGAATGCCCACAGTTTTTGAAACTTTTTTTTATATATTTAGAATGTGTCCCTGGAAATTCAGCTTGTGGTCAATGAGAATGCTAAGGAATTTGCCATCTAATTTGTTACAAATTTGGGTATTGTTTATTTTGAGATTTATTTGATTAGAAGATTTATTGCCAAACAGAATATAGAAAGTTTTGTCAATGTTAAGGGTGAGTTTGTTGGCAGTTAGCCAAAGATGGACTTTATTTAGCTCAGTATTTACTGTTACTCCAAACTGGACCTGCGGTCCGAGTCAGGACCGTAGGTCCTGACTCGGACCGCAGTCAGGACCAGGTCCTGACTGGTCCTGTCAGGACCAAACCAGTCAGGACCGTAGGTCCTGACTGGTTTGGAGTGGAGACGGGTTCAAGTAAAAAATGGCCACACAGGAAATGATTTCGACGTTCAGTAAACACTCGCCGAGTGGATAACTGAATGCCCAACAGCCCAATACGGGTTGATGATAGTATTTAATTGAATGTGAAACTTAAAACTAAACTAAAAGCTCACACGTGATAATTTCTACGTTCAGTTAACACTCACTGAGTTGTAAACTGAAAGACTAAGCAAGCCAATGCATAGTTGATGATGATAGTAATATTTTAAGATTTAGAAACTTTACACTAAATGACCACACATGTAGCGATTTTGCATTCAGTGAACACTTACTGAGTTGTAAACTGAATGCTGGAGCCGACCAGTGCATGGTTGATGATGATAGCAATATTTTAAGATTGAGAAACTTTACACTAAATGACTACACATGTAGCGATTTTGCATTCAGTAAACACTTACTGAGTTGTAAACTGAATGCTGGAGCCGGTCAATGCATGGTTGATGATGATAGCAATATTTTAAGATTGAGAAACTTTACACTAAATGACCACACATGTAGCGATTTTGCATTCACTAAACACTTACTGAGTTGTAAACTGAATGCCGTAGCCGGTCAATATGAGGTTTGTGATAGTAATATTTTATTTTTTATTTACGATGGAGAAACTTTAAACTAAAAAATGAGGTCGCATTGAGGGATAACAATGATCAGTAAACAGTTACTGAGATGTAAACTGAATGGTTGAGCCATCCAATACATGGCTGGTGATAGTAATATTTTATTTTTTACGATGGAGAAACTTTAAACTAAAAAATGAGGTCGCATGGAGAGATAACAATGTTCAGTAAACAGTTACTGAGATGTAAACTGAATGGTAGAGCTACCCAATACCTGGTTAATGATAATAGTATTTCACGATGGAAAAACCTTATTAATTCAAGATGGAAAACTTTAAACTAAACTAAAATGAGCGCACATGAAGTGTTTCTCGCGTTCATTAAACACTTACTAAGTTGTTGTTAACTGAATGTCTGAGACGTCCAATACATGGTTGATGATAGCAGTATTAATGACAATGATAATAAGAGGTCTTGAACTAGATACTGGCAGGGGGACAACAATGCTGTGATATTGAAAAGAAACTGAACTGAATTTGAAAATTGATTAATATATGTAATGTGAAGCCAATCTACTGGAAAACAGTATGCGAACTTTATTTGAAAAAGAATAAGAGACGATGGAAAAGCTGTGGGGCAAGAAAAAATGATAAAAATAAGAAGTAATGATCTTCATAAACATAACATAAGATATCCATGACCGTAATTAATACAGTGTGAACTCTCTTAAACTATGCTCACCGTGAAATCTCGTCACTAGGCATAACTTGTCACTCTGCGAAACAAATTATTGACTATAGTGCGACAGTGAGAATAAAAATGACCACTTATGTTGAACTCAAGGGTGTTCAAGGGTGCCTTGCTCAGAGTCAAGGGTGCCGAGTCTGTCCTGTCTGTGGGTGCAGTCTATAGAATTCCCAACACTGATGTGTCTGTATTCAACTCAAACCTTAGAAATCTAATACTTGATAACAGACTGAACAAAAACCACCTAATTATCGCAGGGGACTTTAATATTGACCTCTGCGAGCCAGAACACCCTGTAACACTGTAAAAGTGTTTGGGTTAGTTTAATACATATATAGAGTACATGAGTCACAGACAAGGATCTGAGAGGCGCCAGTTGTCTGCCTGAGATCTCACACCTCAAAGCGTTAATGACCTCAAGTGACCTGAGGTCAGATCATGATAATTTCACCTTGCTTCCGCTAAGCGTATAATTGGAGCCGGGTAGCCTTCAAACATGCCGACGTTTAAGGAGTGGCTTGGTAGTGCCGGAGGCTATCTACTTGTGGGCGGAGTTAGCTACTAGGTTCCCCAATATAAACTCGGAGAGCTATCCAGCATAGAGCATTGACAGACAGAACAGCATCAAGAGAAGAGCAGACGAGAGCAGAGACGACGTCCCTAGCAGGGAGGCTGTCGGCCGGCAGGGCGGGAGTCTCTGTCAACTACAGACCCCCCCCCTCTCTATTCAACTTAGACTCAGTCCTCGGTGAGTGAACATTAAGGTGACTTGGTCGTGTTTTACAAGTGTTGTGTGACGATCAGGGGCAGTCAAGTTGTAGGGTTCTCGAATTCTTGGATGATGACTCTCTTTAACATTTTAACTGGATTGCTTATATTATGATACTTAGTATGTGAAATACATGAACTTATTATTTAAATCGTCTTTGTTCCCTAGAGCTTTGAGTTGAGGTGAGAAAGCCTCGGTGGTTACTAGATTCAAGATATTAATGAGTACTTGTTTGGAGTTGATACATGGTACAGAGGGAACATACTAATAATGAACTCATGATAACATCTTTTGAGAATTTTGTGATACAGGCAAGTTCCATTCCTTGTCTTGTATGTAATGATCATGAATGGATGGTGGCAGCATTTCGTCTTCTACTATCTACTCTTCTACTTCTACTATCTACTCTTCTCCTTCTACCTATCTACACCTCTCCCTCCACCCCCTCTCTAAACTCTCACTTTCAACTAATGACTCTCCTCGCCCCTCCCACCTCCCTACCTCTCACCCCAAACCCTCACTAATTACTTCACTATTCATTTCTTTCCTCTCGTTTTCTCTTATACGTTTGTGGCAATGATTCTGTATTCTAGAGTTCTCTCTAGAGTTTCGGGTAACTGATCAAGTGACGGCGCCTTGTAGTCTTAGCACCTAGGTTGTCGAATACCTAGGTTACAAGGTGTTGAACCAGAGAGGTTGCCTTAGGAACTCTGGAGGGTGCTCTAGAATAGTTAGCTAACTGGGGACGGGATAACGGACTAGAGAGAGCTGTTTCCCCGGCCTCGTTAGTTAACTGGGGGGTGGAATAATGGATAAGATAGAGCTATTTCCCCCACCCCCCGTTACAATGATGGCAGCGGTGTTGAACAATGTTGTAGGTAGTTGGTGTTCTTTTAACATTGTTCAGTCCCACGTGTCTTTTTGCCGCTCAGGCGCTATCAGGGAGATCTTGACAGGTGTTTTACTTTCGCGATTTAGCGAGTTTTTTCAGGCTAGGAGATGGTGATTCTCTGGTGTTGTGTTTAGTGATTTTGTGAGTTTTGTGGTATTCAGGGAATGTTCACCAGAACTTGCGTGTGTAGTGATTTATGTTAGTAATAAGATTTGGCGATTTGGGAACTTAGCGGTGTTGGTAGTGCAGGTCAGCTGAGTGTGACAGGTGACCTCGCATGTCCCACGGGGACACCCAGCCACCGCTGGTCTCCAGGTCAGTGGGGAGTGGCAGGTGTAGTTCTTAAATAGATTTTAAGTAGTTTTTAGTGGTTCTGCTCAGATTATTGCGATCGACTGTTTTACTCCATTTGAACGCAATAACCCGAGGTGTACTGGTCTTGTACAGCATGCTAGGGGGAGCCTTAGTATGTCAGTAGACTTCACGTTGGGGACGCTCGACGTTAGATAGTCTGGTCACAGGGGTGGCAACAGTTTGGGGTTGTTGACCGGCGGAGAAGCTAGGGAGACACTCTGGGTCACGTAGGTGGCTGTAGGTTAAGGGTGGGAGTAATGGTTAATTATGTACTTAAGATTAGGAACGGTACAGTTAAGTTTAGGCTAGTGTTTTGTCTATTAGTGTTGATTTTTTTTGTGACAAGTTAAAGGTAGTGATGACCTTATTCTCTCTTCTCTAACTTTCCTCTGTTACTGTCTTCTGTTCCACCAAGTCAGTATCATTCAGTGTTAATTGGATTATTTTAAAAAATTTAAGTGTAGTTGTTGCCAGGAGGAGAGCTTATAATTGGACTGTGTGAACCCTATACAAACTACAGGGTCACACAACAGCATGGAACACGGGTATTGTCGCCTTTATGTTCATTCACAGGTGGGAGCCAGAGGAGAGGCGCGACGCATATACAGAAGAGGGAGACGGCTGCCGTGTACCACACTCAGGGGCGTTTATCACCACCACCACGACCAGCCCCACTACCTGGAGGTCATGGCTCCACCACCACCACCACTACCCCGGGGACCCCAAGATGCAGTCCTCTCGGTCGGTCAACATTGGTCTACCCAGTGGACCCCAGGACGGACGGACCCCAGTGGACCCCAGGTCGTTCTGCAGACGACCCCAGACGACCCAGTAAAGATGGAAGAGGAACAACAACGATTCCAGTCTGTCCCACCAACACCGGTCTGCCCAGGATGGACCCCAGGACGGACGGACCCCAGTGGACCCCAGGTCGCTTGTCTAAGACCCATGGGAGGAGGGAAGAGAAGAAGAGAAGAAGAAAGAAGAAAGAAGAGAGAAGAAAGAGAGAGAGAAGAAAGAAGAGAGAAGAAAGAAGAGAAGATAAGACAAGCTGAGTGAGACATGATACCTAGTGTCCCTTGCTGGTGTCAGCATCATTGCATGGAGCGTAATTGCAAGACAGGATCGTTTGCCTTGACTGGCCGCCCCTCCTGCAAGCAGGTAGCTCTGTTGAGTGATTCTTCCTGTGTCATGCAGACTTGATGTGGCTGTCAGAAGTAGCTCTCTGAAGGAGGCGTGCTGGAGCAACAGGGAGGAAGAAGAGTAGGATGGGATTTCTACTGTTGGCAACTATATGAAGGTCTCGAAACTTGTAGTCCCTATAGCTGTGAAGAACCCCAATATACGTCTCTCATGGTGACTGACGTAGGGCCAATTACAGATCAGCTGGGACAACCGAATTCCACGGTCCTGTGCGCAGTTCAAGTAGTAACGGCTTTCGGGTTGACCAAGGGTTGTTGTGCGTTAACGACGGAGAAGCGACGGAGGCAGTTGTGTTGAAGAAATGTGGTACAGGATTATCTACAAGACCAAGCAGTGACGTCGCCCAGCCAGAGACAATGGACGTCTGTCTACATATTTCATTTTTTTAGAGTAGGATGATGTATATTTGTTTAGCTAGGATGTATTTTTTTTTTCGTTAATAAAGTTGTTGCACACAGCTAGCTTGCTTTAGCAGTGTTGCAAAAACTTTATTTCGGGGAGAAGGGGAGATGTAACACTGTAAAAGTGTTTGGGTTAGTTTAATACATATATAGAGTACATGAGTCACAGACAAGGATCTGAGAGGCGCCAGTTGTCTGCCTGAGATCTCACACCTCAAAGCGTTAATGACCTCAAGTGACCTGAGGTCAGATCATGATAATTTCACCTTGCTTCCGCTAAGCGTATAATTGGAGCCGGGTAGCCTTCAAACATGCCGACGTTTAAGGAGTGGCTTGGTAGTGCCGGAGGCTATCTACTTGTGGGCGGAGTTAGCTACTAGGTTCCCCAATATAAACTCGGAGAGCTATCCAGCATAGAGCATTGACAGACAGAACAGCATCAAGAGAAGAGCAGACGAGAGCAGAGACGACGTCCCTAGCAGGGAGGCTGTCGGCCGGCAGGGCGGGAGTCTCTGTCAACTACAGACCCCCTTCCCTCTCTATTCAACTTAGACTCAGTCCTCGGTGAGTGAACATTAAGGTGACTTGGTCGTGTTTTACAAGTGTTGTGTGACGATCAGGGGCAGTCAAGTTGTAGGGTTCTCGAATTCTTGGATGATGACTCTCTTTAACATTTTAACTGGATTGCTTATATTATGATACTTAGTATGTGAAATACATGAACTTATTATTTAAATCGTCTTTGTTCCCTAGAGCTTTGAGTTGAGGTGAGAAAGCCTCGGTGGTTACTAGATTCAAGATATTAATGAGTACTTGTTTGGAGTTGATACATGGTACAGAGGGAACATACTAATAATGAACTCATGATAACATCTTTTGAGAATTTTGTGATACAGGCAAGTTCCATTCCTTGTCTTGTATGTAATGATCATGAATGGATGGTGGCAGCATTTCGTCTTCTACTATCTACTCTTCTACTTCTACTATCTACTCTTCTCCTTCTACCTATCTACACCTCTCCCTCCACCCCCTCTCTAAACTCTCACTTTCAACTAATGACCCTCCTCGCTCCTCCCACCTCTCTCCCTCTCACCCCCAAGCCCTCACTAATTACTTCACTATTCATTTCTTTCCTTGCGTTTTCTCTTATACGTTTGTGGCAATGATTCTGTATTCTAGAGTTCTCTCCTAGGAGTTTCGGGTAACTGATCAAGTTACGGCGCCTTGTAGTCTTAGCACCTAGGTAGTCAAATACCTAGGTTTACAAGGTGTTGAACGAGAGAGGTTGCCTTAGGAACTCTGGAGGTGCTCTAGAATAGTTAGCTAACTGGGGACGGGATAACGGACTAGAGAGAGCTGTTTCCCCCGGCCTCGTTAGTTAACTGGGGGGTGGAATAATGGACAAGATAGAGCTATTTCCCCCACCCCCCGTTACAACCCTACTGCTGTTAGCTTCCTCAACTGTATGAATTCCTGCCTCCTCATACCCTTAATCACTAGACCTACTAGAATCACTGATAGCACTGCCACGACTCTAGATCACATCTGGACCAACATAACCTCTCCGCTTACTTCAGGTATAATCACCGATAGCACTACAGACCACTACCCCACATTTCTCTTAACTAACATTAGCAAACCACCTCTAGAAACAAGGGAGTTAAGCTTTAGGCTGCACAATGAAACTGCTATAAACAATTTTATAACTGCTGCTGATAATGTCAACTGGGAGTCCGAGTTAGGTAACATAGGGGACATCAACCTAGCAGTGCAATCTTTTCTACAAACAACTCTTAGCCTTTATAACACCCACTGTCCTAGGCTTACAAAACAAGTCACAAGCAAAAGGCTTAACAATCCTTGGCTTACAAAGGGAATACTGAAATCCATTAACAAAAAACACGACCTTGAGAAGAAGTATAGGTTAGGAATTGTCTCCAAAGAATTCTCAAAGAATTACTCATTATTGCTATCTAAGATAATTAGACGAGCCAAAACTAAATACTACGAAGATAAATTTACTCAAATAAAGAGCAACATTAAACAAACTTGGAGCACAATTTCACAAATATTGGGATCAAAGAAATCTTTAAATAACAAACCGACTCTCCTGTCTAATAACGATGGTCAGCTTTCAGCCTCTGATTCTGCTATTGAGTTCAATAGGTTCTTCTCTTCCATTGGTTCATCCCTCGCAAATGATATTCCATCTTCCAGTACTGACATTAATGACTATCTTACAGGTAACTATCCACAGTCTCTGTACCTAAAGCCTATTAATTCCACTGACGTCAATGAGATAATCCTTTCCCTTAAAACCAAGTCTGGTGCCCTTGAGGAGATACCAACTATAATTTACAAAAAAACCTCCAGATCTTTAGCCCCTGCTATTGCTTTGCTCTTCAACAAGTCACTTGAACTCCAAACCTTTCCAGATATTCTAAAAAAGCGAGAGTAACGCCTGTCCACAAATGTGGTGACCCCACAGATGTTAACAACTACAGACCTATATCAATCCTGCCAAACTTGTCAAAAATTTTTTTGAAAAAACTTATATACAAGCAGCTTTACTCATATTTAGCCAACTCAATATACTTAGCCCTTGCCCAATATGGCTTCAGACCCAAAAAATAGCACTAACGATGCACTTATTAGTATGCTTAATCGATTCATACAGCTCTTGATAAAAAGGAGTTCCCTGTTGGGTTAATTTGTGGACCTGCGTAAAGCTTTTGATACTGTCAACCACCATACCCTTCTTCTTAAATTACATCATTATGGAGTCAGAGGACACTCCCTACAATACCTCGAGTCCTACCTTACTGACAGGCTCCAATATGTTTCTGTGAATAATACAATTTCTCCCACCCTACCCATCAACATGGTGTTCCTCAGGGCAGCATACTTGGCCCTCTCCTCTTTCCATCTACATTAATGACCTTCCAAATGCCTCCCAACACCTCAAACCAATTCTATTTTGCTGACGACACAACCTTCATTTACTCCAGTCCTGGACCCTCTTGCTCTAAATGCCACAGTAAATACTGAGCTAAATAAAGTCCACTTTGGCTAACTGCCAACAAACTCACCCTTAACATTGACAAAACCTTCTATATTCTGTTTGGCAATAAATCCTCTAGTCCTTATAAAATCTCAAAATAAACAATACCCAAATTTGTAACAAATTAGATGGCAAATTCCTTGGCATTCTCATTGACCACAAGCTGAATTTCCAGGGACACATTCTAAATATATCAAAAAAAAGTTTCAAAAACTGTGGGCATTCTTTCTAAGATCAGATATTATGTACCACGCCCTGCCCTGGTGACCTCTCTATTACTCCCTTATCTATCCTTATCTCAACTATGGTATTTGTGCTTGGGGTTCTACTACCCAAAATCACTTACGTCCTCTAATTACCCAACACAAAGCCGCTATTAGAACAATATCCAACTCTGGCCCCAGACATCACTCGGTACCCCTACTCAAATCTCTTAATATGTTAGATATTAAGTCACTGCACATTCTCTCATGTGTATTATACATATATAAAACGCTAAACTATAATGCCAATCCTGATCTTAAAAGCTTCATAGAAGGTTGTAACAGAACCCATGAGCACCACACCAGAAATAAATACAGTTTTGATATTCCTAGAGTACGTCTTAATCAAACTAGAAATGCTCTGCAAATCAAGGGGCCCAGAATGTGGAATGACCTTCCCAACCATGTTAAAGACTGTACCTCTCTCAACCAGTTTAAGATAAAAACTAAACACTACCTAATAAATTCCCTGTAATCTACCTCACTCCTCTATTGTCAACCCATGTCTGTTTTTTTTTTTTTTTTTTTTTTTAATCAACACTGTTTGTCAACCTATTGTATTTGTGCTGCTTTTTCAGTCATGTTCCCCCTTTTTTTATCTTTATTTGTATTTGTTCTCAACACCTTTTATTCTTTATGCTCAATTAGTATTAAGTTCTAGATATTAATGTTTTTCTTGCCCGAAACGCATTGCGTAATAGTGGCTTTAGGCATTGTATGTACTAGCTCTATCTATATATCAATCCATTAATGTAACATCACTTGTATGTATATACCTTACCTGAATAAACATCTAATCTAATCTAATCTAATGTTTTTGAGTGCTATTTTAGTCAAGAAATACTGTAAAAGATGTTTATTGACTAAAGGGAATTTCCGGACTGCTGGTGTTTGATGTGTTGAACTGCTTAAAGGAATCATATTTGCTAGAAAAAAATTCCTGTGAAATAATGCTTGTTATATGTTTTGACTATCTAGCTAATAGCATATTGCCTGGGTAATAATGAAATGAAATGCCACATTTTGTCTGACTCACTTAGCACGAGTGAAGAGAAAACATTGAAAAACTGGCAAAGGTTGAAAACTCTGTGAAATCATATCTGTTATGATAAGTTTTGACTAACTGCAAGCTATGTTTGCCTTCTCTCTCTAATCTACACACGCGATATGAAATGTGAAAAAAAATCTTACATTATGCTATGTTAACAGTGCTTGAATAAAATTATTAAGAGTGCTAGGGTACTGTAGCGCGCAGTCATCTCGCTAAAGTGTGTCGGCGACAGAATTGTCAAAAATGATATACCTTGCATACATCAAATCTTTAGTGGTTTATGCGGTACCTCTGCTTGTTTTTGATGACTGAAAGGAGTTTGATGATACGAATAGTAATTGCTGACATTGAGCATATTCTCAAAACATAGTTTCTGCAAAAAAAAAAATAACATTAAATTAGATGCGAGCTGTGATTTGAAAACAGAAGATGTGTGATGTGTGGCTTATTGTGTTGACTCTGGAGATATGATCTCCACATATAAGTTTCTCAAGAAAAGCGGTAATATTTTTCTTTGTGTTTGGATGTAATGGCTAAACATTGATGTCATTTTCAATAATGCTATTTGGTCATCCGACAAAGTTGATTTTCCACGTTATGTTACATTGTGTTACAGAGGGCTAAAACTGGTAGACCGTAATATTCATATGGTAGGAGATGTAATGGAGATGGACTAAGACATACTTTTTATTTAAAAATGTCATTTTGGACTGCAAAAGTTGATTTGCGTTACGTTACGTTACATTGTGTTACAGAGGGCTAAAACGGGTAGAGGTCAATATTTATATGGTAAAGAGATGTAATGGAGATGGACTAAGTCATACTTTCATTTAAAAAATGACATTTTGGACTGCAAAAAGTTGATTTGCCTTACGTTACGTTACATTACATTGTGTTACAGAGGGCTAAAACTGATAGACGCTAATATTTATATGGTAAGAGATGTAATGAAGATGGGACTAAGTCATACTTCATTTAAAACGGATATTTGGTCTGTAGAAATATGATGATGATGATGATGATTTCCTCGTTACGTTACAATGTGTTTACAGGGTCTAAAACTGGTAGACACCTGTTACGACCCTGGGTTCTCCAGTGAAACCAGAGGTCAAATTGAGCTATTAAACTTTCTAGTAGTACAGTTGAGTGCATCTTGAACGGCAATTGTTTGTATCTTCCCTGCCAGACGTAAGACTATTATTGTTTCTCAAAGAGCATTTAAAGACTGAGCTGGGGGTTGATTATTAAATAATAACATAGGCACCAACTTTGCTTACTAATACTTTCTAATCATTCATAGAGTAACAATACGTTGCATAGGGGAAGATCTTTAATGTGCTTAGCTGCACCGATCAATTAGGCTCCTTCCGGCACCACGACATGAGGGAGGCCAGCTGGTCGCTAGGAGTTCTCTCTTCTCTGGCTGGTGTTCGTGCGGACGAGACCTACTCTGTGGCTGCCCCCCTAATCTCCTCCCTTCTCCTCTTGCTTATTTCCCTTACCCCTAGTTCCTGTACCCTTAAGTTAAGTATTATATGGTGTTAAGTGTGCCCTACTCTGGTAGTAAATATTGGTGAGACCTGGGGTTAGTATTTGCCAGTGTTTTGGGTACCCCTAAGTGTTGTGTTTTGTATTAGGGTACCACATGGTCTCACTACCCTAAGCTGCATCCAGCTTCAGTGCTTATCCAGTAGTACTTTACCCTAGCTTGTTATTAGTGTAAACCTTGTATCCTGCCTAAGTGGACCAAGGCTGTTAACGTAAGATAGTGTGGTAAAGTTTATTATTATTATTGTTATTGGTGTGAGTGTATATGGGGGGGTGTTAAGGGGTTAATAAATAAGTACATGAATTACAGAGTATCCCTTCTTCCAGTGTGGGAGCGCATTGATCAACCCTTAGGACTAACATATATGGTCTAGTAGCAAGTTATTACTACTGTGGATAGTTTATTTTGGGGGCCGGGCCTTTTAGCTCTCCCATATTTGATACTCTTGTCTTCTAACTACCCTTACCCCTTAATAGTACCAGTACCCCATAGAAGCCCCACACATATATTTATAACAAGTGGTTGGCCAGTCCGGGAGGAACATTATAAGTGTAAAAAATTAGATTCTTGAGTGCCAAAATTAAAATTTTTTGTTTTCCGCAGAACGGTTGTGTGCTAGCCTAGGGTCCAGCTCATCTAGCAAAGGACATTCTTGCACTGACTGGACATCCAGCTGGATCCCTTCACGATTAAGGTTAGTGTGGCCTTGTGTTAGGGGCCATGCAAATTTTTGTTTTTTTCCAATTTTTATTTTTTAATTTTTTCTTTGGCTGGGAGCTAAAATTATTTGTGATGTCTTCTGAAATGCAGAAGAACTGGCATGGAGCCTTCAGTGGTAGAGATAAAGAAACTAAAAAGTCTAATTTAGTATTGTTAGGCCAGGAATTTGGCCTAGAATTAAATGACGCGGATAAAAAGTGGACTTTGGTGAATGAAATATTACAACATTGTATTGATGAAGAACTATTGGCAAGTGATACACCTTTATGCCAGCCTAGCCAAGCAGAAAGTGCAACTCATAGGGATAGAGAATTAGCTTTAGAGTTAGCAAAAATAAAATTAGAGGAGCAAAGACTCAAAACCGAGGAGGCTAGAATTAGAGCGAATGCCACTGGACCTCCACCTGCTGGGGATTCAAACCCCAGGCATTATGAGAAAAAGCATAATTGCCTGCATTTTCCGAGTCAGACCCTGAAAGGTTTTTGAACCATTTTCAGAGATTGGCCATGTCCATGAACTGGCCAAAGGAAGAGTGGGTGAAAATCCTACAGGGAAGACTTAGGGGGTAAAGCACAAGATATTTTTATAAACATGCCTGACGACGAGTGTTTCGATAGACAATTTTATAACTGCTACTGATAATGTCAACTGGGAGTCCGAGTTAGGTAACATAGAGGACATCAACCTAGCAGTTCAATCTTTTCTTCAAATAACTCTTAGCCTTTATAATACCCACTGTCCTATGCTTACAAAACAAGTCACAACCAAAAGGCTTAACAATCCTTGGCTTACAAAGGGAATACTTAAATCTATTAATAAAAAACATGACCTTGAGAAAAAGTATAGGTTAGGGATTGTCTCCAAAGAATTCTCAAAGAATTACTCATTATTGCTATCTAAGATAATTAGACGAGCCAAAACTATATACTACGAAGATAAATTTACCCAAATAAAGAGCAACATTAAACAAACATGGAGAACAATTTCACAAATATTGGGATCAAAAAAGTCTTTAAATAGCAAAACCGACTCTCCTGTCTAATAACGATGGTCAGCTTTCAGCCTCTGATTCTGCTATTGAGTTCAATAGGTTCTTCTCTTCCATTGGTTCATCCCTTGCTAATGATATTCCATCTTCCAGTACTGACATTAAGGACTATCTTACAGGGAACTATCCCCAGTCTCTGTACCTAAAGCCTATTAATTCCATTGACGTCAATGAGATAATCCTTTCCCTTAAAACCAAGTCTGGTGCCCTTGAGGAGATACCAACTTTAATCTACAAAAAAGCCTCCAGATCTTTAGCCCCTGCTATTGCTTTGCTCTTCAACAAGTCACTTGAACTCCAAACCTTTCCAGATATTCTAAAAAAAGCCGAGAGTAACGCCTGTCCACAAATGTGGTGATCTCACAGATGTTAACAACTACAGACCTATATCAATCCTGCCAAACTTGTCAAAAATTTTTGAAAAACTAATCTATAAGCAGCTTTACTCATATCTAGCCAAACTCAATATACTTAGCCCTTGCCAATATGGCTTCAGGCCCAAAAAAAGCACTAACGATGCACTTATTAGTATGCTTAACTCGATTCATACAGCTCTTGATAAAAATGAGTTCCCTGTTGGGTTATTTGTGGACCTGCGTAAAGCTTTCGATACTGTCAACCACCAAAACCTTCTTCTTAAATTACATCATTATGGTGTCAGAGGACACTCCCTACAATACCTCAAATCCTACCTTACTGACAGGCTCCAATGTGTTTCTGTGAATAATACAATTTCGCCCACCCTACCCATCAACATTGGTGTTCCCCAGGGCAGCATACTTGGCCCTCTCCTCTTTCTCATCTACATTAATGACCTTCCAAATGCCTCCCAACACCTCAAACCAATCCTATTTGCTGACAACACAACCTTCATTTACTCCAGTCCTGATCCCCTTGCTCTAAATGCCACAGTAAATACTGAGCTAAATAAAGTCCATCTGTGGCTAACTGCCAACAAACTCACCCTTAACATTGACAAAACTTTCTATATTCTGTTTGGCAATAAATCCTCCTATCAAATAAATCTCAAAATAAACAATACCCAAATTTGTAACAAATTAGATGGCAAATTCCTTGGCATTCTCATTGACCACAAGCTGAATTTCCAGGGACACATTCTAAACATATCAAAAAAGTTTCAAAAACTGTGGGCATTCTTTCTAAGATCAGATATTATGTACCACGCCCTGCCCTGGTGACTCTCTATTACTCCCTTATCTATCCATATCTCAACTATGGTATTTGTGCTTGGGGCTCTACTACCCAAAATCACTTACGTCCTCTAATTACTCAACACAAAGCTGCTATTAGGACAATATCCAACTCTGGCCCCAGACATCACTCGGTACCCCTACTCAAATCTCTGAATATGTTAGACATTAAGTCACTGCACATTCACTCATGTGTATTATACATATACAAAACGCTAAATTGTAATGCCAATCCTGATCTCAAAAGCTTCATAGAAGGTTGTAACAGAACCCATGAGCACCACACCAGAAATAAATACAGTTTTGATATTCCTAGAGTACGACTTAATCAAACCAGAAATGCTCTACAAATCAAGGGGCCCAGGATGTGGAATGACCTTCCCAACCATGTTAAAGACAGTACCTCTCTCAACCAGTTTAAGTTAAAAACGAAGCTATACCTAATAAATTCCATGTAACCTACCTTACCCTTCTATTGTCAACCCATGTATGTTTTTTGTTTTTTTTTTTGTTTTACAAATCAACGCTGTTTTAATGTAATTTTCTGTAATAATTTATAATTGTATTTGTGCTGTTTTTTCAACAATGTTCCCCCCCTCTTTTACCTCTATTTTTATTTGTACTCAACGCATTTTTTTCTTTTTACCCATTAGTTTTAAGCTTTAGTCAGTAGTGTTTTTTTCCTGCCCGAAACGCTTTGCGTAATAGTGGCTTTAGGCATTGTATGTACTAGCTCTATCTATAAAGCCAACAAACTTTGTAAAATCTCTTTATGTATGTACCTTTGCCTAAATAAAAATTATTATTATATATTATAAATTATTATTATTATTAATATGATAAAGTCAGGGAATGTATTTTGCGGGCATATGAAATTACTCCTGAAGCTCACCGCCAAGTTTATCGTAACCTTAGGCCTACTCACAACCAACCGCTCACTGAATTTGTGAATGATCAAATTCGATTGTTTGATAGATGGATTCGCTCGGCGAAAGCCGAAACATACGAGGCTCTCAGGAACTTAATTTTAATGGAGCCCTTAGAAATCTTAGAAACCTTAGAAATCTAATACTTGATAACAGACTGAACAAAAACCACCTAATTATCGCAGGGGACTTTAATATTGACCTCTGCGAGCCAGAACACCCTACTGCTGTTAGCTTCCTCAACTGTATGAATTCCTGCTTCCTCATACCCTTAATCACTAGACCTACTAGAATCACTGATAGCACTGCCACGACTCTAGATCACATCTGGACAAATATAACCTCTCCGCTTACTTCAGGTATAATCACCGATAGCACTACAGACCATTACCCCACATTTCTCTTAACTAACATTAGCAAACCACCTCTAGAAACAAGGGAGTTAAGCTTTAGGCCTGCACAATGAAACTGCTATAAACAATTTTATAACTGCTGCTGATAATGTCAACTGGGAGTCCGAGTTAGGTAACATAGGGGACATCAACCTAGCAGTGCAATCTTTTCTACAAACAACTCTTAGCCTTTATAATACCCACTGTCCTATGCTTACAAAACAAGTCACAACCAAAAGGCTTAACAATCCCTGGCTTACAAAGGGAATACTTAAATCTATTAATAAAAAACATGACCTTGAGAAAAAGTATAGGTTAGGGATTGTCTCCAAAGAATTCTCAAAGAATTACTCATTATTGCTATCTAAGATAATTAGACGAGCCAAAACTAAGTACTACGAAGATAAATTTACCCAAATAAAGAGCAACATTAAACAAACATGGAGAACAATTTCACAAATATTGGGATCAAAGAAGTCTTTAAATAACAAACCGACTCTCCTGTCTAATAACGATGGTCAGCTTTCAGCCTCTGATTCTGCTATTGAGTTCAATAGGTTCTTCTCTTCCATTGGTTCATCCCTTGCTAATGATATTCCATCTTCCAGTACTGACATTAAGGACTATCTGACAGGGAACTATCCCCAGTCTCTGTACCTAAAGCCTATTAATTCCATTGACGTCAATGAGATAATCCTTTCCCTTAAAACCAAGTCTGGTGCCCTTGAGGAGATACCAACTTTAATCTACAAAAAAGCCTCCAGATCTTTAGCCCCTGCTATTGCTTTGCTCTTCAACAAGTCACTTGAACTCCAAACCTTTCCAGATATTCTAAAAAAAGCGAGAGTAACGCCTGTCCACAAATGTGGTGATCTCACAGATGTTAACAACTACAGACCTATATCAATCCTGCCAAACTTGTCAAAAATTTTTGAAAAACTAATCTATAAGCAGCTTTACTCATATCTAATAATAAAATAAATAAATATGTTTATTCAGGTAAGGTACATACATACAAGTGATGTTACATTAATGGATTGATATAAAGATAGAGCTAGTACATACAATGCCTAAAGCCACTATTACGCAATGCGTTTCGGGCAAGAAAAACATTAATATCTAGAACTTAATACTAATTGAGCATAAAGAATAAAAAGTGTTGAAAACAAATACAAATAAAGATAAAAAAAAGGGGAAACATGACTGAAAAAGCAGCACAAATACAATAGGTTGACAAACAGTGTTGATTAAAAAAAAAAAAAATAATAATAATAAAATAAAATAAAATAACAGACATGGGTTGACAATAAAGGAGTGAGGTGGGTTACAGGGAATTTATTAGGTAGTGTTTAGTTTTTATCTTAAACTGGTTGAGAGAGGTACAGTCTTTAACATGGTTGGGAAGGTCATTCCACATTCTGGGTCCCTTGATTTGTAGAGCATTTCTAGTTTGATTAAGTCGTACTCTAGGAATATCAAAACTGTATTTATTCCTGGTGTGGTGCTCATGGGTTCTGTTACAACCTTCAATACAGGTTGTTTGTAGGTTGTTTGGCTACAACCTAGCCAAACTCAATATACTTAGCCCTTGCCAATATGGCTTCAGGCCCAAAAAAAGCACTAACGATGCACTTATTAGTATGCTTAACTCGATTCATACAGCTCTTGATAAAAATGAGTTCCCTGTTGGGTTATTTGTGGACCTGCGTAAAGCTTTCGATACTGTCAACCACCAAAACCTTCTTCTTAAATTACATCATTATGGTGTCAGAGGACACTCCCTACAATACCTCAAATCCTACCTTACTGACAGGCTCCAATGTGTTTCTGTGAATAATACAATTTCTCCCACCCTACCCATCAACATTGGTGTTCCCCAGGGCAGCATACTTGGCCCTCTCCTCTTTCTCATCTACATTAATGACCTTCCAAATGCCTCCCAACACCTCAAACCAATCCTATTTGCTGACGACACAACCTTCATTTACTCCAGTCCTGATCCCCTTGCTCTAAATGCCACAGTAAATACTGAGCTAAATAAAGTCCATCTGTGGCTAACTGCCAACAAACTCACCCTTAACATTGACAAAACTTTCTATATTCTGTTTGGCAATAAATCCTCTAATCAAATAAATCTCAAAATAAACAATACCCAAATTTGTAACAAATTAGATGGCAAATTCCTTGGCATTCTCATTGACCACAAGCTGAATTTCCAGGGACACATTCTAAACATATCTAAAAAAGTTTCAAAAACTGTGGGCATTCTTTCTAAGATCAGATATTATGTACCACGCCCTGCCCTGGTGACTCTCTATTACTCCCTTATCTATCCATATCTCAACTATGGTATTTGTGCTTGGGGCTCTACTACCCAAAATCATTTACGTCCTCTAATTACTCAACACAAAGCTGCTATTAGGACAATATCCAATTCTGGCCCCAGACATCACTCGGTACCCCTATTCAAATCCCTGAATATGTTAGACATTAAGTCACTGCACATTCTCTCATGTGTACTATACATATACAAAACGCTAAATTGCAATGCCAATCCTGATCTCAAAAGCTTCATAGAAGGTTATAACAGAACCCATGAGCACCACACCAGAAATAAATACAGTTTTGATATTCCTAGAGTACGACTTAATCAAACCAGAAATGCTCTACAAATCAAGGGGCCCAGAATGTGGAATGACCTTCCCAACCATGTTAAAGACAGTACCTCTCTCAACCAGTTTAAGATAAAAACTAAACACTACCTAATAAATTCCCTGTAACCTACCTCACTCCTCTATTGTCAACCCATGTCTGTTATTTTCTTTTTTTTTAATCAACACTGTTTGTCAACCTATTGTATTTGTGCTGCTTTTTCAGTCATGTTCCCCCTTTTTTTTTATCTTTATTTGTATTTGTTCTCAACACTTTTATTCTTTATGCTCAATTAGTATTAAGTTCTAGATATTAATGTTTTTCTTGCCCGAAACGCATTGCGTAATAGTGGCTTTAGGCATTGTATGTACTAGCTCTATCTATATATCAATCCATTAATGTAACATCACTTGTATGTATATACCTTACCTGAATAAACATCTGAATCTGAATCTGAATCTGAATCTGGAGCATTTTATAGATATTATGCCAGAAAATGTTTCACAGTACATTAAAGGAAGGATAGAGGTAAATTCTAAAATAGGGGATTTGGCCAAGTTGGCAGAAAACTACCAATTGGCGGGCAAAAGGCCCAATAAAAATAATTATACCCCACAGAGTAGCAAAACTTATACCCACAGCCAGTCCAGACCAGCTCATTCTAACCCTTTACCTAATGCACCTTCTGTTTCAGACATAACTAACCCTGTTAAAGTGTCTAGCCCAACGGCACCTAAAGGTGAACCGAAGGGTAATTCTGTTAGTAATGTCTCTTCTCCCCGACGTTTTTGTGGTCACTGTAATCGTTCAAACCACAATATTAGCCGTTGTTGGCAACTGTACCCAGAAAAAAGACCCAATGCTCTAGTTGTGACACAGGGCTTGAGGCCTTCGGAAGGGTTAGTGAGTAAGACCTCCAACGGTTGGCAAGTAAGTGGTTGGACTTGCTTACCCCATTCTTATCGAAAGGGAGACTACTTTTGTCTGAGGGTTCTTCCTGGAAGGACGTGGTGATCTTCCGAGACACCGGTGCCATCCAGACTTTAATTTTAGAGAGTGCGTTGCAAGGTGCCAACACTCTCGACACTGGAGAGGTGGTACTGGTCGAGGGTGTCACTAGTGATACTCGAGCAGTACCCCTCCATAAGGTTACCCTGGAATCTGATTTCCACAAGGGTGTTTGTACAGTCGGAGTCACTTCATACCTACCTTTCCCTAATGTTGATGTAATAGTTGGTAATGATTTAGCAGGGGATAAGGTAGGGGACTCCAGACTGCCTATTATGTTGCCTACCCCTAAGGTTTGCCTGGATCCACCTGCCGCAGAGGATAATGTTGTGTACCCTGCGTGCGCGGTGACCAGGTCTATGGGACTTAAATGTAAGGGCAGCCCTGTGCTTGCCAAGGTGGTAAATCCCGAGGACAGAAGGAACTTTCCGAGTGGTGAAAACCAAGTGGACCTCGCGGACACATTCATGGCCCGACTCGATGACGTGGCCGAGGACATTGTGGAGAGCCTGCCACCGCCATCTACCGAGAGTAGTGGGGAGGTGGAGGAGAACACTGTTGAGCCTCAGCCAATGGCATCTGACCAAGGCCTAGATGCCTCCTTGAGTGAGTTACAGAAAGCTGACCCCACTCTTGCAGATTGTCATGAAACAGCCGTCTCTAGGGAGGAAATTGTAGACGCAGCAACTGGGTACTACTACAATGATCGGATTTTGATGAGAAAATGGAGACCACAGAGTGCTCCCTTGTCAAATGAGTGGGAGGTAGTCCACCAGGTTATGTTGCCGATCTGCTATAGAGAAAGAGTTTTGGCAGCTGCTCATGATGATCCTATGGGGGGACATCAAGGTATAAATATTACGTATCACAAAATTTTAAAGTATTTTTTCTGGCCCAAGCTGAAAAGCGATGTGGCAAAATTTTGTAATGCGTGTATTGTTTGTCAACTGGTTGGGAAACCAAACCAGACTCCACCTAAAGCTCCTCTAAAGCCTATTGTCTTGCCAGAGGAACCATTTTCTCATGTGGTAATGGACTGTGTTGGACCATTACCTAGAACTAAGTCTGGTAATATTTACCTAATCACAATGATGTGTATCACTACTTGTTACCCAGAGGCTTTTGCTGTAAGGAACATCCGAGCAAAAACTGTTGTTGCTCGTATGTTGCAATTTTTTTCCACTTTTGGACTGCCTCGGGTCGTGCAAACTGACAATGGTACTAATTTTAAGTCTGATGTTTTTGAGCAATTTTGTAAGGAACATGGAATAACTCATAAGGTTTCCAGCCCATACTATCCACAGAGTCAGGGGGTAATTGAACGTTTCCATCTAACTCTGAAGCAGATGTTGAAGACATCGTGCGAGAGTTCTCACACCTTCTGGGATGAGAATTTACCGTATGTTTTGTTTGCGGCTAGAGAGGGATTACAAAGTTCACTGGGCTGTTCTCCTTTTGAGTTAGTCTTTGGCCATAAAGATCGTGGACCCTTGCAAATGTTACAGGAGAATCTGTTAGGGAACGTAACGTTAACCGAAGGTTCGGCTTTCTTTGCGCAACACCACCAGAGACTCAAGGACTGCAAGGCGGCTGCATTAAAGTATCTTGGCAAGGCCCAAGAAAAGATGAAAGAACGTAACGACGCTAAATCTAAGTTACGGGTATTTCAGCCTGGCGACCCTGTCCTGGTGTTAAAGCCTCAACTAGGGAACACTATGTCCCACAAGTACGAAGGCCCCTACATTGTGACAGAAAAGACTGGGGACCTCACGTACAAAGTGAGGCACTCTGACAAACGTAACCAGGTAATGCTCATACATGTAAATCGACTGAAGAAGTTCCAGGGCCCCAGGCCCATTGCACTAACCAATGTTTCCATTTCCAGTGAGAGAGGGGATGATTGTTCTGGGGACCCAACTAATCTCATTTTCAATAATTCTAGTTCTGTGAATGCTGTGGAGGAACTGTCCCATTTGCAGATGGCCCAACGTGAAGAGGTGCAGTCGTTGGTTGATGAATTCATCAGTCTGTTCGGGGAGGTCCCGACCCAGACTGATGCCATTTGCCATGATGTCGAGTTGACGGACTACACTCCCATTCGCCTTCAACCCTATCGGATGAGTCCAGAAAAGAAGGCCATCGTACGGAAGGAGGTCGACTTCTTGCTCCAGCACGGCCTCATCCGGCCGAGCCAGGGCTCTTGGTGCTCGCCCTGCCTTTTGGTCCCCAAACCAGACGGCTCCTGGCGATTATGCACCGACTATCGGCAGCTCAACAAGGTGACCATTGTGGATGCCTATCCGCTGCCCCTCCTCGAGGACTGCATCGACGAGTTGGGAAATGCCAAGTACGTTTCAAAATTCGACCTCTCGAGGGGGTATTATCAAATCCCACTCACTGAACGTGCTAAACAGCTAACGGCGTTTGTGACACCCGAGGGAGTTTTTGAGTATCAAGTGTTACCGTTTGGCTTGCGTAATGCTCCGGCCACTTTCCAGAGACTCATGAACTCTCTACTCGCTAAGGTGCCAAATTGTCGGGCGTATTTAGATGATATCGTGCTGTTTGACAGTAATTGGGCTGACCACATAGCTAGGTTACGCCAGTTGTTTGCCATCTTGAAAAGGGCAAATCTTACCTTAAATGCTAAAAAGTGTCATTTTGGCCAAGGCACAGTGACGTACCTCGGTTATGAAGTGGGCCAAGGAAAAGTGTTACCTCGGCAAGATAAAATCAGTGCCATTCTGGAGTATCCAGTACTAAAGTCTAAAAAGGACGTTCAAAGATTTATTGGTATGTGTGCGTACTATCGACGTTTTTGTCAGAACTTTTCCAGTGTTGCCACTCCTCTCACAGACTTGTTGCGGAAAGCCGTTAAATTTAAGTGGTCATCAGACTGTGCAGAGGCATTTAAAAATTTGAAATTGATCTTAGCTTCCGCCCCAGTGCTTGCTAGTCCAAGGTTCGACCGACCGTTTAAAATTCATGTTGACGCGTCTGACTCGGGTGCTGGTGCAGTGTTGTTGCAAACTGGGGATGATCAGGTGGAACACCCAGTATATTATTACTCTGTGAAATTCGACAAGGTGCAACGCAATTATTCAGTGGTAGAAAAAGAGGCGTTGGCGCTAGTGTTAACATGTAAAAAGTTCGAAGTTTACCTCACAGGTAATATAGTGGAAGTGTACACGGACCATAACCCACTAGTCTTCCTGACTCAGATGAAGGGTAAGAATAAACGCATCCTCAGGTGGGCATTGTACCTACAGGACTTCAATCTTTCCATTACCCACCTACCGGGCAGACTCAACGTGATAGCCGACGCTCTGTCCCGGTTGCCTGAATAACATTCATCTGAGCCACAGAAAGCCATTTACCAACTGTCATGCTTTAGTTAATTTTTTTTAGGTTCTCCTGTGACATTAAATATTCCGTGTCCAATTTATTTACTTCCCTGTTTTATTTTTTTGTGTATGTTTTTTTTTCTTTCAGAGAACTCCTTTGTATTTTTTTTGCAGAGAAATTGTTTTTGATTGATTTTTTGTTTTTGTCATATGTTTTTTCTTTTTATTCTCTGTATACTCTTACAAAAAATATGACTACTATTCTAGTAGTCACATTTTTTTTTCTCTGAAGGGGGGAGGAGTGTTACGACCCTGGGTTCTCCAGTGGAAACCAGAGGTCAAAATTGAGCTATTAAACTTTCTAGTAGTACAGTTGAGTGCATCTTGAACGGCAATTGTTTGTATCTTCCCTGCCAGACGTAAGACTATTATTGTTTCTCAAAGAGCATTTAAAGACTGAGCTGGGGGTTGATTATTAAATAATAACATAGGCACCAACTTTGCTTACTAATACTTTCTAATCATTCATAGAGTAACAATACTTTGCATAGGGGAAGATCTTTAATGTGCTTAGCTGCACGATCAATTAGGCTCCTTCCGGCACCACGACATGAGGGAGGCCAGCTGGTCGCTAGGAGTTCTCTCTTCTCTGGCTGGTGTTCGTGCGGACGAGACCTACTCTGTGGCTGCCCCCCTAATCTCCTCCCTTCTCCTCTTGCTTATTTCCCTTACCCTAAATTCCTGTACCCTTAAGTTAAGTATTATATGGTGTTAAGTGTGCCTACTCTGGTAGTAAATATTGGTGAGACCTGGGGTTAGTATTTGCCAGTGTTTTGGGTACCCCTAAGTGTTGTGTTTTGTATTAGGGTACCACATGGTCTCACTACCCTAAGCTGCATCCAGCTTCAGTGCTTATCCAGTAGTACTTTACCCTAGCTTGTTATTAGTGTAAACCTTGTATCCTGCCTAAGTGGACCAAGGCTGTTAACGTAAGATAGTGTGGTAAAGTTATTATTATTATTGTTATTGGTGTGAGTGTATATGGGGGGTTGTTAAGGGGTTAATAAATAAGTACATGAATTACAGAGTATCCCTTCTTCCAGTGTGGGAGCGCATTGATCAACCCTTAGACTAACATATATGGTCTAGTAGCAAGTTATTACTACTGTGGATAGTTTATTTTGGGGGCCGGGCCTTTTAGCTCTCCCATATTTGATACTCTTGTCTTCTAACTACCCTTACCCCTTAATAGTACCAGTACCCCATAGAAGCCCCACACATATATTTATAACAACACCAATTATTTATATGGCAAGAGATGTAATGGAGATGGACTACCCCTCACTTTTCGTTTCAAAATGTCATTTGGGACTGCAAAAAGTTGATTTGCGTTACGTTACGTTACGTTACATTGTGTTACAGAGGGCTAAAACTGGTAGACGGCAATATTTATATGGTAAGAAATGGACTAAGTCATACTTTCATTTAAAAATAACATTTTGGACTGCAAAAAGTTGATTTGCGTTACGTTACGTTACGTTACATTGTGTTACAGAGGGCTAAAACTGGTAGACGCCAATATTTATATGGTAAGAAATGGACTAAGTCATACTTTCATTTAAAAATGACATTTTGGACTGCAAAAAGTTGATTTGCGTTACGTTACGGTACGTTACATTGTGTTACAGAGGGCTAAAACTGGTAGACGGCAATATTTATATGGTAAGAGATGTAATGAAGATGGACTAAGTCTTACTTTCATTTAAAAATGACATTTGGACTGCAAAAAGTTGATTTGCGTTATGTTACATTGTGTTATAGAGGGTTAAAACTGGTATACCGTAATATTCATATGCTATGAGATGTAATGGATATATTGTGTTTGGCTAAATGGGGTTCACATTTCAATAATGATATTCGGACAACAGCCAGAAAGTTGATCTCCACGTTACTTAATGATGATATAATGCGATGCAAGCGTGTGCTAATATTTTATTTGTGTTTAGAATGTAAGGGCTATAGGAGATTGTCTAGACTTGCATACATTTTCAAATGCTATTTATGTATACAGTAGAAAGTATGTTTTCCCATTACGCTATACATTGACTGTGTTACAAGAACTGAAAATAGACACAGTCCAGAGCTATTTCACTATCGACTCACCCGGTCTTATTCTCATCGATTGGTGTTTACATTGGATGATGTAGGTCTTAAGAGACAGCCTTGAACTCGGGGATAATGAACAACTCAATTTAATAATAGTAACAAGACCGTGATTTCATTATTCAGACATCGGACAGAAAGTTGCTCGTTACTCTTAAAATGTTATTTGGGCAAAGAACGAAGTTAGTATATTGTCCACGTTACATTAATGATATTTGAGCAAAGAACGTTGTTCTCATGTTGGTCGTGTTACCTTACAAGGTTATAAGGGTGTGAGTGATGGGGGCTCGAAAATTGACATCAGTCGTCCATCCTCTGGTGCGCTGTCAGTCTGAGTGAAATGGAGAAAGATACGTGAACAGCGGCAGCAGGAGAAAGGAAATGATGATACTTTCCCCAACTATTAAATGATCTGGAGAGAGAGAGAAAAAGAGAGAGAGAGAGAGAGAGAGAGAGAGAGAGAGAGAGAGAGAGAGAGAGAGAGAGAGAGAGAGAGAGAGAGAGAGAGAGAGAGAGAGAGAGAGAGAGAGAGAGAGAGAGAGAGAGAGAGAGAGAGAGAGATAGAGAGAGATATATATACAGAGAGAAACCACTGACTGACTGACTGGCTGCTATGTATATCCCACGCAGTTGTGTTTACAACAAATTATGATTTGTTATAATAATAAGATTGAAGACCAGCTTATGACTGGATATTCTTAAAAAATGCTATTTGAGCAAAGAATGATGATACCGTGTTGGTCACGATGCGATACAAGGTTATACATATGATCAGAAAAAATACTAAAGGTTTTGCACAGAACAATGGTTGATGGTATGGAGAGAGGAGGGGGGTGGGAAGGGGTAGGGGTTTGGTGGGGGTGGATGGGGAGAGGGTAAGGCCACCCCATTACCTTGTCCATCTCACAACGTCTCAAACCGCTGCGAAGGTTAGACCTCAGCGAGAGGGACTGCCGGTTCATTCATTCAGGAGTCTTGAACATTCTGTGACATTGTCTTGCTATGATAACGCCAGTTGTGTGATACAAGCTCTGCACAACAGTAATGGCTGTAGGAAGAAGAGGTGGTGGAGATTGAGTAAACATGCATACATTTCAATGATCACAGTTAAGAAGAACGATTGTAGGTAGAGATCGCGTCTCCGTGACGATGTGTTGACTTATATTGAATTTTGTAACTAGCTCGTCATGATTGTAACTTGCTTAACTAAAAATGAATTGTTGGGGTTCAGTCCTGGACTCCTTTATGCGTCTCTGCAAGTCTTTACTGCCCATATGACTGCCTTGTGTGAGATTGGACTGTTTAGCAACACGTATGTAGTTCTTGACACACAATGTAACCCGCATATAATGTAGAGAGAGAGATGTATAAATAATCAGATGGCTTGTTAATCAATGTGTGTCAAACTCTCAGGTCTGCATTTTGGAATTTGTATGTTGCGCACATCTCCCCTTCCTTAACGAAAACGCAATGGGTAATGGATACCCAACCACTTCCGTCGTGTCTGAGGAAGTAATGGCAGTCATTGCCTACCCTCCGGGAGGGAAAGATATAACCAAAACTACTTGGAAAAGACTCTTCAGTATACCCTCTAACCAGTGGCCAGTACGCACACCCCTCCGCGGACAATGAAAAACGCTTAAGGGTAATGGTTCACATCCCTCCTGCAGGACTCTACTCTCTCAGCCTCTCCCACTTACGGCTTCCTGTAGGGGGGAGCTAATGGTTTGTCAAAACCGCAAATGACCCCCGACCAGTCTCACGACGAGGGGAAGCTCCCCTCACCCTTCCATCCATCCCTCCCTCCCTCCCTCCCCCCTCCCCCCACCCCAAACAACATAACAGACTATGTTGGGATTCCTCTCACATACACTCAGCCTCTACATAGCTTACTATCAAAACTATTATCTTCACACAGGATTAAGTCTACGGCAAACACACACATATATATTCGTTTACTCCTTCCTCATATTCCACTCTTATCCTTGTATTTTCTTACTCTACCACATACTCTCCTACATCCCAACAACATGACCTCCCCTCTTTCCTGACCACATACCCTAACACCGGACGCTCACACGCGTCCGACACGCGCCAAACTTCCGGGAAAATTCCCGCCCCAAAACCCTGTGCGACTAGACACCTGCACACCACCTGCCCAGCTGACTCTATAGAGCCACCTGGGCAGGTGGTGCGCGCGGTTCTACTCGCACTTTACACTACTAATAAAGAATTAGTAGATAAGAAATTGAACCAAGACTGCCTAACGTAAAGAACAGAACGAAAACAAAGGAATATAAAAAAAAAAACATGAAAAAGCGCAGCATTAGGGAAAGAAAAATTATATAAGAGGAAAGAGAAAGACACCAACACCAGAAGAGGTAGCGAAAGCGGACCCCAGTCAACGAAAAACACGATACTTCCTTCAGAGGCAGACGCAGGGAAGGCACAAACGAACGTCCCCTCCTCCAGTGCAGAGCGGAAGCCAAATGTGCCCCAAGGGACGGAGCGTTGACGAAGGGAGGAGCTCCAAGCGTCCACGACTCGTCCACTCCTACGGCGCAGAGCCCAGCAGGAGGGCCCCCGAGCGTCCCCCGCTGTACGCGGCCGTCCTAGGCGTCAGCTGCTGGATCGTCAGCTTACCCCCAAAGCTGGAACATCAGCAGCTGGCCCGCCGCCCGCAGGGACGACGGCGCTGGGACATCCACACGTGGACATCGACGGCTGGACCGGTGGCGCCCCCCAGCATCCCCCGCTGTACGCCGAGTCAAACGGCGTCCGTCCTAGGCGTCGGCTGCTGGATCGTTAGCTTGCCCCCAAAGCTGGAACATCAGCAGCTGGCCCGCCGCCAGCTGGGACGACGGCGCTGGGACATCCACTCGTGGACACCGACGTCTGGACCGGTAGCCGCTGGGCCACCAGCTGAGTCCCGGGCTAGGGAGGAGGCCCCCAGACCAGGTTCCCGCGTGTAGCTGAAGGGGCCATGTGGGGCCCGCCCGCCCCCCCGCACCCTCCGGCCCAGGCAGGGCGCTGCCAGCTGGGACGTCAGCACTGGGCTCCCAAGCAGGGGCCCGGGAGGAGCTGGATCATCAGCTGGGGCACGAGGCCAGGGAGGGGGGGGGTTGCCCGGGGGGGGGGACACTGTGGCCCAGGAAAGCAGCCAGGGCACTAGAAGCAAGCCCGGGGGACATAAGAACATAAGAACAAAGGCAACTGCAGAAGGCCTATTGGCCCATACGAGGCAGCTCCTATTTATAACCACCCAATCCCACTCATATACTTGTCCAACCCGCGCTTGAAACAATCGAGGGACCCCACCTCCACAATGTTACGCGGCAATTGGTTCCACAAATCAACAACCCTGTTACTGAACCAATATTTACCCAAGTCTTTCCTAAATCTAAACTTATCCAATTTATACCCATTGTTTCGTGTTCTGTCTTGTGTTGATACTTTTAATACCCTATTAATATCCCCTGTGTTATGTCCATTCACCCACTTGTAAACCTCTATCATGTCACCCCTAACTCTTCGCCTTTCCAGTGAATGCAACTTAAGCTTTGTTAATCTTTCTTCATATGAAAGATTTCTAATTTGGGGAATTAACTTAGTCATCCTACGCTGGACACGTTCAAGTGAATTTATATCCATTCTATAATATGGCGACCAAAACTGAACTGCATAATCTAAATGGGGCCTAACTAGAGCAAGATATAGCTTGAGAACCACACCAGGTGTCTTGTTACTAACGCTGCGATTAATAAATCCAAGTGTCCGATTTGCCTTATTACGAACATTTATGCATTGATCCTTTTGTTTTAAATTCTTACTAATCATAACTCCCAGATCCCTTTCGCAATCCGACTTCGCAATCTCAACACCATCTAGCTCTTATCTTGTAACTCTATCATCATTACCTAGCCTCAGAACTTTACATTTATCAGCATTAAACTGCATTTGCCAATCCTTTGACCATTTCAAAACCCTATCTAGATCAACTTGAAGTGATAGTGAGTCCTCCTCCGAATTAATTTCCCTACCGATTTTCGTATCATCGGCAAATTTGCAAATGTTGCTACTCAAACCTGAATCTAAATCATTTATATATATTATAAACAACAGAGGTCCCAGGACAGAGCCCTGAGGTACTCCACTAACAACATTATCCCACTCTGACTTAACCCCATTTATACTAACTCTCTGTTTCCTTTGGAATAGCCATGCCCTAATCCAAGTTAATATAGCACCCCCAATACCATGAGCTTCTATTTTTTTAATCAGTCTTTCATGTGGCACTGTATCAACAGCTTTGCTAAAGTCAGGGTACACAACATCACAATCCTTACCACTATCAACTGCCTCAACTATGCTAGAATAAAAAGATAACAAATTTGTTAAACATGAACGGCCATTTATAAAACCATGTTGCGACTCAATTATTAATTTATGTTTTTCAAGAAGAAAACGAATTTTATTTGCTATTATAGATTCGAGTAACTTTCCCACAATAGACGTTAGGCTAATTGGTCGATAGTTAGATGCAAGTGATCTATCTCCTTTCTTAAAAACTGGTATCACATTAGCAACTTTCCAAAACTCTGGCACTCTGCCTGACTCTATTGATTTATTAAATATGGTTGACAGTGGGTCACAAAGCTCCTCTTTGCATTCTTTAAGCACCCTGGCAAACACTTCATCCGGCCCTGGGGATTTGTTTGGTTTGAGTTTTACTATTTGTTTAAGAACATCCTCCCTGGTAACTGCAAAACTCGTCAACCTGTCCTCGTCCCCACCCACATAGACTTGTTCGGCTGAAGGCATATTGTTAAGTTCCTCTTTAGTAAATACAGATACAAAATATTTATTAAAAATACTACTCATCTCTTCATCACTATCTGTTATTTGACCTGTCTCAGTTTTTAATGGACCTATCCTTTCCCTAGTCTTAGTACGATATAACTGAAAAAACCCTTTAGGATTTGTCTTTGCTTGCCCTGCTATGCGAACTTCGTAGTTTCTTTTTGCTTTCCTTATCTCTTTTTTAACATTTCTAACCAGTTGTACGAATTCCTGTTCTAAAGTGGCCTCCCCATTTTTAATCCTTTTGTACCAAGCTCTCTTTTTACCTATAAGGTTCTTCAAATTCCTTGTTATCCACTTTGGGTCATTAGTATTCGATCTATTCAATTTGTATGGTATACTACGTTCCTGTGCTTTGTTTAGAATATTCTTAAATAAGTTATATATTGAATCCACATCGAAATCCCCATTTAAGTCACCTATCGCTGGGTTCATGTCTCGCTCCAAGACCGGCCCAAACCCCATACCCAAGACTTTCCAATCAATTTGACTCAAAAAATTTCTTAGGCTATTAAAATCAGCTTTTCGAAAATCTGGCACTTTAACAGAATTTTATCCTACTGGTCTATTCCATTCTATGCTAAATCTGATTTCTTTGTGATCACTGTTCCCTAGCTCACTCCCTATTTCGATGTCATTAATTTGTGTTTCCTTGTTAGTTAACACTAAATCTAAAATATTATTTTCCCGTGTTGGTTCCTTAATGTGTTGCGTAAGAAAGCAATCGTCAATTAATTCTAGAAAATCTTCTGCTTCACTATTCCCTGTTTTGTTCAACCAGTTTATTCCACCAAAATTAAAGTCACCCCATGACATAAATACTGTTAGATCTAGACGCTCTAGATATTTCATCCCATAGATGCTTTGCTTCCATTCTGTCTAAATTTGGTGGCCTATATATAACTCCTATTATAATATTATTAGCTTTTTCGTTTAATTCTATCCAAATAGTTTCTGTGTGTGGCTCAGTTTTGATTCCCTCTTTGAGACTACATTTCAAATTGTCCCTAACATATATGGCTACTCCACCTCCTCGTCTAATATATCTAGGGGCCCAGAATGTGGAATGACCTTCCCAACCATGTTAAAGACTGTACCTCTCTCAACCAGTTTAAGTTAAAAGCGAAGCTGTACCTAATAAATTCTCTGTAACCTACCTTACCCTTCTATTGTCAACCAATGTCTGTGTTTTTTCTTTAAAGAGCGCTGTTTGTCGACATAATTGTATTTGTGCTGCTTTTTCATCTATGTTTTCATTTCTTGTTTTCATTCTACTCATTATGCTCAATTACTGTAGTATTAAGCTTGTCATTTAAGTTTATCATGCCCGAAACGCTTTGCGTAATAGTGGCTTTAGGCATTGTATGTACTAGCTCTACCTATAAGTCTACCAATCCTTGTAAAAATTTATTGTATGTATGTACCTTACCTAAATAAAATTGTATTGTATTGTATTGTATTGTATCTGTGTGAAATAGTTTAAATCCATTTATTTAGCCAGAACAGCCAGAGCGAGCCAGAACACCGTATTGCTGTTAGCTTCCTCAACTGTATGAATTCCTGCTTCCTCATACCCTTAATCACTAGACCTACTAGAATCACTGATAGCACTGCCACGACTCTAGATCACATCTGGACAAACATAACCTCTCTGCTTACTTCAGGTATAATCACCAATAGCACTACAGACCATTACCCCACATTTCTCTTAACTAACATTAGCAAACCACCTCTTGAGTCAAGAGAGATACGTTTTAGACTGCACAATGAAACTGCTATAGACAATTTTATAACTGCTGCTGATAATGTCAACTGGGAGTCCGAGTTAGGAAACATAGAGGACATCAAGCTAGCAGTGCAATCTTTTCTTCAAAAAACTCTTAGCCTTTATAATACCCACTGTCCTATGCTTACAAAACAAGTCACAACCAAAAGGCTTAACAATCCCTGGCTTACAAAGGGAATACTTAAATCTATTAATAAAAAGCATGACCTTGAGAAGAAGTATAGGTTAGGAATTGTCTCCAAAGAATTCTCAAAGAATTACTCATTATTGCTATCTAAGATAATTAGACGAGCCAAAACTAAATACTACGAAGATAAATTTACCCAAATAAAGAGCAACATTAAACAAACTTGGAGCACAATTTCACAAATATTGGGATCAAAGAAGTCTTTAAATAACAAACCGACTCTCCTGTCTAATAACGATGGTCAGCTTTCAGCCTCTGATTCTGCTATTGAGTTCAATAGGTTCTTCTCTTCCATTGGTTCATCCCTCGCAAATGATATTCCATCTTCCAGTACTGACATTAATGACTATCTTACAGGTAACTATCCACAGTCTCTGTACCTAAAGCCTATTAATTCCACTGACGTCAATGAGATAATCCTTTCCCTTAAAACCAAGTCTGGTGCCCTTGAGGAGATACCAACTTTAATTTACAAAAAAACCTCCAGATCTTTAGCCCCCTGCTATTGCTTTGCTCTTCAACAAGTCACTTGAACTCCAAACCTTTCCAGATATTCTAAAAAAAGCGAGAGTAACGCCTGTCCACAAATGTGGTGATCTCACAGATGTTAACAACTACAGACCTATATCAATCCTGCCAAACTTGTCAAAAAATTTTGAAAAACTAATCTATAAGCAGCTTTACTCATATCTAGCCAAACTCAATATACTTAGCCCTTGCCAATATGGCTTCAGACCCAAAAAAAGCACTAACGATGCACTTATTAGTATGCTTAACTCGATTCATACAGCTCTTGATAAAAATGAGTTCCCTGTTGGGTTATTTGTGGACCTGCGTAAAGCTTTTGATACTGTCAACCACCAAAACCTTCTTCTTAAATTACATCATTATGGAGTCAGAGGACACTCCCTACAATACCTCAAATCCTACCTTACTGACAGGCTCCAATATGTTTCTGTGAATAATACAATTTCTCCTACCCTACCCATCAACATTGGTGTTCCTCAGGGCAGTATACTTGGCCCTCTCCTCTTTCTCATCTACATTAATGACCTTCCAAATGCCTCCCAACACCTCAAACCAATTCTATTTGCTGACGACACAACCTTCATTTACTCCAGTCCTGACCCCCTTGCTCTAAATGCCACAGTAAATACTGAGCTAAATAAAGTCCATCTTTGGCTAACTGCCAACAAACTCACCCTTAACATTGACAAAACTTTCTATATTCTGTTTGGCAATAAATCCTCTAATCAAATAAATCTCAAAATAAACAATACCCAAATTTGTAACAAATTAGATGGCAAATTCCTTGGCATTCTCATTGACCACAAGCTGAATTTCCAGGGACACATTCTAAATATATCTAAAAAAGTTTCAAAAACTGTGGGCATTCTTTCTAAGATCAGATATTATGTACCACGCCCTGTTCTGGTGACTCTCTATTACTCCCTTATCTATCCATATCTCAACTATGGTATTTGTGCTTGGGGCTCTACTACCCAAAATCACTTACGTCCTCTAATTACTCAACACAAAGCTGCTATTAGGAAAATATCCAACTCTGGCCCCAGACATCACTCGGTACCCCTACTCAAATATCTGAATATGTTAGACATTAAGTCACTGCACATTCTCTCATGTGTATTATACATATATAAAACGCTAAACTATAATGCCAATCCTGATCTCAAAAGCTTCATAGAAGGTTGTAACAGAACCCATGAGCACCACACCAGAAATAAATACAGTTTTGATATTCCTAGAGTACGACTTAATCAAACTAGAAATGCACTACAAATCAAGGGGCCCAGAATGTGGAATGACCTTCCCAACCATGTTAAAGACTGTACCTCTCTCAACCAGTTTAAGTTAAAAACAAAGCTATACCTAATAAATTCCCTGTAACCTACCATACCCTTCTATTGTCAACCAATGTCTGTTTTTTTTTTAAAGAGCGCTGTTTGTCGACATAATTGTATTTGTGCTGCTTTTTCATCTATGTTTTCATTTCTTGTTTTCATTATACTCATTATGCTCAATTAGTATTAAGCTTGTCATTTAAGTTTATCATGCCCGAAACGCTTTGCGTAATAGTGGCTTTAGGCATTGTATGTACTAGCTCTACCTATAAGTCAACCAATCTTTGTAAAAATTTATTGTATGTATGTACCTTACCTAAATAAACATTTTATTTTATTTTATTTTATTTTATATTCAGCTAATAGTTCTCTATTTTCTACATTCATCCACGTTTCGGCAAGTGCAATAATATCTATTTTTTCTGTGCAGACAAGAGCATTTAATTCGTTAATTTTATTTCTTAGACTTCTACTGTTAGTGTAATATACCCTAAGTGAATTGTTATTTTGAGGCCCTTCTCTTTCCCTGATCATTTTGCCAATTCCTTTCTCCCACAAACACATACTTTTATTACCTCCTTCCTCCAAATCAATTCCCATACCTCTATCTACTAACAGTTTAAACCCAAACAAACACCTCTAACTTTTTCTTCCAACGAGTTCTCAACAGCAACAACCCCAGCCCTCGATAGATGCACCCCATCACGAGCATACATTTCATTTCTTCCATAGAAGTGTTCCCAGTTGTCTATGAAAGATATTGCATTTGATTTGCAATATCTTTCCAGCCGGCAATTGACACCAATTGCCCTCGACATCCATTCATTTCCCACTCCTTTTCTTGGAAGAATGCCACATATGATCGGGATTCCTCCCTTGCTCCTAACTAATTCAATGGCTGTCCTGAATCTCTGTATTAGTTCCTCACTCCTAACTCGCCCAACATCATTACCCCCTGCACTAATACAAATAATGGGTTTGTTTCCATTTCCCGTCATAATATCATTCATGTTTCCAACAATATCACCAATTCCAGCTCCCGGATAGCAAACCCTTAATCTGTTCCCCCTATCTCTGGCATAAAACGTTCTGTCTCAATACCTCACCTGGGAATCTCCCACAACCAAAATTCGCTTCGATTCTCCCTTTTCCTTTCGAGCAGTTCCTCCTTGTGGTGTTTGTGTGTTACTGAGGAAGTCTTGGTTGTAGGGTTGATGTAAAGTCATGACTTGGTTACTGACTTTAATACTTAATATGATTACATGACTAGTAGCTACCAAGCTTGGCGGGCGTCCTGTACGCTCTCCTGTTTACCTCCCTCTCTCTGGCGTCCCAGCCGCCGCACATAGAAAACGGATGGTACCATTTTCTGTGAACATGACATCCCTCCTTTTCTTTAAAAAGAATGAATACAGGATGTCTACCATACTTGTAGCACAAAGCAAAGTTATTGACACAAAGTAAGTTATTACCATATCAAGAGATACTGCATACATTTAACATTAATTAAGCACACAAAGAATTTAAACAACTTAATCTTTTCCACAAAGGATTTCAATGTTAAAAATACATATGCAATGTTAAACAAACATGAAAGAAACTGTACTACAAAGTTACAAAATATTGAATGAGATATCTGCATTATTCAAACAATATTAAATTTAGTTTAGCACAATAAGTAAATACTTTTCATTACATAGGAACACAATTAATCATCAAATCGTGTAGGGCGTTTAACATGACGTTTAGGACGAGAGTCCTTAAATGCAATAACATCCCTTGATGAATTGTTTGTCGGGTTATAACTATTTTTTTCTTTTTCTTTTGCACGACTTTGCACTTCATCATTTTCTACACTAGTTGGAATCACTTTGAAATAAGCCATATTACGTGTTATACTATGATCTCTATTACTAGCTCTTACCATAGTTCCTTTTACACTAATCACTTTATATGGTTTTGTATCATACGGCATATCTAACTTTCCCTCTTTTTTCTTTTTAACGAGAACAGTGTCTCCAACCTTTATGAACTGTTCCTTTGCACGTTGATCATGAGCAATTTTCATTTTGCCCTTGGCTAGTGCATCCTTCTGAGCAAGACGTTTATCCGTTACCTCGGCTGGCATGACGGGTAGTGCGATTCTCATAGGACGTCCAAATAAAAGTTCGCCAGGCGACTTGCCCAGTGTTCCATGTGGTGTTGCACGGTAGTTCCTGAGAAAAGCATACATAGCTTGTTTCCAGGATCGTCCTTCGGCATGAGCACAGCGTACCGCTTTCATGAGAGGTTGCATGAATCTCTCAACTTCTCCATTTGCTTGGGGATGTAGTGGCGTCACACGGCGGTGTTTGAATCCAATATGCTCAGAAAAGTTGACGAAGTCTTGTCCATTGAATGGCGGTCCATTGTCTGTCTTGACAACTTCAGGAATGCCAAAGTTTGAAAAGATCTTGTCGAGTGTCGGGATGACGGCCTTTGCAGATGTGGAATTGATGATTTCTACTTCTGGATAACGTGAGTGATCATCAATGACTACCATCAAGTACTCTCCAGTTGGTAGTGGTCCGCAGAAGTCCATCGATACTTCCGTCCATGGTGCAGCAGGTAGTGGTGAAGGTTGTAGAGGTGTTGGTCTTGAAGTATCCACTGCAGCTTGGCAAGGGACACAGGCATCATGCATATCCTTTGCTTGACGATCAATGCCAGGAAACCACACCTTTTCTCGTAGCAGCTGTTTGGTCCTAACAAGACCTTGGTGTCCTTGATGTGCAAGCTTCAGAGCACGTTGCTGGAGAACAGCTGGAATAACGATACGAGTACCTCGCAGCACAGTGTCGCGTTGTTGCGTAACACTTAATTCTGTCTGGATGCGTTCAAGTGCTTTGAATGCATCTTGGTCAACTCCTGAGGGTGGGATGCGTGGAAACTTTTTCTTAGTCAATGCATCCACTGTTGCTTGCAGAGTTGGGTCCTCTAGGGTTGCAGTACGGATTTCATCAAGAGTAAGAGCCTTAGGGACTGCATCACAGGTTACAGAGTGTACATATTCCTCGGCAACTTGCTGATGCTTGGTGATGGTGAAACTGTTTGCAGGATGTCGACTGATGTAATCAGCGGGATTGCCTGCACCCGGCTTGTATTTCACCGTAAAGTTGTATGGTTGCAGACGAAGAGCCCATCTCTCAATGCGAGCTGGTGGTTTGGACTTTGGATTATTGAAGATGGTCTCCAACGGTTTGTGGTCAGTGACTATCGTGGTGAAGGGTGCACCAAGCAGATACACATTGAAGTGTTCACAGCCCCATACAAGAGCAAGAGCTTCCTTCTCTGTCTGACTGTATCGTTGCTCAACATCTGTGAGAGAACGGCTGGCGTAGGCAATTACTACACTGGAATCTGGTTGACCAGGTTTGTGTTGGGCTAAAACAGCACCTAATCCAACAGGACTAGCATCCACCGTTAATTCAGTGTCCATTGATGGATCAAAGTATGCAGCAGTCGCATTCTCTACTAGTGCATCTTTCACAGCATCAAATGCATTTTGCTCGATATCGCTCCAGTACCATGATGCATTTTTCTTCAGGAGCTCACGTAGAGGCTTTGTAATGGTAGCAAAATCTGGAATGAAGCGAGAACAGTAGTTTGCCATTCCCAGAAAACTATGTACTTCAGTGGACGTTGAAGGAGGTGCAGCGTTCTTGATATCTGCAACTTTCTTAGGATCTGGAGACAGACCTTTGTCACTAAGTACATGTCCAAAGAATTCAATTTTATGTTTATTGAACTCACACTTTGCTCGGCTTAACGTCAGATTCTTTTCTCGTAAGCGTTGCAATGTTGCACGAAGAGCTTTGTCGTGTTCAGCTTGGGTACGGCCATAAACAATGATGTCATCAGACATGTTGTCAGCATTAGGTATGTCTTGCAATACCTGGCTGATGATGTGCTGGAATACCTCGGCAGCACTGTTGATACCAAAACTCAGGCGCTTGTACCTATACAGACCTCGATGTGTCGTAAACGTTGTGATGAAGCGACTCTCATCATCAAGTTCAAGCTGATGATAGCCCTTGTTTAAATCTAACTTGCTGAATACAGTTGCACCATTCAAGCGGTAGATCATATCATCTACAGTCGGTGTAGGATGGCGTTCACGCATTATTGCCTTGTTGGGAACACGCATGTCCACACAAATGCGTATCTCATCTGGATTCTTCGGCTTTGGTGGAGTGACAATTGGGCTTACCCATGGTGTTGGGCCTGTTACTGGTTCAATGATATCTAGTTCTATCAGCCTATCCAGTTCAGCATCGACTTTCTTGCGAGTATGGAATGGTTGTCGGCGATGTGGTTGGGCAACTGGAATTACATCTGGGTTGATATGCAGATGTACTTTGCTATCAGTATAACAACCTATGGATTTAAATCGATCAGAAAATTCAGCAACAATACCATCAACATTGTTTGCAGATTCCACTGCTACAGCATTAGAAAGCTGAAATAGCCCCAATTTGGTTGAAGTCTTGTAACTGAGTAAAGACTCCTTTGCATTCCTAACAACATGGAATGCAGTAATGAGCATTGCATTCTTTGACTTAATCTCTGCAGTGAAAGTTCCAATCACTGGCAAGGCTACCTTTGAAGCATAGGCAGTGGCTTTGCCATTATAGTTCTCAAGCTTTGGGAACTGTTTTTTAAATTTCTCATAGTGGCACTCAGCAATGGTGTCAATGTTTGATCCAGTGTCAATGAGAACCTTGAGACAAATACCAGCAATGTATACACATGTCTCTAGGTTGTTTGGAAGATCATTCCATTCTGTGATTGCTTGTACTCCATAAGTATAATCACATTCACTGTCATCTGAGAATGGTTGTAATGAAATGTTGTCTTGTATATTATTAACATTCTGGATATGAGGTGCAATATTGTGTTTACCACCTCGACCCCTATGACCTGATCCTCGTACAGTGCTTTTATTCATTGACTGTGGTTTCTTTAGTGCGGAACGACACATAGCACCAAAATGACCTAGTTTTCCACACTCATAGCACTTCTTACCTTGAGCAGGACAAACATTATCTTGGTGTGGGTAGTCTACTCCACAATTGTAACATTTATTGTTGACACCCTCTGATGTGGGTCGTTGTGACTGCTTGAGCCTTGTTCCTTGACCCCAGTTGTGACGTGGTTCTCGGCTAAATTTACTGTTAGGTTTGCCATGATATCTTCTTTGATCACGGTGTCCTCCCTGAACCTTACGTACCTCATCACTGTTAGTAACAGTGGCAGAACCGTTATTAGCACTGCACTCCATGACACGAGCATCACGTGCAGCATCTTCCATTCGACGAGCAATATCCAGTATCTTGGTAAGAGAACTTTCATCATCAACAAGTTCTAGAGCTCTTCGACGGAGACGTGTAGATGTGCATGTTTCAATTATTTGCTGTTTGATTTCTTTGTCAACATCAGCAAACTCACAATGGGCTGCTAAACCCTGCAGACGTGTGTGGTATTGATCCACAGTTTCATTAGAGAGTTGTTTTGCTCTCCTGAAATGCATAATTTCCATAGCAGTATTTTGCCTTGGTTTGAAATGCTCTGTTAGTTTGGCTTTGGCAGTGTCATAATCTTTGGCACCACCAGTGTCTTTCAGTGTGTCAAAGATGTCACAAACTCTATCACCTGCATAATGAAGTAGAAGGGCACGCTTTCTTTCAGCACTTTTGATGTCAGAAACTATCAACAAATTTTCAAACCTTTTAAGCCATTTGACCCACCTCTGTGACAGGTTTGTCTGGTCACAGTCAGGATCAAATGCAGGAAACTGAGGTATATTTGCCATTTTTACTGAATAAATGTAACTTATCACTTAAATGTTCCTCAGAATATTAAACACTCACTGCACTGTATATGTTAGTCAAGAATTCACTGTAATTACTTTAATTTTGCAAAGCACACAAGCATTTTAATGCAAAAGTTCACAACAGTGCACAATATAGCAGCAACTGACTTCTTACCTAGCCCTTGTGTACATGTGTTGTTCCTACTCACTGCAGCACAGCAGTTGGTACAGCAGCAGTTGGTGCAGCAGTTGGTACAGCAGTTGGTACAGCAGTCAGTTCAGTGTGATGAATTTTGTAGCACGAAGCGTCGTTTCGTAACCAAAACATCAGGTTTTGTACACATCAAAGCGTCGTTTCGTACACAACGTCGGCAGATTCTTCAGTACAGTTTCTTCAGCACAGCTTGGGTAGCACACAGCTTGGGTAGCACACAGCTTGGGTAGCACACAGCTTGGGTAGCACACAGCATCGGTTAGCACACAGCATCGTTTAGCACACAGCATTGGTTAGCACACAGCATCGGTTAGCATACAGCATCGGGTATGGCGCTCACAGCTTCTCTTCCTCCTCCAGGCAGCATGCTTCTCCCTTGTGTTTGAAACTGAACAAATACCTGCGTTCACAGTTTATCCTCGTCGCCAATGTGGTGTTTGTGTGTTACTGAGGAAGTCTTGGTTGTAGGGTTGATGTAAAGTCATGACTTGGTTACTGACTTTAATACTTAATATGATTACATGACTAGTAGCTACCAAGCTTGGCGGGCGTCCTGTACGCTCTCCTGTTTACCTCCCTCTCTCTGGCGTCCCAGCCGCCGCACATAGAAAACGGATGGTACCATTTTCTGTGAACATGACAGGGACCTGTGCTTCAATGCTCCTCGTTGCTTTGCCTCCTCTTTGAACAACAGGTTCACCACAGCACTCGTCCTCTAATACGTCAAATGCGTTAAAAGTCCTTAGGTGTAGGCTATTAGTTGTCGGTTTTGCCAAGGTCTTCTTAAGACCCCTGTCTTTCACAACTTGCCAAGACGAGGTCTCCTTATTACTGGTCCCGTCAGTCCTTCTTAATGAGGTCCCGTCAATACTGGCCTCCTCCTTCGTTTCCTCCCGAAGTCTCAGCCGTCGTACCTCCTCCCGCAGGGAATCCATCTCTGCTCTCAGAGCTCCAACCAGACTCACCAAATCCTTCCATTATTTCAATAATAATGTTACTAGGACATGGCCCTGGGCACACGCATACACGGGGACAGGCCTAGCCTATGAGGGGCACCACGCTCCTCGTGCGAACCCCGTGCGAACCTCGTGCGAACTAAGGTATGGCGAGGCCATACCTTAGATCCTGTTGCAGGCCAGACTCCCCTGTCGGGTCGCTCTGGGAAGACGAGGGCCCCCAAAGGGCAGGTCCATTAGAGCGGGGGCCGCAGCTGCTGGTGTAGGGTCCATAATGTGCTCTGAGGGCGAATCCGCACTTCTATCGGGATGAAGGAGACCACTTGGAGTGGAGGAGAGAAGGAGTGTTTGGAGCGGAGCGGAGCGGAGCTGTGTAGGACTGAGGGATAAAATCCTGGTCCCCCCCCCCCCCCCCACGGCGCGCGCAGCACTCCCTGAGCTCTGCGTAATTGTTTTTCCTCCTTCCCAGAATTCCCCCGCTTATTTTAAAATAAGCAGTGGCCATTTGTCAATAGCCGAGGAGCACTGGAGTCCTTAAACAGTCGAAACCCAGTCTTCATGTCTATAGTTGAGGATTGTAAGAGAAGAATAACTGAGATACAGCTGAAAGGTCATAGTGTGAAATTCATGTGGATTCCATCTCATGTTGGAATAGTGCTCAACGAGGTGGCGGATGACTTGGCCAAATGTGCCACATCAAAACCACAAGTTGACATTGAATGTGAATTCACAATGAGACAAATACGAAGCAAAATCAGAAATATTCAGGCACAGGCAGGAGTGGAGAGGAGAGAGATAATGTATGAGAGAAGTCAAACCATGCAACACTACATGTATGTGAGTCAAAACACCCATTTCCCTTATGGTAAAAGGAGAAATGCTTGGAGTGACTCTGTGTACATGCGGCTCAGGCTTGGGTACAAATATTACTGGGAATATGGTATAGGTGTTCATGATAATGACACGAGGTGTAAGCTATGTGGTATGTTAAGGTCTCACACCCTTGCCCATTATCTATATGCTTACTGATATTGATCCTGATCGAAATCTTCTGTCCCATATCCACACTAATCAGCACATTGATCATCATTATTGCAAGTACTACACAGCAAATCTTGCAAAAAACAAACTCCTAAACAGCACCTGCTTATCAGTTTACAACCAAAATGTTAGGTCACTTGTTAAACATTTTGATGATATTGTGACGATAATCTCCTTCAAGAGATTGAGCCTGCTCTTCCCTCCAAAAATACGTCGTTACAAATATATAAAACTACTATGGAAGAAATGTCCAACAACGACAACAACATCTCCAAGGTTTGCCAGAGAGCAAAACGTATGCAGCCAGGAACACCTGCTACACCTCAAACCGCCAAACTACCTGTCTTGTTGCCGGCTCCTCGCTGATTGGCCGCCGGTCTGGCTGCAACTGCACTCCACCCACCATACTACTTGATGTCTGGGGCCGCCACGACCTCAGTCTTCAGAATATTCAGTGCTTTCATACGGTTAACACTTCTTCCTGGTAGACTAAGCTTTGGCTTACGTGTACTAAGAGAGGTGATAGCTTAAAGCCAATATTCCTGCACCTCTCATTTTATTGTATATTGCACAGCTTGTTATTGCTCACTTGTCTTAACGTAACTTTTCATTTAATTATTCTTATTATTTTGATTGAGTGATTTTATTATACGAATTTGTATGTCCATTTTATTCATGTTTTGTTTAATTAACGTAATTAAAATTCCATTGTTAAAATTTACTTGTGTTTTGTGTGTCTTCTCCTTACCTTACCACAGACGAAGTTCCAGATTTTCTATTTTTTTTTATTCTATGTGACGAGGCCATACCCCTAGCTTTGAACAGCCGAACACCAACGCATTACCGTCACAATATAAATGCACTACTTACAGCACTAGGTACTAAATTATCTTTCATCATTTTAACAGAAACTTGGCTAAGTAATGACTATACCCAACTCTACAATTTAGCTGGTTATAAAGCCATTCATAACTGCAGGCCTAATAAAAAAGGTGGCGGTACAGCAATATATTACAAAGATACCTTCATTTGCAATAGTGTCATTAGTGATAGAGACGACTATTGTGAATATACCTTTGCCAAGTTCTCCAGTAAATCCCTTAAATCCTCCCTGATAATCGGTGCCATCTATAGATTTCCTAATACCAACATAGCTTTATTCTCTGACAATGTAAGGAATCTTATCATAAATAACAATCTCAACAAAAATCATATAATTCTGGGAGGTGATTTCAATATTGACCTGGGTCTTCAAAACAACCCTCAAGTTGACTATTTCCGTAACAGCATGCACTCCTGTATGCTAATCCCCACAATCACCAAGCCCACCCGAGTCACTCAAACATCTGCCACTACCCTGGATCACCTATGGACTAATATAACGGCTCCCCTTACATCTGGGGTAATTTATGACAGAACTGACCACTATCCTACCTTCCTCATAGCAAACATTGACACATCACCACCAGAAACCAAAAAACTTTCATTCAGGCTACATAGTGAATCAGCTTTAGGCAATCTCTCTAATGCACTTCACAATATTAACTGGGAATCTGAATTTAATAATTCACAGGATATAAACTCATCAACTAACCTCTTTCTCTCCAAAACTCTAAGCCTCTACAACGCTCACTGTCCCCTCCTTACCAAACAAGTAACTGATAAAAGAAAAAATAACCCGTGGCTCACAAGTGGCATAATTAAATCAATCAACAAAAAACATGAATACGAAAAGAAATTTAGGAGTGGCCTAGTTTCAATGGAAGTAGTTAAAAGGTACTCATCAGTGCTTACCAGTATCATAAGAAAAGCAAAACTTTCATATTATGAGACTAGATTCAAAGAAGCAAAAGGCAACATGAAAAGCACATGGAATACCATCTCTAACATCCTGGGAACTAAATAACACTCCCACAACCAGATAACACTCTCTAAGGATGGCCTTACACTGTCATCTGACTTAGAAATGGCGAATGAATTTAATAGCTTCTTTTCATCGGTTGGTGCTAACCTTACAAGTAAAATCCCACAGACTCAGACACATATCAACACATATCTCTCAGGCAGCTATCCAAACTCTCTTCTCCTCTCACCAGTCAGCCCGTCAGATGTTGTGTCCATCATACACTCACTAAAAACCAAAGCTGGGAACATCAGTGAAATCCCATCCATTGTATACAAGAGCGCCTCCCATGCCCTTGCACCACCTATAGCTCTGCTGTTCAACAAATCCCTTGAGTGTCATACCTTCCCTGATATCCTTAAAAACGCAAGAGTAACGCCAGTTCATAAAGGAGGTAATCCGTCAGACATAAACAACTACAGACCAATATCGAACCTACCCATACTATCAAAAATATTTGAAAAAATTATCTACAAACAGCTCTACTCCTATCTCGTAAAATTCGACATTCTTAGCCCCTGTCAGTTTGGCTTCCGCTCTCAAAAGAGTACCAACAATGCAATTATTAGTCTCCTTGATATAATTTACTCAGCCCTAGACAAAAATGAGTTTCCAATTGGACTCTTCATTGACCTGAGAAAGGCCTTTGATACTGTTTATCACGATTACCTCTTATGTAAACTCCATCATTATGGAATCCGAGGCCATGCACTGGACTATATCCAATCCTATCTTAGTGATAGACACCAATGTGTAGCCATCAATAATATAATCTCTCCCATTCTACCAATAACCGTTGGAATGCCACAGGGCAGCATCTTGGGACCCCTACTATTTCTTATATACATTAATGATCTGCCTAATGTCTCTAACATTCTGAAACCTATTAATAATAATAATAATAATAATAATATTTTATTTAGGTAAGGTACATACATACAATAAATTTTTACAAAGATTGGTTGACATATAGGTAGAGCTAGTACATACAATGCCTAAAGCCACTATTACGCAAAGCGTTTCGGGCATGATAAACTTAAATGACAAGCTTAATACTAATTGAGCATAATGAGCATATTTTGTTTGCTGATGATACTACCCTCATTTACTCCAACCCCAACCCACATACACTAAATGATGTTGTTAATAATGAACTAAAAAAAGTCCACTTATGGATGTCAACCAACAAACTAACACTTAACATAGAAAAGACCTACTACATCCTATTTGGAAGCAAATCTACAAATGCAATTCAGCTTCATATTGACAATGTAAACATTAGCAATAAAAATGATGGAAAGTTTCTTGGCATATTCCTAGACAAGAGACTCAACTTCAGTACCCACATACAACACATAACTAAGAAAGTCTCTAAAACAGTTGGTATACTCTCCAAAATCAGATATTATGTTCCTAACTCTGCTCTCATCTCTCTATATTATGCACTAATCTATCCCTATCTCAACTATGGTATCTGTGCATGGGGTTCAACCACTGCAAACCACCTCAAGTCCATCATCACCCAGCAAAAATCTGCTATCAGAATATCAAATTCTGCTTTCAGACAACACACAGCCCCCTTGTTTAACTCCCTAAACATGCTAAACATAATCTCACTCCACAAATTCTCCTGTGTCAACTACATTTACAAAACCCTGTTCTTAAATGCAAATCCTTGTCTGAAACTCTTCCTGGACAGATGTAATAGGACCCATTATCACCACACCAGAAATAAATATCTCTTCGATATCCCCAGAGTTAAACTTAATCTGTGTAAACACTCTATGCAAATAAAGGGACCCAGTTTATGGAACTCACTCCCTACTGAATTGAAAAGCTGTCCAACTTTTACATCATTCAAAATCAATACTAAAAAGTACCTAATTTCATCTTCATAGTTTTTCACTTTTTGCCTTAAAATTGCACTTTATCTATTGCTACCCAATCTCCCAACCTTTATGTTCCCAATTTGAACATCTTTACCATTGTGATCATTGCTTTTTTCTTATATGTGCTGCCAATCTGTTGTATGGTGTTTATAAATCTTGTTTATCTGTATCTTTTGCTACCCAGTCTCCCAATCTTTATGTACCCATTCTGAACATCTTTACCATTGTGATCATTGCTGTCTTATATGTGCTGTCAATCTGCTGTATGGTGTCTATTAATCCTGTTTAAATTACTAATCAAGCTGTCAATGTAATCAATCAGAGCTTTAATATAACAATGTGCTTTAATATACTTACTTATCTCTCTCATCTCATTTTTCTCTTGTAATGTATCTTTCATTTATCAATTCTGATTGAAATTACCTACTTAAAATTATCTGCTAGATTAAGGACCTGCCCGAAACGCTGTGCGTACTAGTGGCTTTACAAGAATGTAAATACTGTACTATCCAATGTATTCTCTCAAACCCAATGTACCTTCTTGTATATATATAAATAAAATAAAATAAATAAAAATAAAAAATAAAAATTATGTTCTTGATTGTCCGTTGATTACTGTATATAGAAACACTGAGATAAGGACTGTTCCTGAACAAATAGCCTGGATGTGTCACAACGGAAAGGTTGATGATATTCTTGAGAGATATAAGAATTTTGCACCAAGACTGTAATATTTTGTTGAATTATCTGCATGTCTCTTGCAAATTGTCTATATAGTATACCTAGGTCATAAAAGTATTTGTGTGTACGTCTGATACCATACTACTTGTGAAGGAGGAAATGTATATGTTTATCTCTCAGAATGTTTGGTAATATGTTTATTGTTTGTGATGTGTGTCTATGTATGTATTAACACGTTGTACTGAACGGGGTGAGAATAGCTTGAGCTACCTCATCCCTTTGTGTGTATTTTACCTCAATAAACTTATTTCAATTTCAATGAGAAAAAAGAGGCATGAGCATTGTATGTACTAGCTCTATCAATAAATCCAACATTATGTTTGTAATTCATTTTCTATGTATATACTTTTATCTGAATAAAGATACGAATTTGAATTTGAGGAGAAGGGAGTGTGGGATGTATCAGGAGGAGGGAGTGTGGGATGCCTGAGGAGGATGTAAACAACTGAAGATAAACAGCAGTAGTTATCGTCTAGGATATCCGCGACTTGACGCTTTCTGCACCAGTGAGGACGAGCATGCAGTTACCTTGCTTGTGCTAACAATATATGTAAGGTACTGGCTATCTTTCATGTGTGTGTACATTGTATGTTGCTGAGATTATTGGTGTGTGAAAGAGATGGTTCAGTATTGACACTCTGGGTTCGCATGACCCCGGCCCCAGGGTTCGCATGACCCCGGCCCCAGGGTTCGCATGACCCCGGCCCCAGGGTTCGCATGACCCCGGCCCCAGGGTTCGCATGACCCCGGCCCCAGGGTTCGCATGACCCCGGCCCCAGGGTTCGCATGACCCCGGCCCCAGGGTTCGCATGACCCCGGCCCCAAGGTTCGCATGACCCCGGCCCCAGGGTTCGCATGACCCCGGCCCCAGGGTTCGCATGACCCCGGCCCCAGGGTTCGCATGACCCCGGCCCCAGGGTTCGCATGACCCCGGCCCCAGGGTTCGCATGACCCCGGCCCCAGGGTTCGCATGACCCCGGCCCCAGGGTTCGCATGACCCCGGCCCCAGGGTTCGCATGACCCCGGCCCCAGGGTTCGCATGATCCCGGGCCCAAGGTTCGCATGACCCCGGCCCCAAGGTTCGCATGACCCCGGCCCCAGGGTTTGCATGACCCCGGCCCCAGGGTTCGCATGACCCCGGCCCCAGGGTTCGCATGACCCCGGCCCCAAGGTTCGCATGACCCCGGCCCCAAGGTTCGCATGACCCCGGCCCCAAGGTTCGCATGACCCCGGCCCCAAGGTTCGCATGACCCCGGCCCCAGGGTTCGCATGACCCCGGCCCCCAAGGTTCGCATGACCCCGACCCCAAGGTTTGCATGACCCCGGCCCCAAGGTTCGCATGACCCCGGCCCCAGGGTTCGCATGACCCCAGCCCCAGGGTTCTCATGACCCTGGCCCCAGGGTTCTCATGACCCTGGCCCCAGGGTTCGCATGACCCCGGCCCCAGGGTTTGCATGACCCCGGCCCCAGGGTTTGCATGACCCCGGCCCCAGGGTTTGCATGACCCCGGCCCCAGGGTTTGCATGACCCCGGCCCCAGGGTTTGCATGATCCCAGCCCCAGGGTTTGCATGACCCCGGCCCCAGGGTTCGCATGACCCCGGCCCCAGGGTTTGCATGACCCTGGCCCCAGGATTCGCATGGCTCCAGCCTCGATGTTCACATGACCCCGACCTTAGGGTTTGCATGACCCCGGCCCCCAAGGTTTGCACGACCCCCGGCCCTAGGGTTTGCATGATCCTGGCCCCAGGGTTCGCATGACCCCAGCCCCAGGGTTTGCATGACCCCGGCCCCAGGGTTTGCATGACCCCGGCCCCAGGGTTCGCATGACCCCGGCCCCAGGGTTCGCATGACCCCGGCCCCAGGGTTCGAATGGCTCCAGCCTCGATGTTCACATGACCCCGACCATAGGGTTTGCATGACCCCGGCCCCAAGGTTTGCACGACCCCCGGCCCTAGGGTTTGCATAATCCTGGCCCCCGGGTTTGCATAACCCCTGCCCCTGGGTTTGCATGATCCTGGCCCCAGGGTTCGCATGACCCCAGCCCCAGGGTTTGCATGACCCCGGCCCCAGGGTTTGCATGACCCCGGCCCCAGGGTTCGCATGACCCCGGCCCCAGGGTTCGCATGACCCCGGCCCCAGGATTCGCATGGCTCCAGCCTCGATGTTCACATGACCCCGACCTTAGGGTTCGCATGACCCCGGCCCCAGGGTTCGCATGACCCCGGCCCCAAGGTTCGCATGACCCCGGCCCCAAGGTTCGCATGACCCCGGCCCCAAGGTTCGCATGACCCCGGCCCCAAGGTTCGCATGACCCCGGCCCCAGGGTTCGCATGACCCCGGCCCCCAAGGTTCGCATGACCCCGACCCCAAGGTTTGCATGACCCCGGCCCCAAGGTTCGCATGACCCCGGCCCCAGGGTTCGCATGACCCCGGCCCCAGGGTTCTCATGACCCTGGCCCCAGGGTTCTCATGACCCTGGCCCCAGGGTTCGCATGACCCCGGCCCCAGGGTTTGCATGACCCCGGCCCCAGGGTTTGCATGACCCCGGCCCCAGGGTTTGCATGACCCCGGCCCCAGGGTTTGCATGACCCCGGCCCCAGGGTTTGCATGATCCCAGCCCCAGGGTTTGCATGACCCCGGCCCCAGGGTTCGCATGACCCCGGCCCCAGGGTTTGCATGACCCCGGCCCCAGGATTCGCATGGCTCCAGCCTCGATGTTCACATGACCCCGACCTTAGGGTTTGCATGACCCCGGCCCCCAAGGTTTGCACGACCCCCGGCCCTAGGGTTTGCATGATCCTGGCCCCAGGGTTCGCATGACCCCAGCCCCAGGGTTTGCATGACCCCGGCCCCAGGGTTTGCATGACCCCGGCCCCAGGGTTCGCATGACCCCGGCCCCAGGGTTCGCATGACCCCGGCCCCAGGGTTCGAATGGCTCCAGCCTCGATGTTCACATGACCCCGACCATAGGGTTTGCATGACCCCGGCCCCAAGGTTTGCACGACCCCCGGCCCTAGGGTTTGCATAATCCTGGCCCCCGGGTTTGCATAACCCCTGCCCCTGGGTTTGCATGACCCCGGCCCCAGGGTTCAACACCCGACCCCATGAGGGACGGAACCGTGACAATACTCACAGCCACAATTTACACATGGGTAGTGACAACCTGTAGTTGATATTGTTTTTAAGAAGCCGCTGCATTCCTGTCCCTGTCGTGGCCACTAGATAGATGTTGGCCCTCAGGTAATATAAGAATATAGACTAACCATACCTATACAGAGGCCTCTGTTAATGACCCCAACACAAGAACCTAACCAGTAGGATTGAAGGAGGTGACATGTCTAGTTGTGTTACACCATCACTAATCTTGGAGAACGTTCAACACTAGACAAAAACCACTAAGAACAAAGTCAGCTCACATACCAGAAACAGTTTAGGTCTACAGGGCTAACAACACAAACCAGGCATACCAGGGCAGATATCATTGAAAGCAAAGGCTCCTGATTTTCTTCTGATCTCATTGAAGCATACTGAACAGTTTGAAGGATGTTGACCTAGACAACTTCTTCAAAAGGTTTGATTAACACAAGCAAGGAGCAACGGTTTCAAACTCAACAAGCCTGTTGAGGACTTGTATACTGTTGAGGACCTATATACTTGAGATGTTATCTTGAGGTTATCTTGAGATGATTTTGGGGCTTTAGTGTCCCTGCGGCCCGGTCCTCGACCAGGCCTCCACCCCCAGGAAGCAACCCGTGACAGCTGACTAACACCCAGGTACCTATTTTACTGCTAGGTAACAGGGGCATAGGGTGAAAGAACCTCTGCCCATTGTTTCTCGCCGGCGCCTGGGATCGAACCCAGGACCACAGGATCACAAGTCCCGCGTGCTGTCCGCTTGGCCGACCGGCTCCCCTGTTGAGGATTTATATACAGAGTACTGTTTTATAGGACTGAAAACATGAGATGTTTTTTCATCCACATGGTTATTAAACCCATGGAACTGCCTACCTGCCAATACCATAAATGCCAAAACACTGCTGAATTTTAAAATCCAACTTGATAAAATCATTAAAATGAATGGGAAACCTATCCTAAGCTAACCTTACAAACCTGGCCTATCCTAAGCTAACTTAACCAAACCTGGCTGTTCCTAAGCTAACCTAACCAAACCTGGCCTATCCTAAGCTAACCTAACCACACTTGGCCTATCCTAAGGCAGCCTAACCACACTTGGCCTATCCTAAGCTAACCTAACCACACTTGGCCTATCCTAACCAAACCTGGCCTATCATAACCTAACCAAACCTGGCCTATCCTAACGTAAACAAACCTGGCCTATCCGCCTTTGCAAAGGCGTTCGACAAATGTGACCATGGGGTGATAGCTCACAAAATGAGGTCAATGGGAATAACTGGAAAAGTAGGACGCTGGACACTCAATTTCCTATCGAACAGAACACAAAGAGTAACAGTCAATCAGATAAAATCGAGTCCAAGCGATGTTAAAAGCTCTGTACCTCAAGGTACAGTCCTTGCACCGCTACTGTTCCTTATTCTCATATCTGATATAGATAAAAATACACGTCACAGCTTCGTGTCGTCCTTTGCAGATGACACAAAAATCAGCATGAAAATTACCTCTGCTGAAGACATTGAAAAACTACAAGCAGATGTCAACAAAGTTTTCTATTGGGCAGCAGAAAATAACATGATGTTTAACAGTGATAAATTTCAGGTACTCAGGTACGGCAAAAATGAGGATCTGAAACATAATACAGGGTACAAAACACAATCGAATCTGCCCATAGTAGAAAAACAGCATGTCAAGGATTTGGGAATAATGATGTCCGACGATCTAACGTTTAGGGAGCATAACCAAGCAAATATCGCGTCAGCCAGAAAAATGATCGGATGGATTACAAGAACTTTCAAATCCAGGGATCCCATCACAATGGTTGTACTTTTCAAGTCACTTGTGTTGTCCCGTCTCGAGTACTGCTCAGTACTCACTTCCCCCTTCAGAGCAGGAGAGATTGCTGAAATAGAGGGAATACAGAGAACATATACGGCACACATAGACGAGATAAAACACCTAAATTATTGGGATTGTCTCAAAGCTCTCCAAATGTACTCTCTAGAAAGGAGACGAGAGAGATACCAAATAATATACACATAGAAAATACTGGAGGGTCAGGTCCCAAATCTACACAATAAAATAACAACGTACTGGAGTGAACGATATGGAAGAAAATGCAAGATTGAACCAGTGAAGAGCACAGGTGCCATAGGCACAATCAGAGAACACTGTATGAACATCAAAGGTCCGCGGTTGTTCAACGTCCTCCCAGCTACTATAAGAAATATTGCCAGAACAACCGTGGACATCTTCAAGAGAAAACTGGACGGTTTTCTAAGAGAAGTTCCGGATCAGCCGGGCTGTGGTGGGTACGTGGCCCTGCGGGCCGCTCCAAGCAACAGCCTGGTGGACCAGACTCTCACAAGTCGAGCCTGGCCTCGTGCCGGGCTTGGGGAGTAGAAGAACTCCCAGAACCCCATCAACCAGGTATCAACCTAACGTAAACAAACCTGGCCTATCCTAACCTAAACAAACCTGTCTTATCCTAAACAGGAGTAGTTATCATCTCGGATATCTGCGACGATAACTAACCTAACCAAACCTGGCATATCCCTCCTTTGAGGTTACCTTGAGGTTACCTTGAGGTGTTTTCGGGGCTTAGCATCCCAGCAGCTCGGTTGTTGACCAGGCCTCCTCGTTGCTGGACTGGTCAACTAGGCTGTTGGACACGGCTGCTTGCAGCCTGACGTATGACTCACAGCCTGGTTGATCAGGTATCCTTTGGAGGTGCTTATCAAGTTCTCTCTTAAGCACTGTGTGGGGTCAACCAGTTATGCCCCTTATGTGTAGTGGAAGCATGTTGAACATTCTCGGGCCTCTGATGTTGACAGAGTTCTCTCTTAGAGTACCTATTGCATCTGCTCTTTAATGGGGTATTCTTCACATCCTTTTGATGTCTTCTGGTCCTTCTGATGTTATTTCTGTGTGCAGGTTTGGGACCAGCCCCTCTATTATTTTCCACGTGTAAATTATTATGTATCTCTCCCGCCTGCGCTCAAGAGAATACAGATTTAGGCATTTTAGTCGGTCCCAATAGTTTAGAGGTTTTACTGAGTGGATTCTAGCAGTAAAGAATCTCTGCACGCTCTCCAAGTCAGCAATTTCCAGCTTTGAAAGGGGCTGTCATTGTGCAGCAGTATTCCACTCTAGAGAGCACTTGCATCTTGAAGAGTATCATCATTGGTATAGCATCTCTAGTTTGAAAAGTTCTTATTATCAACCTGTCATTTTTCATTCAGTTTTGAAGCCTTACTTATTGTGTTCTTTAAAAGTAAGGTCTTCTGACATGAGTACACCCAGATTCTTTACATTGCTTTTTCGTTCGATGTTATGATTTCTCTGCGTTTTGTACGTGGTTTCTGCTTTTATATTTTCATATTTTCGTAGTGCACGAGCTGAAACTTATCTTCATTAAATACCATATTATTTTCTGTAATCCATAGAAAGACCTGATTTACATCTGATTGGAGGTTTGCTGTGCTCTCTATGTTGTCTACTTTCATAAAAATCCTAGTGTCATCTGCAAAAGATGAAACACTCCATACCAATGACGAAGTATGGAGTCAAAATTTTAGTACCTTATTTCCACTCATGACGAAGTATGGCGTCAAAAATATAAAAAATTTGGCCTGCTTTCGGCTTGGATGCGAGAGAGGCGCGGTTTTGGTCATTATATGCATATACTGTACTCCTGTAGGGAATTTCATTGCGAATACATTGGTACCAAAATGAAAGACCTAGGACAAGAATTGAGGTAACAAAGTTGAAAAGAGTAAACACATTTTTTTGCTCTTGATGAGCGCTCATGTGGCAAATGCGGTTAATTTCTCTGTTTTCTGTGGGTGGTACGCCGTGCTTTTGGACTTTATATATACATATACTCCTGTAGGGAATTCTATTGCGAACACAATGATACAAAAATGAAAGATCAAAGTGAAAAAAATGTACACATTTCATTGCTCTTTAATGCTCCCGGGTAACTTTCTCTCACTTTCTCTTGTTTTGTGCAGGTGGTATGCTGGGCTTTCGGACTTCATATGCATTTAATCGTGTAGAGAATTCTATTGCGAACACATTGATATCAAATTGGAAAAGCTAGGATGATAATTGAGATGACAAAGTTGAAAAGAGTATACACTTTAAAGTATTACCGCACTCTCTAATGGAAGGCCCGGCGCTCCTCCATGCTTTCATCACCTGCTTTCATCACGTCGGCGGGTGGAGCATGCCACGGTTTTTGACATTGTATGCATATACTCCCGTTGGGAATTTTATTGCGAACACATTGATACCAAAATGAAAGACCTAGGACGAAAATTGAGGTGACAAGGTGAAAAAGAGTGTACACATTTCATTGCACTTGCGCGCTCCCGGTTAACTTTCTCTCACCTTCTCTGTTTGCTGAGGGTGGTAAGCTGGGATTTTGGAGTGTATATGCTTTTAGTCCTGTAGATCATTCTATTGCAAACACATTGATACAAAATTGAAAAACCTAGGATGAGAATTAAGGTGACAAGTTTGAAAAGGGTATATACTTTTCAGTACAGGCATACCTCAGAATAAGAGTTTAATCCGTTCCTGGAGACGCCTCGCCTTCCGAAAACTCGCATTCCGAAGTTAATTTCCCCATAAGAAATAAAGGGAAATGAATTAATCCGTTCCTGACTACCCCAAAAACCCCACATCAAACTAAATTTTTATACCTAATTTACCTAATTCATCTAAATAAACCTACAAAACTGTGTTCCAGTTATTACTTACCTTACTGTCGAGTGCTGTAGGCGTATGGAAGATGGTGAGGAGGGGGGAGGAGGAGAGGAGTTACTGTTTGGAAGGGGAGTCCCCTTCCATAATCACATCACATAACCCCATGCCTTGTAACACTATGGATACCACTTCTCTTTCTAAATTTTTCAAACCAGCCCCTGCTTGCCTTAAACTCTTTCTTATCTGCATCACTCGTTGCAGGGGTATTCTTTAGAAGGTCTTCGTGCAACACCCTGGCTTTCTCACAAATAATGGCCTCCGAAACACTATCACCCCTCAACTCCTTGTCGTGTATCCAAATTAATAACAACTTTTCCACTTCTTCAAGTATTTGTGGTCTTTGTGCCGTTAATGTTCTTACTCCTTTTGCCACTTTAGCACCCATAATCTTATTTTTCTTCTTAAGTATAGTGCATATTGTTGATGTGGCTTTGTTGTACTGCCTACAAAGTTCAACAACACGTGTACCGTTCTCATGCTTCCGAATGATCTCTTGTTTCTCCTCTATTGTCATCCTCACAGGAGCTTTCTGGCCTTTATCCTTACCACTGGCTTTCTTGGGACCCATGGTGAGATATATAATAACAAATTGTATAGACAAATCACCAAAAATCCAACAAAACACTGAAAATCCGCAAGAAGAATTGATGTGGGGGTAGTCACTGAGCGCCAGACAATAATAAACTGAGGGGCGGCGGGGCGGAGGGGCGACGAACGCGCTAGGTCGGCTGTACGCGTATCAACAAACTCGCGTCCAAACTCGCCTCCCGAAGTAACCCTCGCCTTCTGAGACAAATTTTTGGAGTAAATACACCTCGCCTTCCGAAAACCTCGCATACAGGGACAATCGCATTCCGAGGTACCACTGTATTACCGCGCGCTCCCGCGGAACGCCCGAAACCACTAGGAAAGGTCGAGCGATCGAAGGGGGCCTGCGAAAGTGCTAAACTGACCTAACGAAACCTGGCTTATCCTAAGCTAACCTAACCTACCCTGAGTTAATTTAACGTAACCGAACCTGAGCTGTCCTATCGTAATCTAATCATAAGTAACTTCATCTTCCTAATCTTACCTATTGAAAACATCAAATTTCTATTTGTATATATGTACTGTACTTTTATATACACATTCCAAAGCCCCCTTTGGACTTTGTCCTTAAGGGGGCCATTATTATTGTGTATTGTTCCCAGTCTTCAGTGTTTGCTTCACAAGCATGTTTTCAAGCTGCACTTCTTTCATGAACTTGGTATAGTCTGCGCTTCGAGCTTTAGGTGCGTAATGCTGCTTTTCCTATGCAATCTTTTATAGTGTCATCCCTATACTGTCAATGTACCTTCTTTGGTGTGTTTGGGCATTCACCCCTGAATAGCCAGGCCATCAAGGTAGAGACCCTCGCCCAGGTTATTGCATGAGTTGTTGACACCTCTGCAAGGACCTTGAGGTTGTGGGGCATTCATTCAACCTGTCCTCTTACAAATTATGTCTGAATTTGGCCATTTACCTCTATGAAAGAAAATGGGTGTAATTTGAAAATGGAAAAAAAATAGAAAATAAATTTTGGATTATTTTTTTTTTCAAAACAGTAAGTTAAGGGTCCTCTGGTAGCTTAGGGGGGCAGAAAATTCTCCTAAAGTTTCAAAACGTCATGAAAAACGTTAATTGAAAGTTTCATTTCCCAACCTTTCTGAGTAAGCTGGAGGACTCAAATAGAAAACGGGACAGTACATCACTTTTGTGAGCCGATTTCATTTCAAATTATGTCCATTTCTGGGGGGAGCCCCGTCGGCTCCCCGGAGCTATCCAGGCTGAATGGATGTGTATAACTTTCTGGCATCAGTCAAAGTGCTACGAGTTCTTGCCTACCGGGGACCACGAGCCACAACCTGGCCCCCTCAGAGAGACATGAGGAGCAATAGCCTATAGAAACCCCCTCTGTGGTTGGGAGCATTCTATGTCTGCCATCGACTGGGATAGGCACCCAGAAAGGTAGGCGCCCCAAAACAAACCCTCTATTCTGGTGAAAAATTGCTATGGAAAGCCTAATGTATGGACAGAACTCCCCAAACAAAATTATCAAACTAGCATGACGTCATCACGTCGCTGCGCCACCGTCTGCGAAACCCCCTCCCCCCTTCCCGGGAGGGGGAAGGGGAGAGCCCCAGACCCTCCGAGCCGGCGATTCAACTGGCAGTTCTTGGCTGATGGAATTACTGGCCGGTCGAGTGCCTCTGGCTCCAGTTTTTGTTTCAGTTCTGTGGCTTGTGGTGTGGACTGTCTCTACCGGTGGGGTGTGAGCCAGGAGTGAGATTCCACGGTACTCAGGCTGCATGCGCCTAGAGCCAGTGTTATGACCCTGGGTTCCTCAGTGGAAACCAGAGGTCAAAAATGAGCTAAATAAACTGCCTTATAGTAGGGAAACGCATCACGAGATGCATTTGTTTGTATCTTCCCTGCCAGACGTAAGACTATTCTTGTTTCTCAAAGAGCATTTAAAGACTGAGCTTGGGGTTGATTATTAAATAATAAAATAGGCAACAACTATGTTTACTAATACTTTCTAATCAAGTGTAAAGTAAATCTGAGTAAACTTGGGATAGGATTGCTGTACGATTAGTTGAGCAGTCTACTGGCAGCGAGTGAGCTGGGAAGGAGATGCGAGAGGCTCTCTCTTCTCTGCTGGCTGGCTGTTGTGAAAGGAACCTTCCCTCCTTCCTCTCATTTGTTTATTTCTGTGGGCTGATACCCAGCTAAGTATACTGTGTAACGTTCTCATTGTCTGGCATAGGCGTGTTCTAATGTGTAGATTATTATTCTTTGTATGAGTTAGGTGTTCCTAGTGTTTGTATTACTAGTTATTCTAAAAGGGGTCCCAGTGGAACCACGTGGTCTCCCTACCCTAAGCTGACTCAAGCTTCTAGCTCTTCACTAGTAGTACTTTACCCTAGCTTGTTCTGAGTGTAAACCTTGTATCCTGCTTATGTGGACCAAGGCTTTTAACATAAGATAGTGTGGTAAAGTAATTATTATTATTGTTATTGGTGTGAATGTAGATGGGGGGTTGTTAAGGGGTTAGTAAATAAGTAAGTTAATAAAGGAGTATCCATTTTTCCTGTGTAGGAGATCCTTGATCAAGCTCTAGGCTGACTATTGCTGTAATAAGCCACTACAAGGTTATTTCTATATATTTCTATATAGTGGGGGCCGGGCCTTTGAGATCTCCTATATTTGATAACTCTTAATACTAACTACTACCCCTACTTCCATTTTATATTAGATCCCCCATAGCAGCACCTATTTTATAACAGGCTCTCTTCCTTAGATGCCCTGTAAGTACTGCCCTTGGGGCTTGGGGCCACCTTCCACAAGTCACCTTGGGTTCTACCTCCGCTGTGTCCTTTACTGCTCGGTACTGGGCCACCCTTGGAGTCGGCTGGGGTTTTGTTGCCCTGGTTTGTCTCTGGATAGGTGGTAGTTTTCGTCACTGGTAGGGGCGCGGGGTACCACACAGCTAGTTTTCACCAATAACAGCGGCCGGCTCTGTTCCGCCTGGGTACATTGTCCTCTTGCAGGCGTTTTTCTTTTGTTTTTGTTTTTGCCTGGGGGGGGGGTCTGCCTTTATGGTCCCTCATTACTGTTCTAGGTGTTTTTCTTTTGATATTTTCTGTTGGTGGTACTCCCCGCTTGGCCCCTGTGAGTGGACACTCCCAGGGGTTAAGGTTTTAGAAGTTTGTTTGGTATGTACCTTACCTGAATAAACATATTTATTTATTTATTTATTTATTAGACTTGGGCGCTGGTTTGCGGTACGCTGCCTGGGCTTCGATTAGCGTCTACCCAAGGCTAAGGGCTCTGGAAAACCCCATGGGGGCTCCGTGGTCCTATGGGTGTGTCCTTGGAGTCCTCCCTCGCGTCTTGCGAGTTTGACGGTTGCTCTGTCCCCTTGTCTCAGGGTGACACTCACCGGTTGTGCCTCCACCATGCTGCCTGTTGGGTCATTGTTTCTTATGACCTGGAGTCGTGCAACGGGTGTTATCGGTACGTGCTCTCGTTCACCCAGACCACTGCTCATGATAATTGGATGCAGGCGGCTGCGACGTTGCTTGCTAGGTGTAGGTTGCTGCAACGCTCTTGGTTGTTTGCGGCCCCGGGTGCCCCGAGGCTGCCACGTTTTGGTGTTGGGGTCTGGACTTGGGTGTGGGAGTTGCTTCGGCTCTGGCTCCTTCCGCTCCTCGTCCTTTCTGTTCTGTTCTGCACACTCACGGAGACAAAACTTGAAGATGTTATTTTAAACGAGGTCATATTCCCAAGGGGCTACTCAATTTGGAGACGGGACAGAAAAATTAGCAAAGGTGGTGACGTTGCTGTGCTGGTGAAAGAACACTTAAAGGTGAACAAAATAATGACTGCCAATCTACAAGAAGTTGACGTAATAGCACTAGAGATCTGCCATTTGGATGATAAACTAATGATCATAAATGCATATAGTCCACCGCCAAGCAGCACATGGTAAAAGGAGGAGCTAGATAGTAAACGAGAAGGTCTTATAACAATAATGAGAGAGATCATAGCGAGAGCGGATAACGATAGATCACGACTGTTGATAGTCGGGGACTTCAACTTGAAAGCCATAGACTGGTAAGCATATGAAGCTAAAACAGAAGATTTTTGGTCCTGTAAATTTGTAGACCTCTTCCTGGAAACATTCTTGTATCAACATGTTAACCCTTACACTGCTCAGGGGTCCTGGGGACATTTACACCCCTGTGCGCAAGAAAAAAAAATTCCAAAATTTTTGTCATCTTCTAAACATGTTAATTTGTGTCCCCTGAGCACGGGAAAAATATAAAAAAATCGTAGGTGACATATTTTGGGCGCAATTGACGGAGGAAGTCTGGCAAAAAGTGGGCGTTGACAGAGCGGTCGTCAGACCCGGTCAGCGTCACCCGAGCTGACAGGTGGGAGTTGCCACAAAGATATTATTACCTAATTGTTTCAATGTCTCCGATTGATTTTTTCCTAGTTTTTTGCAGTAATATTATTCAATAGTGTGTATTGTAATATATTTATACAGTGGAACCTCTATTAACGAGTGGCTCTATTAACGAGTTTTTCCAGTAACGAGCAAGCCACTCGCAGCAAATTTGTCTCTATTGACGAGCTCGCCTCTATTAACGAGTGAAACCACATGGCGCTTCCTAGCGTCTCGCGGGTTCTCGCAAATTCTCGGACGCCTCCGACGCCAGTGTTGTTGTTGTATTTCACACGACAAGCATCCCTCTGGATTTATTTGAGCTTTTCTTTGGGTTTTTAGTGGTTTTGTGACTACAATTTGTAACACACGATGTCTCCAAAGAAGCTGCTTGCTAAAGATAGTGTTGTCAAGAGGAAGAAAGACACAATTACTGTGGATTTAAAGAAGGAAATTATAGCAAAGCATGAGTGTGGTGTCTGTGTGATTGATCTCACAAGGAAGTATGGCAGGTCCTCATCAACAATTTGCACCATTAGTAAGGGAATGAGGAGGTAAGGGAGGATGCTGCCTCTTCCACTGAGATCAGGGAAGTGTTTGGAATGTTTGAAAAGGTGAACGCATTCTTGGAAAAGCTGCCCTGATAAAGCAGTGACAACCCGGTGTGTGAAAATGTTTAATTAATTTATCACTTTGTGATAACACTTTATGAAAGTGTTATCACTTTCGCATGTATATGTCGCTTGAACGTAACACACTTTTTTTCTCTTGAATGCACCCAAACACCGCGCTCAAGCGTCATTTGAGCAAATATTTCTATAAAATCCAATTCTTATCCGATCGACTTGGGGATTGTATACATGTTTGCCATGAAATTTCCGTTTTCTTTAATAACCACATTGCCTATTTGAGAAAACGGCATTGTATTGTATCTTCGTGGTAAGACTATTATATTGTTGACACAACGAGTGTAATCAACGTAGTTTTTTATTTGGTGCTGGTCTAACGCATCCTTGTGTGACATTTGAAATGAAATTTGGGTGAAATTCCCAAGAGAGAGTCCGCCTGACTCAGAGGTGGATTCTCCTTCCACACCAAAGCCCCTCTCATCCTTCCCACCTCCCCATCGTCTCCCTCAAGCCAGCAACTACTCTTCATAAGGTAAAGTAAATATTAAAACACTACAACAAAACATTTATATTTATATGTGCAATATTATATTTACATAAAAAAAAAGTCATACAAGTATGGATGTTTTTGGGAGTGGAACGGATTAAATTTATTTCCTTTATTTTAAATGGGGAAATTTGTTTCCAAAGACGAGTTTTCCAGGTAACGAGCTCGGTGCCAGAACGGATTAAACTCGTTAATAGAGGTTCCACTGTATAATAAAAGTGGTGAATAATCGCTATACTCAAAAGTATGATGTGCATATTAGTGATTCAATTATTATGTTTATAAAACAATAAACAAATAGTTTTGCTACTATTACACTCTATACACAGGTTATATATAAGTATCTGCATGTTTTGGTCACCATAACGAACCACTAAGTTGGTATTGAGAGTCGAAAAGCAACGAAGAGTTGCTTTTTTGCACACACCAACCAGCCACTCGCTGCCACTCCCTCAACACACGCACTAAACTTTCTTCCCCAACAATACCATTTGTGGTGTTATTACACTATATACAGATGTTATATATAAGTATGTATATATTTTGTTCACAACTGTACAGCTAAGCTGATATAGTTAGTTCAGGCACTAAGAGTCGTCGCTATACACAGATGGCGGCTAGCGGCTCCCTCACTCATTCAAGGTCACACGCACTAAACTTTCTCCCCCAACAATACTGTTTGCAGTGTTATTACCCTATATACACATATTATATATAAGTATCTACATGTTTTATGCACCGTAACTGTACACCTAAGCTTGTAGTGTAGCATAGTGGCCACCCTCTAAACAGCTAGACAAATCGTGCAGACGACGTCACCTCCGTCACCCATATGGCTCCTCCCAGCATAATCCTTTTGCTGTTATTACACTAATACACATATTATATATAAGTATCTACATTTGTGTTCACCATAGAGAACCACTGACCTGGTATGGTGAATGCAAACAATAACAGGTAGCCACACAGTAAACGATGCTGTCTCCCTCCGTCTCTCAGCATCACTCCTCCCACAGAGCTAATTATTACAACAGTCCTGCTATTATCACAACCCTGGTTATTTATATCACAGTCATGGGTCATCTGTAATATTGTCATTGCTAAATAATAATTATATATTTATTTTGACATTTTTCGGCAATGCTGTGGTCACAAGCTGAACAGCAATGCTGTTCGCTCATGCTGAGTGTGCCAGCCTTGGTTGCTCCAACAGTACTGTGCCTCTCACACCTGAGAATATTGCCCACGATTTTTTTTTTAAATGGCGTCTGTTTACAAGAGCCCTGAGGAAGCTACTGTGAACCCTGTGTAGCCGCGGGCCATTTGAATCGGGCCTGGCACCCTATGGCGTATATATACGCCATGCGCACCGTCGGACATGTTACTCAGGGCGTATTTATACGCCAAGCACAGTTTAAGGGTTAAACAAGCTACGAGGATGAGGGAAGGGGACGTTCCCTCCATGCTAGATTTGATATTTACCAGAAAGGAGAAAGAAATATTTGACATTCAGTACCTTCCTCCCTTGGGTAAAAGTGACCATGTCTTTTTGGGAATAAAGTATGCAATGCATTTTAATCTGGAAGAAAATAAGAAGGTTGAAGCAATTGGAAAAACCTGACTTTAGGAGAGGACATTATGGCAACCTTAGAAATTTTTTTAGTGAGTATAATTGGACAGACTTGTTGCTAGGCATGGAAGTAAATGAGGTGTATGTCAAGTTTTGTGAAATATATGATAAAGGCACAAAAAAATTTATACCAAAACAGAGATGCAGAACTAGGAAACAGGATTGGTTCAACTGAAATTGCGAGAGGGCCAGAGACCAAAAGACACAAAAATGGAGGTGTCTTGAGATGAAGTGGAAAATATGCTAAAGGAGCTCAGTAAGAACAAAGCAGTTGGCCCAGATGGAGTTTCACCATGGGTTCTGAGAGAATGTGCACCTGAGCTCAGCATTCCACTTCAACTGATTTTTCAGGCATCCCTGTTTACAGGAGTTGTAGCTAATGTGTGGAAAAAGGCTAACATAGTTCTAATCTACAAAAGTGGCAGCAGAGAAGACCCCCCCTTAATTATAGACGTGTATCATTGACAAGTGTAATAGTCAAAATATTGGAAAAAATAATTAAAACTAAATGGGTAGAACACCTGGAGAGAAATGATGTAATATCAGATAGACAGTATGGTTTTTGATCTGGAAGATCCTGTGTATCGAATTTACTCGGTTTCCATGATCGAGCCACAGAAATATTACTGGAAAGAGATGGTTGGGTTGACTGCATCTATCTGGACGTAAAAAAGGCTTTTGATAGAGTTCCACATAAGAGGTTGATCTGGAAACTGGAAAATATTGGAGGGGTGACAGGTATGCTTCTAACATGGATGAAAAATTTTCTGATAGAAAAATGAGGGCATTAATCAGAGGCAATGTATCGGACTGGAGAAAGGTCACAAGTGGAGTACCACAAGGTTCAGTCCTTGCATCAGTGATGTTTATTGTCTACATAAATGATCTACCAGTTGGAATACAGAATTATATGAACATGTTTGCTGATGATGCTAAGATAATAGGAAGGATAAGAATTTTAGATGATTGTCATGCCCTTCAAGAAGACCTGGACAAAATAAGTATATGGAGCACCACTTGGCAAATGGAATTTAATGTCAACAAATGCCATGTTATGGAATGTGGAATAGGAGAACATAGATCCCACACAACCTATATATTATGTGAGAAATCTTTAAAGAATTCTGATAAAGAAAGAGATCTAGGGGTGGGTCTAGATAGAAAACTATCACCTGAGGACCACATAAAAAATATTGTGCAAGGAGGCTATGCTACGCTTTCTAACTTCAGAATTGCTTTTAAATACATGGATGGCGATATACTTTAGAAATTGTTCATGACTTGTTAGGCCAAAGCTAGAATATGCAGCTGTTGTGTGGTGCCCATATCTTAAGAAGCACATCAACAAACTGGAAAAGGTGCTAAGACATGCTGCTAAGTGGCCCCCAGAACTGAAGGGCAAGAGCTACGAGGAGAAGTTAGAGGCATTAAATATGCCAAAACTAGAAGACAGAAGAAAAAGAGGTGATATGATCACTACGTACAAATTAGTAACAGGAATTGATAAAATCGACAGGAAAGATTTCCTGAGACCTGGAACTTCAAGAACAAGAGGTCATAGATTTAAACTAGCTAAACACAGATGCTGAAGAAATATAAGAAAATTCACTTTCGCAAACAGAGTGGTAGACGGTTGGAAGAAGTTAGGTGAGAAGGTGTGGAGGCCAAGACCATCAGTAATTTCAAAGCGTTATATGACAAAGAGTGCTGGGAAGACGGGACACCACGAGCGTAGCTCTCATCCTGTAACTACACTTAGGTAATTAAACTTAGGTAATTACACTTCCTCCCTTCCTTTTGGCTCCGAACCGTAGGTGGGTTACGAGGTTTGAGCGGGGTCTGGTTGAGTTGAGACTTGGGCGGTCTCGGGGGGGGGGTTTTCTTCTTCCGGGGTGGCGGCGGAGGCGGCATTCGATTCGGTTCCTCCAGCCGTGCTGTATGGGTCTGACCAGTGGGCTCCCTTCCTAAGTGTTTGTACGGCTGCCCTGGCTTTTCCTTGTCAAGCTGGGGGCTTTGGGGGTGTGGCTCAGCCACGGGTCTTGCCGTAGAGCTTACAGGGGTTAGGGAGGGGTTGCCTGGGGGGGCCTTGGCCCTGGTTGCCCCTCTTGGGTCTTTGTACCCTCGGTGAGGGTCTGGCAGTTCCTCAGAGTGGGGTTATTTCTCTCCCCTCTGTGTTCATGTTGGTTTCGGGTATACCCCTCCCTGGGTTCAGTTCCGTGTCCCTTCGGGTTCGTCGGTCCCGTCGTTCCTGGGGGCGTGTTTTGCCCCCATTTCCTTACCCTTTTCGCGCTTACGTCACTATACTGTTCCCTTCATATCGGGGTCCCTGCATGTCCCTTGATCTGGGGTTTCTTTTTCTCCATTTGTACCTCCGTGCATTTGTGCTTGCTTGTCATGGTTCTCGATGGTTCGCAAACCTCTTTGTATCTTCCAATATTATTGGTATGTCCGTTGACTTCCGGTGAGGTTTCCCTCTGGTCCTTTTTCGGCCTCGTTGGGTCCCTTCCGTCCTCTTTTGTCTTCTTTCGCTTCACTTTCGCCTTGTTTGGTTTTCACATCGTCTCTACTTCCAGTTCGACGTTCCTCGTCTTTGTTACGTACACCTTCCTAGTGTTTGTACGATGTGTCTGTACGTTATGTGTGTGTACGATATGTGTGTTTGCCTGGTGTACGAGCCGCACTGACCGGTAGCCGGTGGTGCGTTTTGTACCTCGTGCGCTGGGGCCGGGGGTGATCATTTTGTCTCTGGGCGGTGTACTCATGTGTTCCGCGTCGTTTATCGCGGTTTTCTACGACTTTTTGCTCATTTTCTCTCTCCGGTCGTAGCCCTCTATATGCTGAGGGTGTTCTGGATTTTATATATGGGCATGTCACTTTGTTCTTTCCTCTGCTTCCGGGTGTGGGGTGGCTTAGTGTGGAGCCACCTCCCCATCTGTACTGCTCCTCATCTTCTGCTGGGCGTGCGCCTCTGGACATATTTCACCTTACTTCCAATTTTTATTCAGGTAACAGTACATACACTGCCTACTGCCTCTAGTATGCATGGTGTTCGGGCACACCACTAGCGATGCTCCTGGCATAAGTTCATAAGAACATAACACAGGTAACTGCAGAAGGCCTTTGGCCCATACGAGGCAGCTCCTCTTTATACCCACCCATTCCCACTCATATTCATGTCCAACCCACGTATGGAACAATCGAGGGGCCCCACCTCCACCACATTACTGGGTAATTGGTTCCACATATCAACAACCCTGTTACCGAACTGGTTTTTACCCAAGTCTTTCCTTAATCTAAACTTAGGTTTAGGTATGTTACTTGGCTCGACTGTGTTGTAGCACGGTCGTGTGTCTGCTCTGCAGGTGAGATTGTTCTGTCTGGCGTTTCTGTTAGCCAGGTGCTGGTTCTCGACTTTTGGTGAGGTGCTTGCCTAGTTGTGCTTGCGGGGATTGAGCTCTGGCTCTTTGGCCCTTCCTCTCTCCTGTCAGTCAACGGTTGTGCCGTTTCCGGAGCCTCGGGCTCTGTCTTATCTCCGTTTGTTACTATGGATGAAGTCTGCCTCCATCACGTCGCCTTCTAGCGCTTTCCACTTCCTATCTTCTCTGACATTGATCAGGTTCTTTTTCATGTCTGTCGCTCATTTGGGTACTCAGCTTCCTCCTGTGTCCCCTTGTGCATGTGCCACCCTTGGTCACTGCTCCATCCTTGTTTACTCTGTCACTTCCCTGCTTGGTGGGGTTTCGTCGATGGCTCCTAACAGGGGTGTTAGGTGTTGTGGGTTGTTTGGTCACCTTGCGTGTGTCTTCAGTGTCTCTCCTTTGTCCGTGTATCTTATTCTTTGTTGTTCTGTGGGGCTCTGCCCCGCATTTCGGTGCTTTTGGTTTCGTTTGTCGGCACCTGGATCATTTCTCTATCTGGACACTCATTCCTTGCCTGTCTTCGGTGCCAGGCTGCACCCTAAGATCCATGATGCCCCTCGGGTATGTGCTCCCTCCACTACACATTTTGTGGTTGGTCGTTTGCATTGCATACCCGGCCGCTCCTTGGTCCGTATTCGGGGTTTTCCTAGCCTATTTCCTGTTTTCCTCCTCCTATGCTACACTTGTCTGTATATCTGGGTCTGTGCTTTTTGACTATCCTGTTGGGTACTTGGGTGGGCCTCTGTCCATGTTTGGTTCCCTGCTTTTGGACTACCCCGGTGTTCCGTTTTGGTACTGAGTTCCTACACTTTTTCTTTGTAATTTCCTGCAGGCTTCGGTATTGCACTGTCTGTGGGGGGTTGTGGACTTTCGGTCCACTGCTCATGCCTTACCGGTTCCTTTTCTTGGAACAGGTAGCTGGGTTCCGGTCCTGGCTTCGGTTTTTCTTTGTTCTTTTTCTGGAACGTGTGTGTTTGCTTTCCTGCGGTTCATGTCCGGCGTAGTTGTTTTCGTGGGTGCCTCAGGGACGCGTGCGTCATTCTTCCCTGCTGAACCTGGTTATGGTGCTCTTATGGGTTGTGGGGTCGCTGTTTTTCACTTTGCGTTTTTCGCTTTCATTTTCCTTGTTGGCCTCTGCCTGGGCCCTGGCTCCTTGGTGTTTGGCATTGTACCTTCAGGGGTCCTGGGGGGGGGGTAGGTTCCTCCCGGACAGGGTGTTTCTGCTCGTCCAAGTAGGTTCTTTTCGGCTCGCTGGGGTTGGGTTCCCGGTTTCCCTGGCGGCTATTCCTTTTGATTTTTGCCTGCCTTGGCAAGACCTGCTGCTTTCCTCGGTTCCAGTCCGGTGGGTCTTCCCGCGGCTCCGCCTCTTTTTGGGGATCGGTCCTGCTCTGTACAGGGCTGGTTCGTTCTTCCCCTCGAGTTTTTGTGTCTGGGGTTTTTGTCTCTCGTTTTTCGTTGCTTGTGTCGGCACTGGTAGGTTTGTTGCTGGTCTCCCACCTGCGTGTTTCGTCTCGGGGGCGGTGTGTGGTTTTCCTGGCGGTCCTTCCGGTTTTCTTATCACTACGAAGGGTCCTTCGGTCTCCGATAGGGTTGGCTTGTCTTTCCTTTGGGGTTGTTCCGTTGTCAGGGACCATGTAGTGTCATCTCGTATTGGGTGGTGCTGGCGAAGCCGCTCCAGCTTCCACTTGCTGTCTTAGGCGTTGTTTCACCTCCAACCTGCTCTTGCGTTCTGGTGCCATCCTGGTCGTTGGCCTGGGTGGTCTCTTTTCTTCTCCTCGCTTTGGTCCTTGGGTTGCTGCTTGGTTGGTTGGGCCAGGGGGGTGCTTCCTTTGTTGTTCGGTTGCATTTTTTTTGCTGTTCTCTGTGCTTCTTGGCCTCTGGGGTCGTGGACGCGTTTTCGTTGTTAGCATTCCCTTTCTTCCCTCGTTCCTTTTTGGGGGGTTCGGGTCTGCAAGTTTTTTTTCCTCTGTGGTACAGTACAACCGCGATTCAACGTACTATATGGGACCAACCCCAGTGCATTGGAGCGTTGGATTTGTTGCAAGAGGTGACCTTCAGGAGGCGTTTGCGTCAGTGTCCTTTTTTTTCTTGTACACAATAAAAAAACATTATCATATTACATACTGTACCTATATATTACTACTCTACTAAAAAATACTGTAATTCATTTATTTACCTTATTGTTGGAGTTATGTCCATCTTGAAGTTTCGTGAAGTTGTGAACGCTCTACAGTAAATATGGACTGCAGTGCATTATGCCGTAAGCACTGTGTTGATTAACCCTCAAACTGCTAGGGGCCCAAATGGAATTCACACCCACAGGCGCAACAAAAAAAAAAATCCAAAAAATTCTTTCGTCTTATAGAAGTGTTCATTTTTGTTCCCTGATCATGGAAAAAATAACAAAAAAATCGTAGGTAGCGTATTTTAGCCACAATAGGGTAGGGAAGTGTGGCAAAAAAGGGGCGTTGGCAGAGCCTTCGCCAGACGAGGTCTACTCCGCCCGAGCTGTCAGACGGCAGTTGCCACAATTATATTATTACCTAATTATTTCAATGTCTCTGATTGATTTTTTCTTAGTTTTTTGCAGTAATATTATTCCATACAGTGAATTGTGGTATATTTATATAATAAAATGTGTGAACCATCGCTGTACTCAAAATTATGGTGTGCATATTAGTGATTCAATTATTATGTTCATAAAACAATAAACAAATAGTTTTGCTGTTGTTACACTATATACACAGGTTATATATAAGTATTTGCATGTTTTGTACACCATAACGAACTACTAAGTTGGTCTTGTGAGTCAAAAAGCAATGAGGAGTGATCGCCAAACACCAGCGAGCCACTCACTGCCACTCCCTCCCTCAACACCACCTCACTCACCCTCATTCACCTCCCACAATACTCTCTCCGTATTTATTCACTATACACAGACGTTATATATACGTATTTACATGTTTTGTTCACCATAACTGTACATCTAAGCTTGTATGGTGAGTAAAGGCAGAAAGATGTAGCTACTCACACAGTCAGCTGATCGGCGGCCGCCCTCAAGGCCAGACGCACTAATATTTGTCCTCCAACAATATTGTTTGTGGTGTTATTACGCTATATACACACATTATATATAAGTATCTACCTGTTTTATTCACCATACCTGTACAAATAAGCTGGTATGGTGCCCAAAGATCATAATGGCCATCAGTAAACAACATGCCAAGTCGTGCAGACGACGCTCCTCCCTCACCAAAATGGCGGCTCCCAACCTACTCCTCTCGCTGTTATCTCACACTATACACACGTTATATATTCTCTCTGCACATTCTCTCATGTGTATTATACATATATAAAACGCTAAACTGTAATGCCAATCCTGATCTCAAAAGCTTCATAGAAGGTTGTAACAGAACCCATGAGCACCACACCAGAAATAAATACAGTTTTGATATTCCTAGAGTACGACTTAATCAAACCAGAAATGCTCTACAAATCAAGGGGCCCAGAATGTGGAATGACCTTCCCAACCATGTTAAAGACAGTACCTCTCTCAACCAATTTAAGTTAAAAACGAAGCTATACCTAATAAATTCCCTGTAACCTACCTTACCCCTCTATTGTCAACCCATGTATTTTTTGTTTTTTTGTTTTGTTTTTCAAATCAACGCTGTTTTAATGTAATTTTCTGTAATAATTTGTAATTGTATTTGTGCTGTTTTTTCAACAATGTTCCCCCCTCTTTTACCTCTATTTTTATTTGTACTCAACGCATTTTTTTCTTTTTACCCATTAGTTTTAAGCTTTAGTCAGTAGTGTTTTTTCCTGCCCGAAACGCTTTGCGTAATAGTGGCTTTAGGCATTGTATGTACTAGCTCTATCTATAAAGCCAACAAACTTTGTAAAATCTCTTTATGTATGTACCTTTGCCTAAATAAAAATTATTATTATTATTATTATTATATTATATAAGTATCTACATTTGTGTTCACCATATCGAACCACTAAGCTGGTATGGTGAGTGCAGTCAATAAATGGTGGCCACACACAGTCAGAAAACGACGCCACAACCCTCCCTCCCACAGCCTTACACCTCCTTCCATGGAGCACAGCGCTAAATATCACCACAATCCTGCTATTATCAGAATCCTGGTCAGTTTTATCACAGTCAGGGGGCTTCAGTAATACTATCACTGCTAAATAATAGCAGTATCATTTATATTATGGTATTTGTAGGCGATGCTGTGGTCACAAGCTGAACAGCGGTGCTGTGAGCTCGTGCTGCGTGCGCCAGCCTTGGTGGCTTGCTCAATACTGACGCTGTAACACCCAAGAATGTTGGCCTGGATTTTTTTTTCTAGGTGGCATCTGGCAACTATCGGTCGTGGCTGTACTATAGCTGCCCCTATCCCAGGCGGGGCGTTTAAATTATAGCGCTAGACATGAAATCATATATAAATGATGTGCGCGGTTTCAGTTTTGTCACTGATATCATTTATATATGATATGCGCGGTTTGAGGGTTAAAAGTAGTTCTGCTGTATGTTGAGTACTACAATACAGTTTATGAAAATTATTGTACACTAAAATTACTGGAACTTTAATCTTAACACTATGTACACACTTAAATTTAATACTTGTTCTAATTGTTCACTTCACACACAATGTTTTTAGATGTTTGCATCAGCTTTGCTGGTGCTCGCTGCTGCTGTGTTGGCTTCAGCTTCTTCTGTGCTGGTGCTGGGTACGGCTGTGCTGGTGCTGGGTACGGCTGTGCTGGTGCTGGGTACGGCTGTGCTGGTGCTGGGTACGGCTGTGCTGGTGCTGGGTACGGCTGTGCTGGTGCTGGGTACGGCTGTGCTGGTGCTGGGTACGGCTGTGCTGGTGTTGGGTACGGCTGTGCTGGTGTTGGGTACGGCTGTGCTGGTGCTGGGTACGGCTGTGCTGGTGCTGGGTACGGCTGTGCTGGTGCTGGGTACGGCTGTGCTGGTGCTGGGTACGGCTGTGCTGGTGCTGGGTACGGCTGTGCTGGTGCTGGGTACGGCTGTGCTGGTGTTGGGTACGGCTGTGCTGGTGTTGGGTACGGCTGTGCTGGTGCTGGGTACGGCTGTGCTGGTGCTGGGTACGGATGTGCTGGTGCTGGGTACAGCTGTTCTGGTGCTGGGTACGGCTGTTCTGGTGCTGGGTACGGCTGTGCTGGTGCTGGGTACGGCTGTGCTGGTGCTGGGTACGGCTGTGCTGGTGCTGGGTATGGATGTTCTGGTGCTGGGTACGGCTGTGCTGGTGCTAGGTACGGCTGTGCTGGTGCTGGGTACGGCTGTGCTGGTGCTGGGTACGGCTGTGCTGGTGCTGGGTACGGCTGTGCTGGTGCTGGGTACGGCTGTGCTGGTGCTGGGTACGGCTGTGCTGGTGCTGGATACGGCTGTTCTGGTGCTGGGTACGGATGTGCTGGTGCTGGGTACGGCTGTGCTGGTGCTGGGTACGGATGTGCTGGTGCTGGGTACGGCTGTTCTGGTGCTGGGTACAGCTATTCTGGTGCTGGGTACGGATGTGCTGGTGCTGGGTACGGCTGTGCTGGTGCTGGATACGACTGTGCTGGTGCTGGGTACGGCTGTGCTGGTGCTGGATACGGCTGTTCTGGTGCTGGGTACGGATGTGCTGGTGCTGGGTACGGCTGTGCTGGTGCTGGGTACGGCTGTGCTGGTGCTGGGTACGGCTGTTCTGGTGCTGGGTACAGCTATTCTGGTGCTGGGTACGGCTGTGCTGGTGCTGGATACGGCTGTGCTGGTACTGGATACGACTGTGCTGGTGCTGGGTACGGCTGTGGTGGTGCTGGGTACGGCTGTGCTGGTGCTGGGTACGGCTGTGGTGGTGCTGGGTACGGCTATGCTGGTGCTGGGTACGGCTGTGCTGGTGCTGGATACGGCTGCTCTGGTGCTGGGTACGGATGTGCTGGTGCTGGGTACGGCTGTGCTGGTGCTGGGTACGGCTGTGCTGGTGCTGGGTACGGCTGTGCTGGTGCTGGGTACGGCTGTGCTGGTGCTGGATACGGCTGTTCTGGTGCTGGGTACGGATGTGCTGGTGCTGGGTACGGCTGTGCTGGTGCTGGGTACGGATGTGCTGGTGCTGGGTACGGCTGTTCTGGTGCTGGGTACGGATGTGCTGGTTGATTTTTCTGCTAGTTCATGAAAAATATTGATTCATTTTTGTTTGTTTCCTTCTTTTTGTCATGTCCTTGAGACAAATATCTTTCATCATCCTTAGGTGTTGATAAAAGCCTGGTAGCTCTGGATTGTTATTTTGTGAAACAATATCAAGGAGTTTTTCAACATAAAACAATGCGTCAGTACACGTAGCAGATTGCAAACTGCTATCATTCTCATCCTCATCTTCCTTTCCGTCGTCGTCAACAGTGCCAGTAACATTTTGCATAATCTCATCATCTGTTCAATGACCAATGGGTGGATCGACCGCATCAATATCTAACCACTCCTCCACACCGTTCAGCGTCAACTCACCTCACCAGTGGCACGCAGTTCTTGATAAATATCATTTGAAAATCCTTCAAAATTCATTTCTTCCTCAGTCACTTCATCAGCATGACCAAGCAACAGGAGTTTTCTGTGGGGAGCCCCTATGGCTCCCTGGAGCTTATTGGGTTAATGTATGTTATGTTAGACCAGGACATTAGCTATGGAGTTCAGACCTACCAGGGACCAGCGCCAGAACCTGGCCTCTTCAGAGAGGTTTCAAGGAGCAATGGCCCTGGAAAACCCCATATAGTTGTGGGTTTTCCTTATCTGCCATCGACCGGGGTTAGGCACCCAGAAAGGTAGGCGTAACAAAACAAACCCCACATGGTAAGAAACTACAACAAAAAACCGAACAGAGATAGAAAACTCCCTACAATCCCAAGGAAAACAATCAAACAATCAATTTACTGCCGCGCCGGTTGTCCGCGCAGCCCTCCCCAGGAGGAGGAGGGGGGCCTCGGAACTCACCACACCGGCTGCCTTCAGTTCGCAAGCTAGTGTCAACCGGGATAGATGCTTCTCTGGCCTCAAATTCCTGGGTGGTGTTTGCCTCGTGTGGCGTTCTCTACTGTTTTTGTGTGGTGTGCAGTGGCCAGGAGTACTTCATCAGTGCCGAGGCTGCATGCGTCTAGGGGCTTCCTTCCCTAAGCGCCTTGTGAGTACTGCCCCTGTGTGACAGGGTTATCTTCTCTGGGGCGTTCGGGAACCATTCCTGTAGAGGGCCTTGCTGCTCGGCATTTACCTCGCCCTTGGGGCCAGCTGGGGCTTGGGACCCTTGTTTGGCGCTGGGTAGGGAGTGCTGGTTAGGGCGTCAAGGTGTTGCGCGACCTGCTACCTAAGCGGCGACCAGTTCCTGTTGCCTCTGGGGACGGTGTACTTTTGCGGGGTTTTTCTTTTATTTTGTTTTTGTTTGCCTGGTGGAGGTTCTGCCTCGTGGGTCTATAGTTCCCCTGGTATTGTCCCCAGAGGCTCCCCGGCATCCCTCCCTCCCTCCGGTCGGTGGTGTTTTTCGCGTATTTTGACATCCAACCTAAGGACTGCTGGCTCAGAGGGTCTGAGGCTCCCTCATCCCCCTCCCAGGGAGGGGGGGGGGGATTGCGCAGATGGTGGTGTGGCGATGTGATGACGTCATGCTAGTGAGATAATTTTGTTTGGGGAGTTCTGTCCACTCGTTCGGCTTTCGGTAGCAATTTTCACCAGAATAGGGGTTTGTTTTGGGGTGCCTACCTTTCTGAGTGCCTATCCTGGTTAATGGCAGACATAGGATGATCCCAACCACAGGGGGGGGTTTCTATAAGCCATTGCTCCTCGTGCCTTTCTGAGGGGTCCAGGTTCCGGCTCATGGTTCCCGGTAGGCAAGAATTCCTAGCACTTTGATGCCAGAAAGTTATACACATCCATTCAGCCTGGATAGCTCCAGGGAGCCTCTGGGACTCGCCCAGAAAATGGCGTTTCATTACATTCAACGCTGGCTTTTTGGCCATACGCGCATACGAGCGAAAAGTGACGCTATTTTTAAGAGGACGGGTTGATTCATTGCCCTTGTTTCTATAGCACGCTGCAGATGACGTTCATGACCAAGTTTATCTTTTAGGCTGCATTTGGTGCGTATTCTTCCAGCAAGCATTCCTAGTGCCTGAGTGTCCTGCTTAGTTATTTACCTTCAGCAACCTGGCAACTTTCCTGCTGAACTGTGGTGTAGCTCAAAATGGACTCAAACTCTTACTGCATGTGAGTTTGAAGGATGCTTGTCACCTTTGCTACTTGCTGACAATCATTTTGTCTCCACTATGCTGCCTGCTGGATCGATGACACCTTCAACCCTGATTCCTGTGACCTTTGAGCTTTTTGAATCTGTATCATCAGAGTCTGCCTGGAGACAGGAGGCTTTTTCCAGGCAGCTGCTGCTTTGCAGGCTCATTTTCCCCACTCTCATGCTCATCTGGGTGCTCCAGATTTGGCTCCTATGGGGTTTCAGGATTTGGTTTTAGAGGAGAAGGAGAATTCCAGCTTGTCTTATGTTTGCTCCTACTATTAATTTTCCTACTGGTGTGTTGCACCCATTGTCTGGTCTTCACCCCTGGTTTGCTCCGAAACATCTGAGGGTGCCAGAATCAGGTCTGGGTTTAGCTGTGATTGTAACTCTTCCAACTTATTTCATCCTTATTTGCTCAGTATACTGTCTCCACTCGATCATCCGGACTATATGGGAAGGACCCCCAGCCGGATTATCACATTTTTCGGATAATGGTACTTTTTCACCTTCGAGTCCAAAAGTGACCATTTTCAACTATTTTTATACTACAAACAACATAATTTGAATTGCCTTGCCACATACAATTATTAAATATTCAACTAGGAACCTCAACTTACCTTGTTGGTGTTCGTCTTCTTGATTGATGCCACACATCTTGAAGTTAAAAATTCTTAACAATTTACGTAACCTATACTAACACAACACTAAAATTAACACTTAAAATTACTGTACAGTTCATTAAGCTAAGTTAGTTTTGACTGCCAGCTGCTGAAGCCTCACTGGTTGAGGGCATTTGGGTTGCCTGTGAGGCCTCACTTGTTGAAGGTGCTTGCTTGCACCTCACTTGTTGAAGCGCTTGCATGCCCTCACTTGTTGAAGGCGCTTGGCTTGCCTGTGACGCCTCACTTGTTAAAGGCGCTTGCTTGCGCCTCACTTGTTGAAAGCGCTTGGCTTGCCTGTGGCGCGTCACTTGTTGAAAGCGCTTGGTTTGCCTATAATGCCTCACTTGTTGAAGGCGCTTGGCTGCCTGTGACGCCTCACTGTTTGAACAACACGTAACTTGTCTTTAATTGCTAGGACAATCTTCTTCCTCTTAACACTTCCAGAACGATTGATGCTGCTACCAGACATATTCTTGGCCAAAAATGTTCAAAATTACTATGAAAATTAAGAAAGTAATTTAAAAAAATATTTCACTAATGGCGCAACACTGTGAGGCCGCACTGGTTGAGGTGTATAACTGTGACTTGTCTTTTATTGTTAGGACAACTTTCTTCCTCTTAACACCTCCAGAATGATTGATGCTGCTACCAGACATAGTCTTGGCCAAAAATGTTCAAAGTTACTATGAAAATAAAAAAGTTATTTAAAAAAATATTTCACTAATGGCGCAGCACTGTGTATAACACGAGGGACGGACGCACATGGGTTGACCAGTGTTGGACGGGTCCACTTGGGGCAGCCATAGCGTTACGTAGGCCGCCAGGAGGAAAAAAATTCACAATATTTTTGAAGGAAACTTCAGCCTGTGCACAATGCTTTTAGGAAACTTATTTATTTGTTATTACATAATTACTAGTAGTTATTTTATTTGTTTTTGGCTATGATTAATTGTTCTAAAATTAATGGTAATTCCTGTACCCAGGTAGTCCCTCCTGACGCACCCCTCCCACCCTCCCAACACCACCCACCCACCCCACCCCCACCTACACCATGCGCCTCGAGTCTCGGGCAGACGGGATTAATACCGTATGGCCCGCCTCATGTTTTCATATACGGACAAAGGCACGATTATCCGGGGGACTGACCGGATAGTGTAATTTCTGCAGAAAACCTGCTTTAATCCGGTCCCTGTGGCTATTTTGGCCGGATATTGTGATAACTTTATCCGTTCACGATTTTGGCCGTATAAGGGCGTTTTTCGGATGTTCGAATCCCGGATAATCGCGGGGTTACAGTATTTTCAACAGTTGAAGATAGCACACTAAAACTTTGAAACTTTACAGTATTTTGTACTATATTGTATTCTACATGCTTATGTAATTGCTAAAATGTTTTGGGATTCCTGATAACGTAGATAAACCAGTACAGTAATAAGTTTTGCAGAATGTAATTGTGTTCATACTTTTTGTATTGGAAGTTAAGAAGATCAACAAACATTTTATCCACAATGTAGAGAATAAAGTTTATACAAAACCATTAATTTCATCTTAAAAGTTTTGCCATATTATGTTTAATGCATAAGTGTTGCTTGACCTTACAGAATGGCTTCCAGTGCCTCTCGTTCCGAGTTGGATGAAGACAGGTGTTTTTTTGGGAAAATCACTGGTGATGAAGCAAAGGACATATTATTAAAAGGTATGTAAGAATGGTGGCACTCACAGCAAGAACTGTTTACAGTATTAGTAATTTGATATAATAAATGTCCATACTGTAGAGTGACATCTCCAAACTCACAGGAAATTTAAGAACAATGACAGGAATTTATATAAAGAAGATAATACAATAAGAGCAAGGTTGTATCTATGTAACCACACACAGGTAATCACACACACACTTTCCTGCACATAAACACACACCTGAATGTGAATGCATTTCTGGGGGGAGCCCCGTCGGCTCCCCGGAGCTATCCCAGGCTGATATGCTAATGTCAGACTTTGGCATCAGTCATGTGTATGGAGTTCTAGGGCCTACCGGGGACCACGGCCAGAACCGGGCCCCCTCAGAGAGGCAAGGGGAGCAATGGCCTATAGAAGCCCCCGTGTAGTTGGAAGCATTCTATGTCTGCCATCGACCGGAACAGGCACCCAGAAAGGTAAGCGCCCCAAAACAAACCCCTATTCTGGTTAAAATTGCTACCTAAAACCGAACTAGTGGATAGAACTCCCCAACCGAAAACAAGCAAACTAGTGTGACGTCACACACTGCCGCGCCGCTGTCTGCGCAGCTCCCCCCTCCCCGGGAGGGGGAAGGGGGAGCCCCAGACCCCCCGCGCCGGCTACCCACACCTCAGTTCTTGAGGCTGATGCTATAGGCGGTGGTCGTGTGCTCTGGCTCCGGTGTCGCTACTGCACTGTGCTTTGCGTGTGGTGTTAGTTTTGTGGGTGCGAGAGCCAGGAGTTATCTTCAGTACTCGGGCTGCATGCGCCTAGGGCTGCCTTCCCTAGGTGCCCTGTAAGTACTGCCCTTGGGGATTGGGGCCACCTTCCACAGGCTCCTCGGGGTCTGCCTCTGCTGGTCCGTTTTACCTTTCGATTTTTCGGCCGCCTGTTGGGCTCTTGGGTGTTCTGTTCTCCCTTGTTACCAGCAGGTAAGAGGCAGTTTGCACTGGTAGGGGCGCAGGGTGCTGCTCAGCTTGTATTTCCCGACATCGCGGCCGGCTCTGTTCCTTGGGGTTCGCTGTCCTCTTGCGGGGTTTTCTTTTTCTTTTTCTTTTTGCCTGGTGGGGGGTTCTGTCATTTTATTCAGTTTGTTTTTGCATTTCCACTGTTCTCCTCGGTGGCGCCCCCTGCTAGGTCCCCGTGAGTGTACACGTCCCTGGGGTTCAGCTTTAGAAGTTTGCTTGGTAGTTTTGGGCGCCGGTTTGCAGCACCCTGCCTGGGACTACCTGAGCGCGAGTCCTCTTAAAGTAAACGCTCAGGACCCTGGGAATCCCCTAGGGGGCGCGTGGGTCCGATGGATGTGACCCCGGAGTCCCCACTCGCTGTGTGCGAGTTTGAGGGTTGCTCGGTCACCTTGTCTCAGGGTGACCCTCACCGTTTTTGCCTCTGCCACGCTGCCTGTTGGGTCGGTGATACTTTCGACCCTGAGTCCTGTGAGTGTTGCTGCTTGCTTGTGACTCAATTTACCCAATCCTCTGATGATTCTATTCGGGTACTGGCGGCACGTGCGTTGCAGTCTAGGTTTCGTCTGTTGCAACGCGCTCGGTTGGTTGCTTCCCCGGATGCCCCGGGGCTGCCCCGCTTTGCTTTTCGAGACCCGGACTTGGGGGTGGGGGTCGCTTCGATCCTGGTTCAGTCCGCACCTCCTCGTCCTTCCCCTTCTGTTCGTTCTGGTCCCCCGCCCCTGCTTCCGGCCCCAAAGCGTCTGAGGGTTTCGGGGTCGGAGCAGGGGTTACTTGATCTCGAGACTCGGGCAGCTTCGGGGGTTGCCCCTTCCGGGGGGGCGGCAGAGGCATTCGAGTCTTGTCTCCCGGCCGAAGCTTCAGGGTCTGACCAGTGGGCCCCCCTTCCTCCAGCTTTTCCGGCTGCTCCGTCCTTGTCTTGTGGGGTCGGGGCTTGGGGAGAGGACTCGGCCTCGGGTCCTGTGGTGACGGACCTCGAGGCTGGGGAGGGGCTGACTTGGGGGCCTTGGGCCCCGCTGGACCCCGCCTGGGTTTTTCTTCCCACTGAGCGGGGCTTATTGTTACAAGGAGTGGGGTTTTCTTTTCCCCCCTCTGCGTACGAGTTGGATTTGGTGTCGGCCCCTCCCCGGGTTCGGTTCCGTGTTCCCCCGGGTGCGTCGGTTCCGTCCTTCCGGAGGTTTTCGGCTTATCGCATCCAACCTGGTGTGGTGCGAGCGGCCTTTGCAGCTTACCTCCTGCGTGACCCGGATTATGCCTCGGAAATGGATCCATCCACGTTCAGGTTTGGGACTTTGTTCCCTTTCTAGCTCCGTTACGAGGTTCCGGAGTCGTCCTGGCTAGCAGACTGCCCCTTGTTTGGTCTGGTTTCCTGGCATTCCTTCTGTCGTTCCCGCACGCTGGAGTGGCGGGAAGCTTCCACGGTGCTTCAGGTTTTCCTGGGGGGTGAACTTGAGTACCTGAATGAGTGCTTGTTTGCCCCTGCCCTTCCCCGCGATGTGGGCGTTATTCAGCTCCATGTGCAGGTTCCCTCCCTTTCGGCGGCACTCGTGGCCGAGGACTTGCGCGCCCGGGGCTTTTTGTGTTCGGCCTTGCGGTTCTTTTCCCTCCTGGAGCTGTCTTCGGATTGGCTCGTGGAGGATGTGGGGACGCTTGGGTCCGTCCCGGGGTCCGGCACCTTGTCCTCGGCTGCGCGTTCGTCGGCTGCCTTGTTGAAGCTGTTCACGCCGATTTTGCGGGATGCGGTTTCCCTGTTCTATGCTTCCCGTCTCGCGTGTCGGCAGGCGGTGCTGGGTTCCTCCGTGGAATCTGCTTGGGCTCTGGCTCTTAGGCGTTCTTCACCTTTTTGTCCTCTCCTGTTTGGGGAGTCGGCCGTGGCGCAGTTTATTCAGGCTGCGTCGGCGGCTTGTCGTCCGATGTCGGACTTGTTGGTTTTCCGGGGGTCCCGGGGTGGGTCTTCCTGGAAAGGTCGTGCCAGGGCTCGGGGTTCCTCTCGTCGTGGTAGGCCTCTGGTGTCAGGTTTGGGATTGGCTCCTCCTGCGGACCCTCCCTCGTCTGGTCGGCGCGGTGTTCGCGCTGTGCGGGGTTCTGGGTCTCGTAAGGGTCGCCGGCCCTTTCGCGGTTTGCCCCCTTGACGGGGCGATGGGGGGGCGGCTTGCGCTGTTCGCCCGCGCCTGGTCCCACGATTCGTGGGCCTTTCGGGTCGTGTCTCGCGGCCTGCGGTGGCGTTGGGTGGCCCCTCCCCCCTTTGGGGGGTCAGGGCTGGCAGGGCAGGCTTCTTCCCCTGCGCTCTGTGGAGTCGTCTTGGAATGGGTACGCTTGGGTGTCGTCGAATCGACGTCGTCCCTCAGATGGGTTTCCCGTCTGTTTCCGGTTCCGAAACGGGACTGCGCGGACCTGCGGTTCATTCTGGACTTGTCCCGTCTGAACCCCTGGGTTCATTGCCCCTCCTTTCGGATGACTACGCTGTCTCAGGTTCGGCTCCTCTTGGAGCCGGGAGCTTGGATGGTGTCCCTGGACCTCTGGGACGCTTATTGGCATGTCCCGATTCATCCGCGGTTCAGGGACTGGCTCGGTTTTGTAGTGGGGCGTCTGAGTTACCGCTTTCGTTGTCTCCCGTTCGGGTTGAACCTGGCACCTCGCGTGTTCACACACCTTACACGGGTTGTGGTGGCTCGTTTGCGTCTCCTAGGTGTTCGGGTGTTGGCCTACCTCGACGACTGGCTGGTTTGGGCTCCCAGCCAGTCAGCTTGCTTGCTAGCCAGGGATTTGGTTCTTTCCCAGCTCGCCGGGTTCGGGTTCTTGGTGAACTGGAGGAAGTCCCATCTGGTTCCCTCTCAGGTTCGGACTTGGCTGGGTCTCGTGTAATTACCTAAGTGTAATTACCTAAGTGTAGTTACAGGATGAGAGCTACGCTCGTGGTGTCCCGTCTTCCCAGCACTCTTTGTCATATAACGCTTTGAAACTACTGACGGTCTTGGCCTCCACCACCTTCTCACTTAACTTGTTCCAACCGTCTACCACTCTATTTGCGAAGGTGAATTTTCTTATATTTCTTCGGCATCTGTGTTTAGCTAGTTTAAATCTATGACCTCTTGTTCTTGAAATTCCAGGTCTCAGGAAGTCTTCCCTGTCGATTTTATCAATTCCTGTAACTATTTTGTATGTAGTGATCATATCACCTCTTTTTCTTCTGTCTTCTAGTTTTGGCATATTTAATGCTTCTAACCTCTTCTCGTAGCTCTTGCCCTTCAGTTCTGGGAGCCACTTAGTAGCATGTCTTTGCACCTTTTCCAGTTTGTTGATGTGCTTCTTAAGATATGGGCACCACACAACAGCTGCATATTCTAGCTTTGGCCTAACAAAAGTCATGAACAATTTCTTTAGTATATCGCCATCCATGTATTTAAATGCAATTCTGAAGTTAGAAAGCATAGCATAGGCTCCTTGCACAATATTCTTTATGTGGTCCTCAGGTGATAGTTTTCTATCTAGAACCACTCCTAGATCTCTTTCTTTATCAGAATTCTTTAAAGATTTCTCACATAATATATAGGTTGTGTGGGGTCTATGTTCTCCTATTCCACATTCCATAACATGACATTTATTAACATTAAATTCCATTTGCCAAGTGGTGCTCCATATACTTATTTTGTCCAGGTCTTCTTGAAGGGCATGACAGTCATCTAAATTTCTTATCCTTCCTATTATCTTAGCATCATCAGCAAACATGTTCATATAATTCTGTATACCAACTGGTAGATCATTTATGTACACAATAAACATCACTGGTGCAAGAACTGAACCCTGTGGTACTCCACTTGTGACATTTCTCCATTCTGATACATTGCCTCTGATTACTGCCCTCATTTTTCTATCAGTCAGAAAATTTTTCATCCATGATAGAAGCTTACCTGTCACCCCTCCAATATTTTCCAGTTTCCAGAACAACCTCTTATGCGGAACTCTGTCGAAAGCCTTTTTTAGGTCCAGATAGATGCAGTCAACCCAACCATCTCTTTCCTGTAATATCTCTGTGGCTCGATCATAGAAACTGAGTAAATTCGATACACAGGATCTTCCAGATCGAAAACCATACTGTCTGTCTGATATTATATCATTTCTCTCTAGGTGTTCTACCCATTTAGTTTTGATTAGTTTTTCCAATACTTTCACTATTACACTTGTCAATGATACAGGTCTATAATTGAGGGGGTCTTCCCTGCTGCCACTTTTGTAGATTGGAACTATGTTAGCCTGTTTCCACCCGTCTGCTACGATTCCTGTACACAGGGATGCCTGAAAGATCAGGTGAAGTGGAATGCTGAGCTCAGATGCACATTCTCTCAGAACCCATGGTGAAACGCCATCTGGGCCAGCTGCTTTGTTCTTACCGAGCTCCTTGAGCATTTTTTCCACTTCGTCTCTAGACACCTCTATGTGTTCTATGTTGTTCTCTGGAATTCTTATTGTATCTGGTTCCCTAAAGATTTCATTTTGTACAAACACACTTTGGAACTTTTCGTTTAGTGTTTCACACATTTCCTTTTCATCTTCCGTGAATCTATTTCCCATTTTCAACCTCTGAATATTATCCTTTACCTGCAATTTGTTGTTTATGAATTTATAGAATAGACCTGGTTCTGTTTTACATTTGTCCGCAATCCCTTTTTCAAAATTTCTTTCTGCCTCTCTCCTCACTGCCGTGTAGTTGTTTCTCGCATCTTTGTATCGCTGGTATGTTTGGGGGTTCGGCCTCTTCCTGTATTGATTCCATTTTTGTGTCTTTCGGTCTCTAGCCCTCTCGCAATTTCTATTGAACCAATCCTGTTTCCTAGTTCTGCATCTCTGTTTTGGTATAAATTTTTTTTGTGCCTTTATCATATATTTCACAAAACTTGTGTGGGACTCTCGAATCGCCTCCTTGTCTCTCCCTCCGGAGTCTCTCCTGCGGCTGCGGTCCCGCCTTCGTCTGTTTCTGGAGGGCCCTCGGGTCACCCGGCGGTTGCTCGAGGGGCTGTGCGGGAGCCTGAACTTCGCGATGGTGGTCTACCCGCCGGGTCGGGTTTGGCTTCGACGGCTGTTCTGGTTCCTTCGGGGTTCCCCCTTCCGCCTCTCTCGCGATCGCAGAGTTCGACCCTCGGGGGACTTGCGTCGGTTGCTGCGTCACCGGCTTCCTCTTCGGGTTTTTCGGGGTTCAGTGCCTTGGCGCCTACCCGAGCCCTCGCTCGATGTGTACACGGATGCGTCGTCTCTCGGCTGGGGTTTTGTGACCAGTGCTCACCAGGCCGGCCAGGGGCGTTGGGATCCGTCCTTCCGTCGAGCTCACAGTACGGTGCGGGAGTTCGCGGCAGTGTGGTTTGCTCTGGGGAGGATTCGGGTGGCCCGCGGATCGACGATTCGGCTCCATTCGGACTGCTCTCCGGTGGTTCATTGCCTGAACTGCGGGGGTTCGATGCGGTCCTTGTCTCTTTGGGGTTGGTCGCTTCGGGTGACTCGTCTGCTGAGTTCTCGGGGTTTGGCTCTCCTGGCGGTTCACGTACGGGGCGTGTCCAACGTCTCGGCCGACGCCCTGTCTCGCTTCGTTCCCCTCTCCACAGAGTGGGCGGTCGACGACGAGTCCTTCCGTTGGCTTTGCCAGACGTTCGGGCACCCCGAAGTGGACCTCTTCGCGTCGGCGTGGTCGCGGCGTCTTCCCGTTTATGCGGCGCCCTTCCCCGATTGCGAGGCCGTCGGGGTCGATGCCTTTCGGCTAGACTGGTCGAGGTGGGGGTTCCTGTACCTCTTTCCCCCGGTTCGGCTGTTGCTCCAGGTCCTGACTCGCTTAGAGACTTACAGGGGGAGAGTTGTCCTTCTGGCCCCTTGGTGGCCGGCCCAGCCTTGGTTTCAGGCGCTGGTTGCTCGGTGTCCGAACCCGAGGGTTTTCCCGCGGCTCCGCCTCTTTCAGCAGATCGGGCCGGTACGTCACGTAGCTGGTTCGATCTTCTCCTTGAGTCTTCGCGTATGGTTTTTTTGACTCGAGTCTATCATCATCTCTTGTGGTGATCAGGTGGCCTCCTTGTTGGTGTCCCACCTGAGGGCTTCTTCTCGGCGGCAGTATGAAGTTCCTGGCGGTCCTTCCGTTTCTTTTTGCGTCTTCGTCGTGTTAGCTCCTTGTCTGTTCGGGTTTTCTTGTCCTTCCTCTCGTGGTTGTTTCAGGACCGTCATCTTATGCCTAACACTGTCGCTTCGTATCGTGCGGCGCTGGCGGAGCCGCTTCAGCTTGCTTTTGGTATCGATGTTCCGTCTGCGCCGTTTCGCAAGCTGTCTCGTGCATTGTTTCACCTCCGGCCTGCTCATGCGTCGCCTGAGCCGTCCTGGTCTTTGGACAGAGTGCTCGCCTTCCTTTCATCTCCTCGTTTCGTTGTGGCCCCTTCGGTCCAGGATTGTTTTTCCAAGGCACTTTTCTTGTTGGCTTTGGCCTCTGGGGGTCGGGTAGGGGAGCTTCATGCTCTCCTCCGGCGCAGGGGTTTCTGCTCTTTTGGTCGTGGTGATAGTTTTGTTCGTTTGCAGCCGTCTCCTTCTTTTCTGGCGAAGAATGAGACTGCTGCGTTCCGGAGGGGTCCATGGGTGGTTGATGCTTGGTTGGTCGGGCCGGGGGTGCATCATGTTTTGTGTCCGGTTGCGGCGCTTCGCCGTTATTTGCGCGCCACAGCTTCTGTGTCCGGGGACGCGCTGTGGGTTGATCCGGTTTCCCTTCTTCCCTGTTCGCGGGTTCGGGTCTCTCAGGTCGTCCGCAGGGTTATTAGGTCCAGCCAGCCTGCGGTCTATCCCCGTGCCCATGACGTTCGTAAGTTCGCGGCTCTTGCTGCCGTCTTTGGGAATATGTCTTGGTCTGATATTCGGGCGCGGGGATTTTGGCGGTCGAACAGGGTCCTGGCTGCTCGTTACCTTGTGAATGTCCCTGGGCCTCGTCGGGCCTGTGTTGCTTTGGGTCGGTGGTTGCAGCCAGTTGTCTCGGCTTCGAGTTGAGGCGTGAGCGACGACCGCCTCCCGGGTAAGTCCCTCTTTTTCTGTCTGTGGGTAGTTAGCTCCGGGGAGCCGACGGGGCTCCCCCCAGAAAACCAGCGTTGAATGTAATGAAACGCCATTTTCTGGGTGAGTCCCGGAGGCTCCCCGGCATCCCTCCCTCCCTCCGGTTGGCGGTTTTTCGCGTTTTTGACATCCAGCCTCAAGAACTGAGGTGTGGGTAGCCGGCGCGGGGGGTCTGGGGCTCCCCCTTCCCCCTCCCGGGGAGGGGGGAGCTGCGCAGACAGCGGCGCGGCAGTGTGTGACGTCACACTAGTTTGCTTGTTTTCGGTTGGGGAGTTCTATCCACTAGTTCGGTTTTAGGTAGCAATTTTAACCAGAATAGGGGTTTGTTTTGGGGCGCTTACCTTTCTGGGTGCCTGTTCCGGTCGATGGCAGACATAGAATGCTTCCAACTACACGGGGGCTTCTATAGGCCATTGCTCCCCTTGCCTCTCTGAGGGGGCCCGGTTCTGGCCGTGGTCCCCGGTAGGCCTAAGAACTCCATACACATGACTGATGCCAAAGTCTGACATTAGCATATCAGCCTGGGATAGCTCCGGGGAGCCTCCGGGACTCACCCAGAAAATGGCGTTTCATTACATTCAACGCTGGTTTTTTGGTTCAATAGTTTTTGTGTTGCAGAGGGAGGAGAAGAAGGAACATACCTCATACGGGAGAGCTGCTCTTCTCAAGGAAACTACGTTCTCTCCTTCATTACTGAAGGACATCCAATACACATTCTAATTCAAAAATACAGAGAAGGTGCATTTTTTTCTCTTGGTGAGTTGTGATTTTATCTGATCACTGTATGTAAATAGAAGAATAGAAGTCAATTCTGCAAGCAAAAATTATGCAAAAAGTTTAAAGATCTTATTAATTTCAGTGGAACAGCTGACTGATTCTTATGCAGTAGTGTACTTCAAATTAAATTCAACTGCTTGTTTACCCCATATTAGAGTATTAGAAAATCCATTACATAAGCACTTGTTTTGCATAAAAAAATATTTGCATATAAAATAAACATTCTGGAACAGTTTTAGCCAAGTAAATTCTGGGTTCATGGATTTTATGAATTTAAAAAATGATTATATTTCCCATTACTGTACAAGAATGCTTGCCTTGCATATAGCATAACTTTATCAATGGTTATATTAGGTATGCCTAGTAGGGATACCATATGACTTTGTCAAATTTGAACTGGAAGGGCTGTAAGGTGATTCCCTTGAAGCTAGCTGCATTGAGACAGCTCTTCACAAATGAGTCACATGAGCCCTAGGAGTCCTTAATAACCTACTGGAGACCGAAGCTAGAACCTGGCCCCATCACTGAGACAGACAGCAGGGGATTATGAATCATTGTTATGATTGTTACCAAGGAAACATCCTGAAATTAAGCAAAGCAAAACAGGCAGTTTTAAGTTTCACAGGGGAAGAGAAATGAAGCACCAAGTACCCCCACCAACTATCCACCCAGTAGTTAACCCCCTCCCACAACCCTAGTTACAGTTGACCACTGACAGATGGCAGCACCACCAGGAGCTGCCATTTTCATATGTCAACACTCTTCAATCCTTTCCTTGATGTCCAACAGTTTGGACAGCCCCTTGAGTTGCTGGCTTCTTGGGTCCCAACTATTTCCAGATTAGTGTTGGCCATTCTTTGGACTCTGTCCTTTGTGGAGCTCATTTATTTGTATTTTTGTCAAGATTTAGTGTTTGCTTCACATGCATGTGTTTACAAGCCTCACTTGTGTGGACCTTGGTAACTGCCCTTCCGTAAGTGCTCGTCTTGTGCCACTGAGGCCAGCCTCCTGTGGACCTTGGTAACTGCCCTTCCGTAAGTGCTCGTCTTGTGCCACTGAGGCCAGCCTCCTGTGGACCTTGGTAACTGCCCTTCCGTAAGTGCTCGTCTTGTGCCACTGAGGCCAGCCTCCTGTGGACCTTGGTAACTGCCCTTCCGTAAGTGCTCGTCTTGTGCCACTGAGGCCAGCCTCCTGTGGACCTTGGTAACTGCCCTTCCGTAAGTGCTCGTCTTGTGCCACTGAGGCCAGCCTCCTGTGGACCTTGGTAACTGCCCTTCCGTAAGTGCTCGTCTTGTGCCACTGAGGCCAGCCTCCTGTGGACCTTGGTAACTGCCCTTCCGTAAGTGCTCGTCTTGTGCCACTGAGGCCAGCCTCCTGTGGACCTTGGTAACTGCCCTTCCGTAAGTGCTCGTCTTGTGCCACTGAGGCCAGCCTCCTGTGGACCTTGGTAACTGCCCTTCCGTAAGTGCTCGTCTTGTGCCACTGAGGCCAGCCTCCTGTGGACCTTGGTAACTGCCCTTCCGTAAGTGCTCGTCTTGTGCCACTGAGGCCAGCCTCCTGTGGACCTTGGTAACTGCCCTTCCGTAAGTGCTCGTCTTGTGCCACTGAGGCCAGCCTCCTGTGGACCTTGGTAACTGCCCTTCCGTAAGTGCTCGTCTTATGCCACTGAGGCCAGCCTCCTGTGGACCTTGGTAACTGCCCTTCCGTAAGTGCTCGTCTTGTGCCACTGAGGCCAGCCTCCTGTGGACCTTGGTAACTGCCCTTCCGTAAGTGCTCGTCTTGTGCCACTGAGGCCAGCCTCCTGTGGACCTTGGTAACTGCCCTTCCGTAAGTGCTCGTCTTGTGCCACTGAGGCCAGCCTCCTGTGGACCTTGGTAACTGCCCTTCCGTAAGTGCTCGTCTTGTGCCACTGAGGCCAGCCTCCTGTGGACCTTGGTAACTGCCCTTCCGTAAGTGCTCGTCTTGTGCCACTGAGGCCAGCCTCCTGTGGACCTTGGTAACTGCCCTTCCGTAAGTGCTCGTCTTGTGCCACTGAGGCCAGCCTCCTGTGGACCTTGGTAACTGCCCTTCCGTAAGTGCTCGTCTTGTGCCACTGAGGCCAGCCTCCTGTGGACCTTGGTAACTGACCTTCCGTAAGTGCTCGTCTTGTGCCACTGAGGCCAGCCTCCTGTGGACCTTGGTAACTGCCCTTCCGTAAGTGCTCGTCTTGTGCCACTGAGGCCAGCCTCCTGTGGACCTTGGTAACTGCCCTTCCGTAAGTGCTCATCTTGTGCCACTGAGGCCAGCCTCCTGTGGACCTTGGTAACTGCCCTTCCGTAAGTGCTCGTCTTGTACCACTGAGGCCAGCCTCCTGTGGAGTGTGCCTCAGCCAGAATAGTGCAAGTCATTTACTCATCTGCAATGCTCTGAGGGTTGGGGCATTCAGGGGTTTTATTGATTGATGATTACAAAAGAGTTCCAGTGTTTGTCCAAACATCATAGCACTGACACCCATGCCATGTTTTTAATGCCATGTTATGGAATGTGGAATAGGAGAACATAGACCCCACACAACCTATATATTATGTGAGAAATCTTTAAAGAATTCTGATAAAGAAAGAGATCTAGGGGTGGTTCTAGATAGATAACTATCACCTGAGGACCACATAAAGAATATTGTGCGAGGAGCCTATGCTATACTTTCTAACTTCAGAATTGCATTTAAATACATGGATGGTGATATACTAAAGAAATTGTTCACGACTTTTGTTAGGCCAAAGCTAGAATATGCAGCAGTTGTGTGGTGCCCATATCTTAAGAAGCACATCAACAAACTGGAAAAGGTGCAAAGACATGCTACTAAGTGGCTCCCAGAACTGAAGGGCAAGAGCTACGAGGAGAGGTGAGAGGCATTAAATATGCCAAAACTAGAAGACAGAAGAAAAAGAGGTGATATGATCACTACATACAAAATAGTAACAGGAATTGATAAAATCGATAGGGAAGATTTCCTGAGACCTGGAACTTTAAGAACAAGAGTTCATAGATATAAACTAGCTAAACACAGATGCCGAAGAAATATAAGAAAATCCACTTTCGCAAACAGAGTGGTAGACGGTTGGAACAAGTTAGGGGAGAAGGTGGTGGAGGCCAAGACCGTCAGTAGTTTCAAAGCGTTATATGACAAAGAGTCCTGGGAAGACGGGACACCACGAGCGTAGCTCTCATCCTGTAACTACACTTAGGTAATTACCCAACATAGCCATGTATATCCTAAAGTTTGCATTTGGCATCAGTTATTTCGACAAGTGGCTTGGGTGTCCTGCTTAGTCATTACGTTCAGGCCCTGGTAATCCTGCAGGGCTTTGGTCTGACTCATCATGTATTGATCAACCAAGCCCACACTTGCTACCAACGAGTTTGAGGGATGTCCGTCGACATTGCTACATGTTGGTGGGCATTCATTCTATCTCCACCATGCTACATGTTGGTGGGCATTCATTCTATCTCCACCATGCTGCCTATTGGGCAGATGATGCCTTCCATCCCAAGGTCTCCGATGTTTGTGTTCACTGGATCTTGATTATTGCTAAGCGTTCAAGTCAAGAGGCTTAACAAGCAGCAGCCAATTTGCCAAATCAGTTCTCCCATATTTGGTGTTGGCAGCTAGGTGCTCATGTGGATTTCCCAGAGTTGGCCCCTATAGTGTTTAGGAATTCAGAGTTGGAGCAGCTGGTGATTCCACCTGTTCGAAGTTTGCGACTCTTTTTCCCTCTGTTCCATCTGGTGTGATTCTCCTAGCCTCTTGGGTTCTCCCCTCCCTTGCTCTGGGCTCTGAAATGTCTGAGCAAATGTAGCTCATAGGGTGGCAGCAGCCTGAAAATCATCTTAATGTGAAGCTGAATCAATCAAGACAGAGACCCAATGAGAACAAACCTCACAAGACTTAGTATTGAATGTGTCACTGACCCAGTAGGATGCATGGCAGAGACAAAAATTGATCATTAACCCTCAAACCGCTCGGGGTCCAAATGGAATTAACACCCACACGCGCAACAAAAAAAAAAAATTCTAAAATTTTTTTTTTTCTTTTTAATCTCTTTATTTGTGTTCCCTGAGCACGGGAAAAATAATAAAAAAATTTAATTACACTTACCGTGGACGTAAATGACCCGAGAAGATCGTCGATGACGTCACGCCTGATCTTCGCTGGACTGCTGTGCGCCCGGGGTGAGTCAGGCGCGACGGAGAAGGAGCACGAGTTGCCGCGAATTTATTTTCGCGTTATTATTTACAGTATCTATGGCATATTTTGCACCCATTTTTTTCACTGGTGTGGTTCAATATGTTCTCACAAGATGATTTATAAACATAAAACTGTTGTCAATGTATATTGTATCCACATATTAGTGTCACAAGTATTTGCACAAAAATGTCTTATTTCACAATAAAATATACTATTTCTTATGATTTATTTCCATTATATACACTCACTTATTCTGTATTTACATGTTTTGGCACCAGTCTTGGACATTTAGAAGTCATCAAGACTATGATACTCGTTGAAACATCGGACATGGCACAGAGGGACCTGACACGCTGTGCACCAAGTCATCACCATTTTTCTTTTCTGTTCCCTCTTGGTTGTTGACCAGCATACTACACACGCATGCTGGCCTACTGCACGCTTTCCAGTTGGTGGTAAAAACCTGAGATTGTGTGTCAAAAAGGCATCCCTGAAAGCGAGCCTTGGTGTTGGAGCATGGTGCAATACCGGGTTCAGAATGGGCCTCTGTACACCAGGAATTACTTTGCCAAACTTCTGTAGTAATTGTGTTACTACAGTAAAATTGAATGCACGGAAATTACTTTTACCACCTGTTTTGACAAGATACATATTGTAACTGTTCAGCATTGTTACATCAACAAGGTGGAAAAACATTTTCTTGGTCCACTTCACTGTTTTCCGTACACACTCCACTGCCCCCACCATCATATCACATTTATCCACCAAACGCATGTTGATGTTATAGTCCAAGACACAATCTGGCTTATAGATTATTTCTCTGGTGGTTCTGTTCACCTTGCCACTGTCCAGCATTGTTCCAGCATGAATGGTGGTCAACATGTTCACTTTACGCCTGTCTTTCCACCGCACTGAAAGCATTCCACCTGTTTTTCTGAGCTCGCAATCACCAACCTGCATAGCACCTGGAAACACTGGCATTTCCCTTCGTTTTGCCTTCACTGTGCCACACACACCAGTTCTATTATCAAGCAAGAACCTAGTTAGCAAGGGACTGGTATAATAGTTATCTGTGTATAAAATGTGGCCCTTGTTCAGATATGGTGCAAGCAGTGACTTCACAACACTACCTGAGAAGCCATGTTGGTCATTAGCAGGAATGCCTACATTTGTACCCGTATACATTATCATATGTAACACAATTCCTGTTTCACAGTCACAGAGTACAAAGAATTTCAATCCAAATCGGTGGCGTTTGGAGGGAATATACTGCTTGAAGGCAAGACGTCCTTTGAAAAGCACAAGGGATTCGTCAATCACAAGCTTCTGAGCTGGTACGTAGAAATCCCTGTACTTTCCGATAAGTTCATTCAGTACGTGCCTTACCTTCCAAAGCCTATCTTCATCATTCCTGTCTTCATCATTTGCAAAGTGAAGACACCTGAGGATTATTGCAAATCGGTCTCGAGACATATATTTGCCAAACATTGGTGTTGGAACAGTATGGTCTTTGCTCCAATAATGATCGATTACGTGTTTGACACAATGTTTCATCAACATACACAGTGCCAAAAACACATACATTTCACCTACAGTCGTATCTTTCCATCGCTGCAAACGTGAAAAATCGGATAACTCCTCCTCATCAATGAGATCACTCGCATATTTGTTCGTCTCCTGAACAAGATGTTCCATTAGCGGCTCATCAAAATATGCAGTAAAATAGTCCATTTCACACATATCTGCACCTTTATCAGGGAAAATGTCTGTAATTCCAACATCCGAATTATCAAAAACAGGAATTTGTGGAACAAAATCTGTCCCATCACTCCACACAAAAACACCGGGTGTCTTTCTAGAGCCAATAGCGGCACCACGGCGAGGAAACCGTGTACCAGGAGCTGAAGCTGGTCTAGGAACAGTAGGGGCGGGCAGGGATGGTGATGGAAAATTCCTCGATGTTGAGGGTCTTTGTTCCTGTGGTGCCATGCGGTGCCGCATGGCTCGGCCAGATGCTGCTGACGCGACAAATTGTCGCTTGGCAACACCACACACTCCTCCACTGGCACTAGCAAAACTATTTTCCGATTCTAAGTCACTAAAACCGGAAAATGATTCACCTTCTTCAAAATCGTCGAGCAAAACATCAATATCTTGCAAGGGAGCACATGAACTGTGTGGTCTTGCTGAAATTGGGGTGGAGTGAGGGCGAGGAGGCATGGACGAGATGCTAGGCCTAGCCCTGGTGGAGCCAGCATGTTCACAATTGTCGTCGGTCGTATCCACCTCTGAGGGCTGTGTATAGTCATGATCAAAGTCCGAGTCGTCTATATCAGACTCGTCACCATCCGGGAACAAATTACGAGTAATTTCGTCCTGGGTCAGAGGTCTCGAGGAACGTCTCGCTGAGCGGGGTCGATCGTCGCAACGTGATGCGCTCGCCATGGTGTCCGCCGGGTAACTGATCTCTGTACACAAAGGGGACCCACGCTGGATTTTTTTCCCAGGCGGGGTTTGTTTATGTTTGGTCGAGGCTCGCTGATGACTACCCCTATCCCAGGCGGGGCGTTTAAATTATAGCGCTAGACACGAAATCATATATAAATGATGTGCGCGGTTCCGGTTTTGTCACTGATATCATTTATATATGATATGCGCGGTTTGAGGGTTAGCCCTCAAACCGCGCATATCATATATAAATGATATCAGTGACAAAACCGAAACCGCGCACATCATTTATATATGATTTCGTGTCTAGCGCTATAATTTAAACGCCCCGCCTGAGATAGGGGCAGCTATAGTACAACCACGACCAATAGTTGCCAGATGCCACCTAGAAAAAAAATCGAGGCCAACATTCTTGGGTGTTACAGCGTCAGTATTGAGCAAGCCACCAAGGCTGGCGCACCCAGCACCAGCTCACAGCACCGCTGTTCAGCTTGTGACCACAGCATCGCCTACAAATACCATAATATAAATGATACTGCTATTATTTAGCAGTGATAGTATTACTGAAGCCCCCTGACTGTGATAAAACTGACCAGGATTCTGATAATAGCAGGATTGTGGTGATATTTAGCACTGTGCTCCATGGAGGGAGGTGTAAGGCTGTGGGAGGGAGGGTTGTGGCGTCGTTTTCTGACTGTATGTGGCCACCATTTATTGACTGCACTCACCATACCAGCTTAGTGGTTCGCTATGGTGAACACAAATGTAGATACTTATATATAACGTGTGTATAGTGTGAGATAACAGCGAGAGGAGTAGGTTGGGAGCCGCCATTTTGGTGAGGGAGGAGCGTCGTCTGCACGACTTGGCATGTTGTTTACTGATGGCCACTATGGTCTTTGGGCACCATGGCAGCTTATTTGTACAGGTATGGTGAATAAAACAGGTAGATACTTATATATAATGTGTGTATATAGCGTAATAATACCACAAACAATATTGTTGGAGGACAAATATTAGTGCGTCTGGCCTTGAGGGCGGCCGCCGATCAGCTGACTGTGTGAGTAGCTACGTCTTATGGCCTTTACTCACCATACAAGCTTAGATGTACAGTTATGGCGAACAAAACATGTAAATACGTATATATAACGTCTGTGTATAGTGAATAAATACAGAAACAGAATTGTGGGAGGTGAATGAGGGTGAGTGAGGTGGTGTTGAGGGAGGGAGAGGCAGTGAGTGGCTCGCTGGTGTTTGGCGGTCACTCCTCGTTGCTTTTTGGCTCACAAGACCAACTTAGTAGTTTGTTATGGTGTACAAAACATGCAGATACTTATATATAACCTGTGTATATAGTGTAACAACAGCAAAACTTTTTGTTTATTGTTTTATGAACATAATAATTGAATCACTAATATGCACACCATAATTTTGAGCACAGCGATGGTTCACACATTTTATAATATAAATATACCACAATTCACTGTATGGAATAATATTACTGCAAAAAAACTAAGAAAAAATAAATCAGAAACATTGAAATAATTAGATAATAATATATTTGTGGCAACTGCCGTCTGACAGCTCGGGCGGAGTAGATCTCGTCTGGCGAAGGCTCTGCCAACACCCCTTTTTTGCCACACTTCCCAACCCTATTGCGGCTAAAATATGCCACCTACGATTTTTTTGTTATTTTTTCCGTGATCAGGGAACAAAAATGAACACTTCTATAAGACGAAAGAATTTTTTGAATTTTTTTTTTTTGCGCCTGTGGGTGTGAATTCCATTTGGGCCCCTAGCGGTTTGAGGGTTAAGTAGCGAAGACAGTGCGTCTTAATCCCTTCAAGCTATGGTGAACCAATCCATAACACACCACACCAGAGACTTGCAAGGGGGTTACCAGGGCATGAAGGCTGCTATCCAAGCAGGACACCAGGCACCGGGGCCTCTTGCAGGAAGAACTCGCTAAAACAACCAAAACAAGCAAGCTACGAATGACAAGGATGGCACACATATATATAGCCAAGCACTTGAACCCCAAGTGTATCCCAGCATAACCACCAGAACACAAAGGCTTTCAACAGACTTCCACATAAGAGGTTGTTCTGGAAACTGGAAAATATTGGAGGAATGACAGGTACGCTTCTAACATGGATGAAAAATTTTCTGACTGATAGAAAAATGAGGGCTGTGATCAGAGGCAATGTATCGGACTGGAGAAATGTCACAAGTGAAGTACCACAGGGTTCAGTTCTTGCACCAGTGATGTTTATTGTCTACATAAATGATCTACCAGTTGGTATACAGAATTATATGAACATGTTTGCTGATGATGCTAAGATAATAAGAAGGATAAGAAACTTAGATGATTGTCATGCCCTTCAAGAAGACCTGGACAAAATAAGTACATGGAGTGCCACTTGGCAAATGGAATTTAATGTTAATAAATGCCATGTTATGGAATGTGGAATAGGAGAACATATACCCCACACAACCTATATATTATGTGAGAAATCTTTAAAGAATTCTGATAAAGAAAGAGATCTAGGAGTGGTTCTAGATAGAAAACTATCACCTGAGGACCACATGAAGAATATTGTGCGTGGAGCCTATGGCACGCTTTCTAACTTCAGAATTGCTTTTAAATACATGGATGGCGATATACTAAAGAAATTGTTCACGACTTTCGTTAAGCCAAAGCTAGAATATGCAGCAGTTGTGTGGTGCCTATATCTTAAGAAGCACATCAACAAACTGGAAAAGGTGCAAAGACATGCTACGAAGTGGCTCCCAGAACTGAAGGGCAAGAGCTACGAGGAGAAGTTAGAGGCATTAAATATGCCAAAACTAAAAGACAGAAGAAAGCGAGGTGATATGATCACTACATACAAAATAGTAACAGGTATTGATAAAATCGATAGGGAAGATTTCCTGAGACCTGGAACTTTAAGAACAAGAGGTCATAGATTTAAACTAGCTAAACACAGATGCCGAAGAAATATAAGAAAATTCCCTTTCGCAAACAGAGTGGTAGATGGTTGGAACAAGTTAGGGAAGAAGGTGGTGGAGGCCAAGACCGTCAGTAGTTTCAAAGCGTTATATGACAAAGAGTGCTGGGAAGACGGGACACCACGAGCGTAGCTCTCATCCTGTAACTACACTTAGGTAATTACTTAGGTAATTACTCCCAGTCCAGGAGAGGAGTCAGAAACCCCCTGAACAGCCCAAGGTGAGGTTCTCCACCCCAGTGGCCTGGCCTCTCAAGGGCTAACTCCCAAACACACCAGAGAAAGTAACTCCTTCAATACAAGGTCAGTGCTAGTGAGCACCCAGGAAAGGAAGCCCTGAGCACATGCAGTTCGAAGCATAACATAATCTAAGCCCACACAACTTAGCTTGTGTGGACTAACTTAGTTTCTTGTGTGAGAAAATGCACTCATGAATCTTTATACTAAAAGAAAGGAGCACAGTTCAAGGCAAATAGCCCCCCACAGGACAGAATCCAAGGATGGGTGGCACATAGCTTGAAGCAGAGGGGACTCGCTATGTCTGATGGACCCAGAGCACTACTGGTAGAACCATCCACCAGAACATAAGCAACAGAACTGAGTAGGGGATCTGGCTGAGGGCATGGGTTGGGCTGCTTGGTGGTGGCAATCATTACTAGTGAGGTTTGAGCTAGTTTGAGTGGCTCTCTTCTTCCATGTGAATTGTTTGTGGCAACCCGTCCTCGACTCAAGTCCATTACATCCAGCGGTCGACCCCACAGATGCATTCATAAATTTTTACATGCTGTTCATTCAAAACAGGAATTTTCTCAAATATAAATTAATATTATAATATATTAGCATATTGTGCATATACAGGCATAGGTTAGGTTAGGTTAGGTGTTTAGGTTCTGTTGACAATTATTTGTATATGTAGTACTGGGTGAAGCATTTACAGTGTTGTGGTTCGAACAAAATTCGTCAGTGAAGCGCTTGTTCTGAAAATGCTTGAACGTCATCAGTTGTGAGTTGTGTGTAAACCGTTTTTCATTCATAAACAGGGGGTTTGGCAGGTGCATGGAATCACTTTTGGGTCTTTGTTTGGAGGACGGGCTAGTTTGTGGAGTTGTTTGGCGGTTTCAAGGCCTTGTTACGATGAACACTCCAGTTGTCTGTGAAGCTTTACTGACTTTTTGGATGGGTTTGCCAATGGACTGGCTAATTGCCACTCATGCTCTGTGCCTCTGTAAGGGGGCCCCTGGTTCTGCCACTGGTCCCCAGTAGACCAAATAGAATTCCTGCATCTGATTTATCCATTAGAATGGAGCAATCTCAGTGAGATAGCTTCAGGTAGTTATCAGGGGGCTCTCCCAGATAGCCTCCAACAGGAAAGAGTTTGAAGGATGGCAAACACTTATCGGAACATCTGAGACCCAAAGAACTGGTAATTCAAGGAGCAGGTCAAACTTGCCTGACATCAGGCAAATAACTGATCATTGATGATAGGAGCTGACAGTTCCCATGGTGCTGCCACCTGGTGGTGGCCAGCTGTAACTTGGAGGTATGTCCTAGCTACTGGATAGATTGTTTGCAGAGTTATTTTACTGTATTGTCTACTTTCTCTGAACCTTGCAGTTGTCTCTTTTGCTTTGCTTCCTTTGGTGACAGTGATGAGGAATCCCCTGCTCCCCATGCCTCTGAGGGGAACCAGGTTTTGGCAACAAGTCTTCTGTTGGCTATTAAGGACTGCTAGAGTTAATGTGACTTGTGTACATGGATCTTCCTCAGTTCGGCTAGCAATAGGGATCCACCATTGAGCTCCTCCAGAAAAGTAAAATCAAGGAAAGTGGAACCGCAGAATAACCCAGAAGGGTTTTGACCATGATTTGAATTAGTGAGTAGTTACTGTGTTTATACTTAACAGGAAAAACTTGGCATGTGTAATAAATTTTTAAATTTTTGTTTAAACTTGCAGTGGTTGCAGATGAATCCCCAGCACAGGTATTCCATGGACTGGATAGCCTGGTAAACCACTTTTCTCAGAATCCAGTTGGAGCTTCAGCCACCATTCTCTGTCACCCGTGCCTTGGAGAACAGCTTCCAGCTGAGGTTAGGCTTCATGGTTCATCCAGTCTTCTTCATAGGTCAACCAGTCAAGGTAGGTATACAGTATACAGTCCAGTAGATGGAATGTTGGGAGTTGTGACTATTATCTGAACTAAGGTCCCTCAGGAACTTAGTTCAGATAATAGTTATATATGATCTTATATATGGTCATATATGCATATAAGGTCATATATGACCTTATATGCATATATCTATTTAGAAAATTCTATTGCAAATAATTTGATACCAAAATGAACGATGTAACACAAAAATTGACATGAGAAAACTGATAAGAGTATACACATTTTAGTGTGGGTGCGCGCTCATGGAAAACGCCAGGCCCACCTTGGGGTGGGCTGGGGCGCACACGCTGGGCCGCTCAAAGTCAGACTAATGTATTTTATATTAGACCGGGACATTAGCTATGGAGTTCAGACCTACCAGGGACCATGAGCCAGAAACTGGCCCCTTCAGAGAGGTTTCAGGGAGCAATGGCCCTGGAAAACCCCCTTGTGGTTGGGGTTTTTCCTTATCTGCCATCGACCAGGGTTAAGCACCCAGAAAGGTAGGCATAAGAAAACAAACCCCACATGGTAAGAAACTAACAACAAAAACCGAGCAGAAATGTAGAACTTCCTTTAGTCCAAAAGAAACAAGCAAATGTAACACACTATTGCCACGCCGCTCGTCCGCGCAGTCCTCCCCTCCCCGAGAGGGGGAGGGGGGGGGGGAAGCCCTGGACCTCACCGCACCGGCTGCATAGCACTCCAGTTTGTAAGCTAATGTCAACCGGGACAGACGCTTCTCTGGCCTCAGTTTCCTAGGCGGTGTTTGCCTCCGTGGCGCTCACTGCTGTGATTATGTGTTGTGTGGTGGCCAGGTGTTCCTCATCAGTTCTGGGGCTTCCTTCCCTAAGTGCCCTGTGAATACTTCCCCTGCATGTCAGGTTATCTTCCCTGGGGGAATTCTGGACCTATTCCCATAGGGCTTCTTGCAGCTTGACATTTGCTTCGCCCTTGAGGCCAGCTGGGGCTTGGGGCCCTTGTTTGGCCTTGGGTAGGGACTGGTATCGTGCTGGTTGGGGCATCAAGATGTTGTGCTACCTGCTACCTACGCGGCGACCGGTTCCTGTGGCCACTGAGGACGGTGTACTTTTGCCGGGGTTTTCTTTTTTTTTGTTTTCATTGGCCTGGTGGAGGTCTGCCTAGTGTGGCTATAGTTCCACTGGTATTGTTTGGTGGTCCTCTGCTAGGTCCCCCGTGATTGTACACATCGCAGAGGTTTTCAGTGTTAGTATCTACCCCCTTGTTAGCTTTGGGTGTTAACTGGTTAGCGACACCTTGCCCAGGCTTCCCGTAGTCGTCACCCTACGGGCCCTGAAAAACCCTGTCGGGGCTCGGTAGACCAGTGGATGTGTCTTCCAGGTTCCAACCCGTCTTGTGTGGTTTCGTTGGTTGCTGTGCCCTTATCTCAGGGTGACAGTCATCTCTTTTACCTCCATCATGCTGCCTGTTGGGTCACTGACACCTTGACCCAGAGTCTTGTGAGTTGTGTTCTCTGCTTGTTCTCCAGTACTCTTGTGATGTCCTTACTGTTAAGAGTACAGACGGCATCCGCGTTGCATGCTAAGTTAGGTTACTGCAACATGCTAGGTTGGTTTCCCACCCGGATGCCCCGGGGCCACCTCATTTCGGTTAGGTGTTGTTCACCCCTTTTCCCTCCCTGTTCCCGGCTTCTGACCGTCTGCTGGTTTTGGGGTCGGGGCAGAATTTAGTTGTGCCGAGATTCGGGCGGCTTCGGGGGCTGCCCCGTTCAGGTTGGGAACAGAGGTTTTCGAGCCTGTTCCTCCTGCTGAAGCTTTTGGGTCTTACCAGCGGCTCTTTCTTTGCTGCCTTTCCCCTAGACTACTCCTTTTCTTTAAGGGCAGAGGGCGTGGAGGACGGCTCCGCCCCAGAGCCTTTGTTGTGGGTTCCCGGGGCTGTGGGGGATGCCCGCAAGCAGTTCTGAGGCTGTTTGCCCCTGCCTGGGTTTTCTGCTTTCTGGGCGGGGTTTTTCGTCCCTCTCGTCTGCTTACATCCCACATTTGCTGGCGTGATTTCGGATCTCTTGCGTCGGTCGCGGCTCCTTGTTCTGGTGGCCATTTTCTTTCTGCCGGTTGCTTCCCCGCCTGGCCACCGAGGTGGCCCTGCAGTTTGTTTACCTGTGTCTGGGTGTGCGAGCTTGCGTTTTGGGGGTGTTTTTCACCTTCGGGGGTTTTATCCTCCTGTTGCCGTTTCTTTGCTTTTTCTGTGGTGTTCTGCCCTTCTTCTATTCCTCTGGGAATGCTTGGGTGTTGGTTTTTACACCAGTTTTTGCATTTTCTGTCTGTTTGGGTCTGGGCCCCTGGGGTTTGTGCTCAGTGTCCCTGTCTGTTTATGCTTGCTCCCACACCTTGTGTCCCTGGGTTTTCGGTCCGTTTTGGCAGTTTCACTAGGGGTTCTGTCTGGGTGCTGTGCTTTGCCCTTTCTGTGGTGTATTTCTCACGCCCAGTTCGTGGGTGTTTTTTGGATGTCTCCAGCCTTTGGTGGCGTCGGGTGGCTCCTCCCCCTTTGGAGGGTTCGGGGCTGGCGGGGTGGGCTTCTTTCCCTGCACTTCATCATGTCGTCTTGGTGTGGGTGCTCTTGGACTTGGTCGATCCGCCCCAACCTTCCGGGGTTTCCGCCTTTTCCAATGCCGACACTGGACGTTGCGGATCTGAAGTTCTTCTGGACTTGGTTCGTCTGTGCCCTGGATTATTTGCCACTCTTTTAAACACTGTTGTCTCCGGTCCAGCTTCTGTTGGAGCTGGGTGCCTGGATGGTGTCCCTGGACCTCCGGGTCTCTTCTTTGCACATTCCTCTTCAGGGTTCTGGGACTGGTAGAGATAGTGGTGGGGCTTCAGGCTTGCCGCTTTCATTGCCCTCCTTAGTTTGTATTTGGCATCTCGTGTATTTGCGCATCTTTACCGGGTCTTGGTGACCTGTCTGCCTCTGCTCGGGATTCGGTTTCTGGCTTACCTTGACGACTGGCTGGTGTGGGCTCCCAGTCGATCCGCTTGTCTGCTCACCAGGGGTGTGGTTCTTTCCCAGCTCGCTGGGTTCGGGCGCCTGGTGAACTAGAGGACATTCCATCTGGTTCCGTCCCGGGTTCGGTCCTGGCTGGGTATTGTTTGGGACTCTCGGACCGCTTCTTTATCTCTCCCTCCAGAGGCGTTGATGCAGCTGCGGTCCCGCCTTCGGCTGTTTCTGAGGAGGTCCTGGGTCACTCGGCGGTTTCTTGAGCAGTTGTGCGGGAGTCAGGGGTGGCAGGTGGTGTCAGGGGAGGCAGGTGGTGTCAGGGGAGGCAGGTGGTGTCAGGGGAGGCAGGTGGTGGTAGGTGGTGTCAGGTGGTGTCAGGGGAGGCAGGTGGTGTCAGGGGGAGGCAGGTGGTGTCAGGTGGTGTTAGGGGAGGCAGGTGGTGTCAGGGGAGGCAGGTGGTGTCAGGGGAGGCAGGTGGTGTCAGGGGAGGCAGGTGTTGTCAGGTGGTGTTAGGGGAGGCAGGTGGTGTCAGGGGTGTCAAGGAAGGCAGGTGGTGTCAGGTGAGGCAGGTGGTATCAGGGAAGGCAGGTGGTGTCAGGGGGAGGCAGGTGGTGGTAGGTGGTGTCAGGGGAGGCAGGTGGTGTCAGGGGAGACAGGTGTTGTCAGGTGGTGTTAGGGGAGGCAGGTGGTGTCAGGGGAGGCAGGTGGTGTCAGGGGTGTCAAGGAAGGCAGGTGGTGTCAGGTGAGGCAGGTGGTATCAGGGAAGGCAGGTGGTGTCAGGGGGAGGCAGGTGGTGGTAGGTGGTGTCAGGGGAGGCAGGTGGTGTCAGGGGAGGCAGGTGGTGTCAGAGGTGTCAGGTGGTGTCAGGGGAGGCAGGTGGTGTCAGGGGTGTCAAGGAAGGCAGGTGGTGTCAGGTGAGGCAGGTGGTGTCAGGGAAGGCAGGTGGTGTCAGGGGAAGGCAGGTGGTGGTAGGTTGTGTCAGGGGAGGCAGGTGGTGTTAGGGGAGGCAGGTGGTGTTAGGGGAGGCAGGTGGTGTCAGGGGAGGCAGGTGGTGTCAGAGGTGTCAGGTGGTGTCAGGGGAGGCAGGTGGTGTCAGGGGAGGCAGGTGGTGTCAGGGGAGGCAGGTGGTGTCAGGGAAGGCAGGTGGTGTCAGGGAAGGCAGGTGGTGTCAGGGGAGGCAGGTGGTGTCAGGGGAGGCAGGTGGTGGTAGGTGGTGTCAGGGGGAGGCAGGTGGTGTCAAGGGTGTCAGGTGGTGTCAGGGAAGGCAGGTGGTGTCAGGGGAGGCAGGTGGTGTCAGGGGAAGCAGGTGGTGTCAGGGGAGGCAGGTGGTGTCAGGGGAAGCAGGTGGTGTCAGGTGAGGCAGGTGGTGGCAGGGGAGGCAGGTGTTGTCAGGTGGTGTTAGGGGAGGCAGGTGGTGTCAGGGGAGGCAGGTGTTGTCAGGTGGTGTTAGGGGAGGCAGGTGGTGTCAGGTGAGGCAGGTGGTATCAGGGAAGGCAGGTGGTGTCAGGGGAGGCAGGCGGTGTCAGGTGGTGTCAGGGGAGGCAGGTGGTGTCAGGGGAGGCAGGTGTTGTCAGGTGGTGTTAGGGGAGGCAGGTGGTGTCAGGGGAGGCAGGTGGTGGCAGGGGTGTCAAGGAAGGCAGGTGGTGTCAGGTGAGGCAGGTGGTATCAGGGAAGGCAGGTGGTGTCAGGGGGAGGCAGGTGGTGGTAGGTGGTGTCAGGGGAGGCAGGTGGTGTCAGGTGGTGTCAGGGGAGGCAGGTGGTGTCAGAGGTGTCAGGTGGTGTCAGTGGAGGCAGGTGGTGTCAGGGGTGTCAAGGAAGGCAGGTGGTGTCAGGTGAGGCAGGTGGTGTCAGGGAAGGCAGGTGGTGTCAGGGGGAGGCAGGTGGTGGTAGGTGGTGTCAGGGGAGGTAGGTGGTGTCAGGTGGTGTTAGGGGAGGCAGGTGGTGTCAGGGGAGGCAGGTGGTGTCAGAGGTGTCAGGTGGTGTCAGGGGAGGCAGGTGGTGTCAGGGGAGGCAGGTGGTGTCAGGGGAGGCAGGTGGTGTCAGGGAAGGCAGGTGGTGTCAGGGAAGGCAGGTGGTGTCAGGGGAGGCAGGTGGTGTCAGGGGAGGCAGGGGGAGGCAGGTGGTGTCAAGGGTGTCAGGGAAGGCAGGTGGTGTCAGGGGAGGCAGGTGGTGTCAGGGGAAGCAGGTGGTGTCAGGTGAGGCAGGTGGTGGCAGGTGGTATCAGGGGAGACAGGTGGTGTCAGGCAGTGTCAGGGGGAGGCAGATGGTGGCAGGTGGTGTCAGGGGAGGCAGGTGTTATCAGGTAGTGTCAGGGGAGGCAGGTGGTGTCAGGGGAAGCAGGTGGTGTCAGGGGAGGCAGGTGGTGGCAGGTGTTGTCAGGGGAGGCAGGTGGTGGCAGGTGATGTCAGGGGAGGCAAGTGGTGTCAGGAGAGGCAGGTGGTATCAGGGGAGACAGGTGTTGTCAGGTGGTGTCAGGTAGTGTCGGGGGAGGCAGGTAGTGGCAGGTGTTGTCAGGGGAGGCAGGTAGTGGCAGGTGTTGTCAGGGGAGGCAGGTGGTGGCAGGTGATGTCAGGGGAGGCAGGTGGTGTCAGGGGAAGCAGGTGGTGTCAGGGGAGGCAGGTGGTGTCAGGGGAGGCAGGTGGTGTCAGGGGAAGCAGGTGATGTCAGGGGAGGCAGGTGGTGTCAGGGGAAGCAGGTGATGTCAGGGGAGGCAGATGGTGTCAGGAGAGGCAGGTGGTATCAGGGGAGACAGGTGTTGTCAGGTGGTGTCAGGTAGTGTCGGGGGAGGCAGGTAGTGGCAGGTGTTGTCAGGGGAGGCAGGTGGGGTCAGTGGGTGAGCTCTGGTTATCAGTTAGCATCAGGGAAAGGGAGGGTGTGAGTGGAGACCTGTCCACCCACCAGTTATGGTGGTCTGCTGACTCCGCACCACGTGGCTGCCTGGATACTATACCCACTTGATGCTTTTCACAAAATTAGGAGAGAAAATTTTACCATATCAGTGGCTTGTAACACATCGCTCTATCATATTCCTTAGTCAAAATGAAGAATGCAAAATAAATGGGTGTCAGTGGTGAGGGGGATGTGTTAGGGGGGTTAGGAAGTCAGCTAGCATTTTTTTTTTGTCTTTTGTCGGGCATGTTGAATGAGACGCCTCCAAGTCTGGCCTTCTCCCCGCTGCTGCCTCCATACATCCGCATTCTAAAATTGAGAATATTTTACCATTTTAGTTACTTGTAACACCGCTTTATTATATTACTTGCTGTACCCGGCCACGCGTTGCTGTGGCTCAGCAACGCATGTGTGTTGCTGAGCCACAGCAACCTTCCAGTCCTTCCTTCCTTCCAGTCCTCCCCACCATTCCCCCTGCACCATCCCCTCATCCTCCCAACCATTCCTCACTCACCCATCCCTTCTTCCTCCCAACAATTCCCTACTCCCCCATCCCCTCGTCCTCCCGTTTGTCCTCCCCAACATCCCCCACTCCAGGGTCCGCTCGTCCTCCTAACCATTCCCCACTCCACCGTCCCCTCCTCCTCCCCACCATCTCCTACTCCCCCAGCCCCTCGTCCTCCCTACCATTCCCACCGACCCCTCGTCCTTTCCACCAACCCCCACTTCTCTGTCTCTTTGTCCTCCCTACCATTCTCCATTCCCTTATCCCCTCGTCTCCACCATCCCCCTTTCCTCCCCACTATTCCCCCCTTCCCTGTCCTCTCGTACTCCCACCATTCCCCACTCCCGTCCCCTTGTCCTCCCCAACATTCCCCACTCCCTCTTTCGATGCATTCCCAAACAATCTGATGTTTCCATCAGAAAATTAGGAACATCAAATGATCTAATGTTCCCATCACTGAAATATAAGAAAAATAGTTAAAAAAAAATGAAAAAAATGAAAAAATACAAAAATAAGCTGTACTCAGGAAATGAATGGTATGGTAAACAACACAGCTTAATTCCAATGCAGTGTCACACACAAAAATTAAATCAAAATGAAAATCAATCGAAATCTTTGAAAATTCAATTTGTCAGTGCAATCAGAAACATTGAAATGGAATCGTAACAAATTTAGTATAGTGTGTGTTGCTTTTATGTGCAACAGATGGTGGTGTTTCTTATAAAATAAGAAACAACACCATCTTTGGTTTAGATTTTACCTGTCACAGGTGTGCATCTATACTTATACTTACGAAATGAACAGTATGGTAAACAACACAGCTCAATTTCAATGCAATGTCACACAAAATAATTAAATCAAAATGAAAATAATCGAAATTTATGAAAATTCAATTTATCAATGCAATCAGAAACATTGAAATGGAGTCGTGACATATTTAGTATGGCATGAGTTGCGATTATGTGCAACAGATGGCGCTGTTTAAAAAAAAAAGCATGTTTTTACCTGTCACAGATGTGGCATCTATATAGTCGGTATATAGAAACACGCGTGTATTCCAGTGGAACGTTGTGTCAAAATTTCAAAGCAATCGGTAAAGAGGTTTCGAAGATTTCCCTCCAATGAAAAACACATGAAAATTACAGTTTTTCAAAAAAGCATGTTTTTCCCCGTCACAGACGTGACATCTATATACAGTGGTACCTCGGTTTAAGAATTTAATCCATTCCTGGAGACAGCTCGTATTCCGAAAACTCGTATTCCGAAGCTAATTTCCCCGTAAGAAATACTGTAATGGGAAATGAATTAATCCGTTCCTGACTACCCCAAAAACCCCACTTCAAACTAAATTTTATTGTGGAACTTTATTGTGAGAAATTTACTGTATCTGTGCATCAATTCATCTTCCAATCCTGGAGGATGAGCAGGAGCATTGTCGAGAAGACCCAGGGCCTTGAGTGGCAAATGTTTCTCCTGCAGATATTTTTCTATGGCAGGGCACAGCACTTCATTCACCCACTCCGAAAAAAAATCCTAGTTACCCATGCCTTTTTATTAGCCTTCCATATCACACACATTTGGGTTTTCTGCACTTTATACTGTTTGAAAACCCTTGGATTTTCAGAATGATACACTAGCAAGGGTTTAATTTTCAAAATGCCACTCGCATTTGAACACAGCACAAGCATAAACCTATCTTTCATAGGCTTGTGTCCGGGCAAGGATTTTTCCTCCTTGGTAATGTATATCCTCTTAGGCAATCTTTTCCAAAACAGTCCTGTTTCGTCACAATTAAACACTTGTTGCGGTAGGTATCCCTCAGATTGATTGATGATTGATGAAGATTAAGCCACCCAAAAGGTGGCACGGCCATGAATAGCCCGTAAGTGGTGGCCCTTTTTAAGCCATTACCAGTATCAAGAGCTGATACTGGAGATCTGTGGAGGTGCGAATGCACCCTGCATGACGGGAGATGTCTCCCTTATGAATGTGTTAAGATGAAGATGAGGCACGGGCATAAATAGCCCGTAAGTGGTGGCCCTTTTGAGCCATTACCAGTATCAAGAGCTGATACTGGAGATCTGTGGAGGTGCGAATGCACCCTGCATGACGGGAGATGTCTCTCTTATGAATGTGTTAAGATGAAGATGAAGCAACCCAAAAGGTGGCACGGGCATAAATAGCCCGTAAGTGGTGGCCATTTTAAGCCATTACCAGTATCAGGAGCTGATACTGGAGATCTGTGGAGGTGCGAATGCATCCTGCATGACGGTCTCCCTTGTGAATGTGTTAAGATGAAGATGAAGCCACCCAAAAGGTGGCACAGGCATGAATAGCTCGTAAGTGGTGGCCCTTTTGAGCCATCACCAGTATCAATAGATGATACTGGAGATCTGTGGAGGTGCGACTGCACCCTGCGTGACGGGAGATGTCTCCCGGACCAAATGGTGACCAGATGGTGATAGCTGATGTGGTATCCCTCAGCTTCTGCAAACTCTTTAAATTCTTCAATAAATCGTTCAGCGGCTGGTTTGTCTGAGCTGGCTGCCTCCCCATGCCTCACAACACTATGGATACCACTTCTTTTTCTAAATTTTTCAAACCAGCCCCTGCTTGCCTGAAACTCTTTCGTATCTGCATCACTCGTTCCAGGGGTTTTCTTTACAAGGTCTTTGTGCAATACCCTGGCTTTCTCACAAACGATGGCCTCCGAAACACTATCACCCTTTAACTCCTTGTCGTGTATCCAAATTAATAACAACTTTTCCACTTCAAGTATTTGTGGTCTTTGTTTCGTGATTGTTCTTATGCCTTTTGCCACTTTAGCACTCATAATGTCCTTTTTCTTGCTAAGTATAGTGCATATTGTTGAAGTGGCTTTGTTGTACTGCCTACAAAGTTCAATAACACGTGTACCATTTTCATACTTCCGAATGATCTCTTGTTTCTCCTCTATTGTCATTCTCACATGGGCTTTCTTGCCTTGATCCTTACCACTGGCTTTCTTGGGACCCATGATGAGATATATAATAACAACTTTTATGGTCAAATGACCAAAAATCCAACAAAACACTGAAAATCCGGGTTAAGAATTGATGTGGGATAGTCACTGGGCGCAAGACACTGGTAAACTGAGGGGCAGAGGGACGATGATCGCCGTACCACCATGCGCTAGGTTGACCTGTACGCGTATCAACAAACTCGTGTTCCGAGGTAACCCTCGCCTTCCGAGGCACATTTTCCAAGCAAATCCTGCTCGTATTCCGAAAAACTTGTATTCAGTGACACTCATATTCCGAGGTACCACTGTAATATGTACAGTGGCACCTCGACATACGATTGCCCCTACTTACGATAATTTCGAGTTACGATGTAAATTTCATAAAAAAATGCGACTCGACATCCGATGGTGTCATCGACTTCCGATATTTGTTGGTACACGTTTGGGTCGACCGAGCGCGTTGTTCCCGATCACGCGGCCGACCTGCCTCAGTTTACTACAGCTGCCCACTTAGTGACAATCGCGCCTATAAGAAATTCCGCTTTTGTAGGGATTTTTTGCATTTTGAACATTAAAGTAATTATTATATATCATGCCATGAGTCCCAGGAAAGTCAGTGGTAAGGCTCAACATATGAAAACCCATGTAAGGATGACCATAGAGCAGAAACAAGAGTACAGAATGCTTCTTCCTCAACAATTAAGAAAATGTGTGCAGCATGGGAAGAACTGCAAACCTTTGCTGAAACGACTCGCCCAAATCAAGCTGCAGTAGGTCGTTGCCTTAACCTATTCAATGGCACTGTGATGCATCATTACAGACAAATGTTAAAACGAAGGGAAAAACAAATGTCTCTTGACAAATTTGTAGTGAGACAAACAAGCACTGAACCACAACCAGGTCCTAGTGGTATTCAGGCAAAGCGTAGGAGAGAGAGTACCCCAGAGAAAACATCACTGCCTGATGTGATAATTGAAGGGGACTCCCCTTCCAAACAGTAACAACTCTCCTCCTCCCCCCTCATCACCATCTTCCATACACCATCAAGAGCCCTCCATAAAGGTAAGAGAAGCTTTGGTACTGTATTATAGTTAGAAAAAAACATTGTATTCTGTATAAAATGTATTTTGTATGTTAATATTTTGGAGGGTGGGGAACGGATTAATTCAATGCCCTTTATTTCTTATGGGAAAAAACGCTTCGACTTACGATATTTCGACTTACGATCCGTCTCTGGGAACGGATTAGCATCGTAAGTCGAGGCCCCATTGTATATATAAACCAGCTCGGATGCGAATGGAACGTTTTGTGAAAATTTCAAAGCAATCGGTGAAGAACTTTCTGAGATTAGCGAATTTGAACGAACGAACATTTCCATTTTTATTTATATAGATGTAGTCAAAATGAAGAATTTTGGGTGGGGAGATGGTGTCAGTGGTGGGGGATGATGTCAAGAGAAGTTTGGTGGTGGGGGATGGTGTAAAGAGAAGTTTGGTGGTGGGGGATGGTGTTGGTGGCGGGGGATGGTGTCAGAGGTTAGGGATGGTGTCAAGAGAAGTCTGGTGGTGGGGGATAAAGTCGGTTGTGGGGGATGATGTCAGTGGTGGGGGATGGTGTAAAGAGAAGTTTGGTGGTGGGGGATGGTGTTGGTGGCGGGGGATGGTGTCAGAGGTTAGGGATGGTGTCAAGAGAAGTTTGGTGGTGAGGGATAAAGTCGGTTGTGGGGGATGGTGTTAGTGGTGGGGGATGGAGTCAAAGATTTGGCTGATGATGAAGAGCTTGCAGATTATTATTGACACCTAAAGGGCATGAAAGATATAATGAAGCAGAGTACAACGAAGAAACAAATTAAAATTCAAAAGTTTTTGGTACTGTTTAACAGTAGGCCTACAGGACTAGCATCCACCACTAGCAAGGACTCCCTTCATGAGTCAGGTGCAATTTTTCCTAATGCAAATGTGTCCTGGCATATGTATTAAAAAAACAAAATTTAACCTTTAAACTATGCAACACGTCATGTGTCGTGTTGAGTAACTTGCACAAAATTGCACAACACGTCAGATGATGTGTTGGAGTTCTACGCAAGGTTTAAACGGCCCGCAGATACACGGGGGTTCTCCTCACCTTCATCAGGGCTCTTGTAAACAGATGTCATTTAAAAAAAAAAAAATCGTGGGCCACATTCCCGGGTAATTACCTAAGTGTAGTTACAGGATGAGAGCTACGCTCGTGGTGTCCCGGTATGAGATCCTCAGTGCTGAGTGAGCCACCAAAGCTGGCACACACAGCATGAGCTCACAGCACTGCTGTTCAGCTTGTGACCACAGCATCTCCTAAAATGCCATAATATATATGTACATGCTATTATTTAGCGATGATAGTATTACAGAAGACCCCTGACTGTGATAAAAATGACCAGTATTCTGATAATAGCAGGATTTTTGTGAAAATTAGCGCAGTAGTGGGAGGAGTCATCTTGGTAGCGAGGGAGGTAGCTTTGTCTGCTGACTCTGTGTGACCACCATTTACTGTCTGGACTCACTATACCAGCCTAGTTGTTTGCTATGGTGAACAAAACATGCAGATACTTATATATAATGTCTGTATATAGTGAATAAAAGCAAAAACAGTTTGGTGGGAGGAGAATGGTGGTGAGTCAGGTGAGGTGAGGGAAGAAGTGGCAGCCAGTGACGGGCTGCCACTGCCACTCAGCCTACTAACTTAGTGGTTCGTTATGGTGAACACAAATGTAGATACTTATATATGATGTCTGTATATAGTGAATAAAACCAAAAACAATATGGTGGGAGGAGAATGTTAGCGAGTCAGGTTAGGTGATGGAGGGAGGCAGGGTGGTGAGTCAGGTGAGGTGAGGGAGGAAGTAGCAGCCAGTGGCTGGCTGTCACTGCCACTCAGCATACTAACTTAATGGTTCGTTATGGTGAACACAAATGTAGATACTTTTATATGATGTCTGTATATAGTGAATAAAACCAAAAACAATATGGTGGGAGGAGAATGTTGGCGAGTCAGGTTAGGTGATGGAGGGAGGGAGTGACAGCCAGTGGCGGGCTGCCAATACCACTCAGCATACCAAATTAGTGATTCGTTATGGTGAACACAAATGTAGCTATATATATATATATATAACGTCTGTATATAGTGAATAGAAGCAAAAAACAGTCTGGTGGGAGGAGGATGTGGGCATGTGAGGAGTCATTGAGGGACGGAGAGGCAGCAAGAGGCTGTCTGGCAGATATGGTGGCCACACCTCGTTGCTTTTTGACTCGCAATGTCAACTTTGTGGTTCTTTATGGTGAACAAAACATGCAGATACTCATATATAACCTATGTATATAGTGTAATAACCGACAAAGTATTTGTTTTTTGTTTTATGAACACAATAATTGAATCAATAATATGCACACCATAATTTTAAATACAGCGTTGATTCACACATTTTATTATATAAATATATCACATTACTCACTATTGAATTACTCACTATTACAGCAAAAAAAAAAAAGAAGAAAAATCAGTCAGAGACATTGAAATAATTAGGTAATTATCTCTTTGTGACCACTCTTGCCTGACAGCTGGGGCTGAGCAGACCGCCTCCGATGCATGCTGAGACAGCGCCTCTTTTTTGCCAGACTTCCCCGCCCTATAGCGGGCAAAATGTGCCACTTACGATTTTTTTATTATTTTTCCCGTGATTAGGGAACACAAATTAACAGGTTTAGAACTTTTTTTTTTTTTTTTTGTTATGCACCTGTGGGTGACAATGGTCAAATAGCCCTTAGCAACACAAGGGTTAAGAAGGTTGTTGGGGCCGAACGGATAGGACGAATTCTGCACTGGAACGAATTGGCTTCACCCTATATAGTTCGTTCAAGTGAGGACACACTGTATATAAATTCCACAAATTTCACACTTTTGAATAATATTACAGTAAAAAAAACAGAAGAAACGAATGAGAAATATTAAAATAATTGTGAAACATTATGTTCGCGGCAACTACCACCCTACGGGTTGGTGGGGCCGACAACCCCGAGCGCTCCATTGCTCAGTGCCCATAATTTGCTCAACTTCCCAGCTCCATCATGGCTAAAGTATATCACATACAGTGTGTCCTCACTTGAACGAACTATATGGGGCGAAGCCGAATCGTTCCAGTGCGGAATTCGTTTCATCCGTCTGGCCCCAACAACTTTCTTAATTTTTTTTTTTAAACATATGCCAGGACACATTAGTTTGTTTCTTTGTTGTGTGGTGCTTCATTATAATATCTTTCATGCTCTTTTGGTGTCAATAATAATCTTAGATGCTAGAATCACCATCCCCCACCCCACTCACACCATCCCCCACACCACCCACACCATCCTCCACACCACCCACACCATTCCCCACACCACCCACACCATTCCCCACACCACTCACACCATCCCACACCACCCACACCATCCCCCACACCATCCCCCAAACCACCCACACCATCCCCACACCATCCCCCACACCACCCACACCATCCCACACACCACCCCCATCATCCCCACACCACCCACACCATCCCCCACACCACCCACACCATCCCCCACACCACCCACACCATCCCCCACACCACCCACACCATCCCCCACACCACCCACACACCATCCCCCACACCACCCACACACCATCCCACACACCACCCACACACCATCCCCCACACCACCCACACCATCCCCCACACCACCCACACCATCCCCCACACCACCCACACCATCCCCCACACCACCTACACCATCCCCCACACCACCCACACCATCCCCCACACCACCCCCCACACCACCCACACCATCCCCCACACCACCCACACACCATCCCCCACACCACCCACACCATCCCCCACACCACCCACACCATCCCCCACACCACCCACACCATCCCCCACACCACCTACACCATCCCCCACACCAACCCACCACACCAACCCACCACACCAACCCACCCACACCACCCAAACCACACCACACCACCCACACCATCCATGGGGTGTATTGAAGTAGCAGGCTTGAAAGCGTCTCTACTCGCCTGACAAAAAAAAAATGATGGGTTGACAGGTCTCCTCTCACACCTCCAGGACCCCCCCCCCCCACCCCCCAGGTACCCGGCCATACACACCACAATGCCAAGTCAGCAATTGTTTTCTACAGGAAACAATAAAACATGTTAATGATTAATAATGTATATTAATACTGTACATGAAAATTAACATATTTTGGCATAAATATTTTACAGCTAAGATTGAGATTTATAATAGAGTATGAATGAGAGGTTTGGCAGCCATGCGTGGTCAGCACCCTTCTCTCTCCACTTCCACCTCCCCTGACAACACCTTCCACCACTGACCTCACCTGCCTCTTTCCACCACCTGCCTCCCCAGACACCTTCCACCACCTGCCTCCCCTGACACCTTTCACCACCTGCCTCCCCTGACACCACCTGCGTGGTCAGCACCCTTCTCTCTCCACTTCCACCTCCCCTGACAACACCTTCCACCACTGACCTCACCTGCCTCTTTCCACCACCTGCCTCCCCAGACACCTTCCACCACATGCCTCCCCTGACACCTTTCACCACCTGCCTCCCCTGACACCACCTGCGTGGTCAGCACCCTTCTCTCTCCACTTCCACCTCCCCTGACAACACCTTCCACCACTGACCTCACCTGACACCACCTGCCTCCCCTGACACCGCCTGCCTCCCCTGACCCCACCTGCCTCCCCTGACACCGCCTGCCTCCCCTGACACCGCCTGCCTCCCCTGACACTGCCTGCCTCCCCTGACCCCACCTGCCTCCCCTGACCCCACCTGCCTCCCCTGACCCCACCTGCCTCCCCTGACACCACCTGCCTCCCCTAACCCCACCTGCCTCCCCATACACCACCTGCCTCCCCTGACACCACCTGCCTCCCCTGACACCACCTGCCTCCCCTGACACCACCTGCCTCCCCTGACCCCACCTGCCTCCCCTGATCCCACCTGCCTCCCCTGACCCCACCTGCCTCCCCTGACCCCACCTGCCTCCCCTGACCCCACCTGCCTCCCCTGACCCCATCTGCCTTCCCTGACCCCACCTGCCTCCCCTGACACCACCTGCCTCCCCTGACCCCACCTGCCTCCCCTGACCCCACCTGCCTCCCCTGACCCCACCTGCCTCCCCTGACACCACCTGCCTCCCCTGACCCCACCTGCCTCCCCTGACACCACCTGCCTCCCCTGACACCGCCTGCCTCCCCTGACCCCACCTGCCTCCCCTGACCCCACCTGCCTCCCCTGACACCACCTGCCTCCCCTGACACCGCCTGCCTCCCCTGACCCCACCTGCCTCCCCTGACCCACATGCCTCCCCTGACCCCACCTGCCTCCCCTGACCCCACCTGCCTCCCCTGACACCACCTGCCTCCCCTGACACCGCCTGCCTCCCCTGACACCACCTGCCTCCCCTGACACCGCCTGCCTCCCCTGACCCCACCTGCCTCCCCTGACCCCACCTGCCTCCCCTGACACCACCTGCCTCCCCTGACACCGCCTGCCTCCCCTGACCCCACCACAAATGATGCCAGCCACCTAACCAAGGCCTAACGTTCATATGACCTGTGCTTGTTTTATTGGCCTACTCAAAATTTATTCTAAATAGGTATTAGTACAGTACGTTGGCTGTTAGAGGAGGGAGGGAGGGATCCAGGAAACAAACCCCCCCTCCCACCCACTCCCCCAATGGCTTAGGGAGCGACCGGCCGGCCACACAATGCCAGCTGTTATCTACACCCCAATTGAATTAAAAATTTTGTCAAAAGGAAATGTGTTCAAACTGTTTAAAATATGTACTGTATATATCACAATTTTCACCATTATTATTGCTCCAATATAACATTTTCTAATAAAAAGGCTTTTTTCAGTGTAGATAATGCGATAATTATCATTAAATTGACTCTTGGCATCTGACGACGAGAGGAGAGTGAGGTAGTGGGTGGTCTCTGTGGTCAGGTGCAGGAAGGAGGGTGGGGGGCGGGGGAGCATGGAGGCGCCGGTCACGTGTTTCCTCTACTGACACCACTTGCCTCCTGACAACAACAACTCTCACCAATGCCCCCCTGACACCATTTTATCACCATTTCAGCTGATTGTCAGCTGCCTGGCTGACAACCTGCCTCCCATGAGAATACGTAACTTACACCACCCGCCCCCTAACAAAAAACCTTAACTACTGACACCACTTGCCTCCTGGCAACAACTCTCTCACCAATGCCCCCTGACACCATTTTATGACCATTTTTTCACCATTTTTATCACCATTTCTCCCTAAAAACAATGGGTAAGGATAATAAAACACTATACATGTATAACTGTTTACACTCTGGCGAATCATAGTTGATGACAGCCAGCTCCGACGCTCGGCCTTGGTGACCGCTTGGACGAACATTCCTCGCTTAATCGAACATTTGTATGTTCCACTGAACATTTGGTACCAAATTCAATTTTTCGGCTCTTCCGGGAATTCGATAGAGCGGGGTTCGTTAGACTGAGGAAGCACTGTACAATTTTTTTTTTAGTTTCCTGTGATCAGAGACTGCATTTTAACAATATAAGAAGAGAAAAAAAAATTGTTGGAAACAATTTATTTTTAGCGCAACACGGGTGTGTCGTATTTTAATGCAGAGCAGTTCAGTGGTTAACCCTTAACATGCTAGGGGTATAATATCCTTTCTTCCCCACAGGCGCATGTAATTTTGAAAAAAAAAAATATTTTTTTTCTTCCTAACCTGTTAATTTGTGTTCACTGATCACGGGAAAAATAATAAAAAAATCGTAAGTGGCATATATTGCCCGCTATAGGGTGGGGAAGTCTGGCAAATTATAGGCGCTGACTCAGCGTGCGTCCCAGGCGATCTGTTGCTCGCCAGCTGTCAGGCTAGAGTTGCCACAAAGAGATAATTACCTAATTACTTCAATATCTCTGATTGATTTTTCATAGTTTTTTTGCTGTAATATTATTCAATAGTGTGTAGTTTGATATATTTATATAATAAAATGAGTGAATCATTGCTGTACTCAAAAATATGGTGTGCATATTGTTGATTCAATTATGTTCATCAATCAGTGAACAAATACTTTGTCGGTTATTATACTATAAGCACAGGTTATATATAAGTATCTGCATGTTTTGTTCACTATAACGAACCACTAAGTAGCTATTATGAGTCAAAAAGTAACGAGGAGTGACCACCGTGTACCAGCCAGCCACTCCCGCCCTCCCTCAAGTCATCTGACTCACCCACATTCTCCTCCCACAATACTGTTTTTGCTATAATTCACTATATACAGACGTTATATATAAGTATCTACATGTTTTGTTCACCATAACTGTACATCTAAGCTTGTATGGTGAGTAAAGGCACAAAGACGTAGGACCTCACAGTCAGGTGATGGCTGCCGCCCTCAAGGCCAGACGCACTAATATTTCTCCTCCAACAATACTGTGTGGTGTTATTACACTATATATCTTATATACAGACGTTATATATAAGTATTTACATGTTTTGTTCACCATAACTGTACATCTAAGCTTGTATGGTTAGTAAAGGCACAAAGACATAGGACCTCACAGTCAGCTGATGGCTGCCGGCCTCAAGGCCAGACGCACTAATATTTCTCCTCCAACAATACTGTGTGGTGTTATTACGCTATATATCTTATATACAGACGTTATATATAAGTATTTACATGTTTTGTTCACCATAACTGTACATCTAAGCTTGTATGGTGAGTAAAGGCACAAAGACGTAGGACCTCACACAGTCAGCTGATGCCTGCCGCCCTCAAGGCCAGACGCACTAAATTTCTCCTCCAACAATACTGTGTGGTGTTATTACGCTATATACACACATTATATATAAATATCTACCTGTTTTATTCACCATACTTGTACAAATAAACTGGTATGGTGCCCAAAGACCATCGTGGTAACCAGTAAACAACACCGTCGTCTGCACGGTGGTGTCGTGCAGACGACGCCACCGCCCTCACCAAGATGGCGGCTCCAAACCTTCTCTTGCTGTTTATACCTTCTATACACACTTTATATATAAGTATCTACATTTGTGTTCACCATAGCGAACCACTAAGCTGGTATGGTGAGTGCAGTCAATAAAAGGTGGCCACACACAGTCAGAAGACATCGCCACCACCCTCCCTCCCACAGCATTACTCCTTCCTTCCATGGCGCACAGCGCTAAATATCACCACAATCCTGCTATTATCAGAACCCTGGTCAGTTTTATTACAGTCAGGGGTCTTCTGTAATAATATCATCGCTACATAATAGCATGACCAAGTATATTTTGGCATTTTTAGGCGATGCTGTGGTCACAAACTGAACAGCAGTGCTGTTAGCTCATGCTGCGTGCATCAGGCTTGGCTGCTCACTCAATACTGAGGCCAATAACACCCGGGAGTTTGGTCCACGATTTTTTTTAAAAATGGCGTCTGTTTATAAGAGCCCTGATGAAGGTGTGGTGAACCCCGTGTATCCGCGGGCCGTTTAAATCTTGCGTAGTACTCCAACACGTCATATGATGTGATATGCAGTTGACTGGAACAACGTCCAACATGTCATATGACGTGAAGCGCACTTTAAGGGTTAAGGGCACCTAAAGAACGAAAAGAAAAGAAAAGAACCCCAAGTCCTTGCGGCTTGGTGTTTCCCGTCCACAAGTTGTTTGGGAAACTACCTCCGCAGGGATCTTTTGCTGCTCAGTGCTTGCCTGCCCTTGGGGTCAGCTGGGGTTTTCATAGCTGCTGTTTGACCTTGGATAGGAGGTAGTATCGTCGCTGGTAGCGGCGCAAGGTACTGTGCAGTTTGTCATATATATACAACACGCCGGCTGGTTCTGTTCCTCTTGGGGATGTTGTTTTGCATTTTTTGTTTGTTTGTTTGCCTGGTGGGTGTCTGCCTCTTGGTTATTGTCCACTTTCTGTAATTCTGGTGGTCCCCCAGCTAGGTCCCCGTAATCATACACATCGCAGGGGTTTAATTTTAGTTCTGTTTAGTTCAGTTCTGGGGGGAGCCCCGACGGCTTACCAGAGCTATCCAGGCTGATATGTATATCCCTAAGCTTTGGCATCAGTCAGTGTGAATGGAGTTCTAGGCCTTCCGGGGACCATAGCCAGAACCTGGCCCTCTCAGAGAGGCACGAGGAGCAATGGCCTATTGAAATGCTCATGAGATTTGGAGCATTCTATATCTGCCATCGACCGGGACAGGCACCCAGAAAGGTAAGCACCTCAAAACAAACCGCTATTCTGGTGAAAAGAACTAAAATAGAATAGCTAGTGGACAAAACTCCTCAAATGAAAACGAGCAAACAATCATGACGTCACACGAGCTGTGCCGCATGTCGGCGCAGCTTCTCCCTCCCCGGGAGGGGGAAGGGGGGCCCCCAGACTCCCCCACACTGGCAATCCATCCACTAGATCATGGTCATGTGACTCCAGCTCCAGATTTTTGTGTTGTGCTGTACCATGGTTCCAGTATTGCTCTTATGGTGCCGTGCGAGCTGGGAGTAATATTCACAGGTACTCGGGCTGCATGTGCTCAGGGTTACCTTCTCTGAGTGCCCTGTAAGTACCGCCCTTGGGGCTTGGGGATATCTTCCACAAGTCACCTTGGGGTCTACCTCTGTTGGTCTTTTGCTGCTCGGCGATTGATCACCCCAAGTGTTTTAGGGGTTTCTGCCCTTGTTTACCTTGGTGTAAGTGGTAGTTTTTGCACTGGTAGGGGTGTGGGATACTGCACAGCTAGTTTTCACCTATAACAGGGGTGGCTCTGTTCCTCCTGGGTACATTGTTCTCTTGCAAGGTTTTTCTTTTTCTTTTTCTTTTTTGCCTTGTGGGGTGGGGGGAAGGGTCTGCCTTGGTGTCTCTTTCCCCAGTTATTTTGGGTTTGACCTTCTGTTTTCGGTGGTACCCCATGCTTCGCTGTCATGAGCGGACACGTCCCGGGGATTCAGCATTAGCAGTTTGTTTGGTAGCATTGGGTGCCGGTTAGCAGTACTCTGCCTGGGCTTCCCCTTAGCAATACCAGTCTAGGGGCCCTTGGAAACGCTGCGGGGGCACACGGGGTCTGATGGATGCGACCCCTGGGGTCCCCTCTCTCCTTGTGCGAGTTTGAGTCACTCTGTCCCCTTGTTTTAGGGCGACGCTCATAGTTTTTGCCTCTGTCATGCTGCCTGTTGGATCGGTGACACCTTCGACTCGGAGTCCTGCAAGCATTGTTGCTTGTTTGTGACTCAATTCACCCAATTTACGGATGACATTATTCAGGTGCAGGTGGCTTGGGCATTGCAGGCTAGCAACCAGCTAGGTTGGAGGTTAGCAACCAGCTAGGTTGCAACCAACCTAGCACGTTTAGGTTGCTGCAATGTACTAGGTTGGTTGCTTCCTCGGATGCCCCGAGGCTGCCCCGCTTTGCTTATAGGGACCCAGACTTGGGGTGTTGCTTACGTCGGTCTTGGTTTAGGCCGACGTAAGCAACGTCGCCCCTCTTGTTCTTTCCCTGCTGTGGTTCATTCTCCTCCCCCCTCCCTCCCCCCCTGCTTCTGGCTCCTAAGTGTCTGAGGGCTTCAGGGTCGGGGCAGGGTTTAGAGGTTTCTGAGACTCGGGCGATTTCGGGGTTACCCCTTCCGGAGTGGCGATTGAGGTACAGTATTCGAGTCGGTTCCTCCAGCCGTAGCTCCGGGGTCTGACCAGTGGGCCCCCCCCCTCTCTTACTGCTTTTTCGGCAGGCTGAGCTTTTTCTTATGTGGTCGGGGCTTTTGAGGATTACTCGCCCACAGAGCCTGATGTGGAGGTTTCCGGGGTTGGGGAGGAGTTGACATGAGGGCCTTGGGCCTCATGTCGGGCTCAGTTGGGCTCACAGCACGGTGCGGGTATTTGCAGCTGTGTGGATGTTGCTCCGGCGGGTTTGGGTTGCTTGTGGTCGACGATCAGGCTTCATTTGTACTGTTCCCCAGTGGTTCATTGCCTGAACCGAGGGGGGGGGGTTGCTTGCGGTCCTTGGCTCTTTGGGGCTGGTTGCTTCGAGTGACTCGTCTGCTGAGTTCTCGGGGTTTGGCTCTCCTGGCGGTTCACGTTTGGGGAGGGGGGGGGGGGGTGTCCAATGTCCTAGCGGATGGCCTGTCCCAGTTCATTCTCCTGTCCATGGAATAGACGGTCGACGCCAACTAATTCAGTTGGCTCTGCCAGACATTCGGGCCTCCAAAAGTGGATCGCTTCACATCTGCTTGGTTGGGGATTCTACCAGTATATGTAGCGCCCTTCCCAGACTGCGAGATCATCTGGATCGATGCTTTCAGGCAGGACTGGGCGAGGTTGGGTTACCTGTACCTCTTCCCACGGTTCAGCTGTTGCTCCAGGTCCTGGCTTGCTTAGAGACTTACCAGGGAAGAGATGTCCTTCTGGCTCCTTGGTGGTTGGCCCAGTCTTGGTTTCAGGCGCTGCTTGCTCAATGCCTGAACCTAAGGGTCTTCCCGCGGCTCCACCTCTTTCAGCTGATCGGTCCATCCCAGTACAAGGCTGGTTCGTTCTTCTCCTCAAGTCTTAGCATCTGGAGTTTCTGACTCAAGTCTATCATTACTTGTATGGGGGCGCGGGGTGGCTTTGTTGTTGTTGGCCTCCCACCTGCCTGCTTTGTTTCGGCGGCAGCATGAAGTTTCCTGGCGGTCCTTCCAGTTTTTCCTATCACTGTGTAAGTGTATTTCGGTCTCTGATAGGGTTGTTTTGTCCTTCCTTTCGTGGTGGTTCCAGGACCTTCATCTTATGCCAAATACTGTCGTCTCCTATTGTGCGGTGCTGGTGGAGCCAATTCCAGTTTGCAATCGGTGTTGGTGTTACTTCTGTCCATTCCACTAACTGTTCTGTGCGTTGTTTCACCCCCGGCCTGCTCATGTGCCTCCTGAGCCATCCTGGTTTTTGGACAGAGTGCTCTTTCTTTTCTCTCTTCTCCTCGGTTTATTGTGGCCCCTTCAGTTTAGGGTTGTTTCTCCATGGCTCTTTTTTTTCCTGTTGGCATTGCCTCTGGGGGTCGGGCCAGGGAGCTTCATGCTCTCTTCCGGTGCAGAGGCTTCTGCTCCTTCCTTCCAGAATGGTCCTGGTGGTCGTTTTGTTCAATTGCAGCCGTCTCCTTTTCTGGCGTAGAATGAGCTCGTCTGCTTTCCGGAAGGGTCCTTGGGTGGTTGATGCTTGGTTGGTCAGGCCGTGGGTGCATCATGTGTTGTGTTTGGTTACGGCTCTTTGTTGTTCTCTGCGCGTCTTGGCCTCTGTGGCTGTGGGGGCGTTTTGGATTGCCAGGGAACAGTTCATTCGCGGGGGAGGGAACGGACGTGTCGTCGTCACGCTCCGTGAAAACACTGGAATAAACCATTTTTTTTAGGATTACAACCATGGATTACGGCCCACAGTGATCACTAAGTGCATAGTGACCCATAGGAAAGTTGAATACAGAAATTAACAATGGAACTTTGAGTTAAATACAGAATAAACGTCGGACCACGTAGTGAGCCAATGCCACCAGGCTTATGTGTGCAGGCATATAGGCGATATATATCAAATATAGCGAGCGGTGATATGTTGAACAGTGAAGTGGAACGTGTAACACAACACATAAATTAGTGGATAGTATCAGAGAATTGTACAGAGAAAAAGTAGGCATCACATTAAGCTGTTTACACCACAACCACGAGGCCTACACAGTGTAGGGGACGTCCCTCAGTGATAATATGCTTGCAATATATATTGTAATACGGGAATGTGGATTTAGGAACTAGTAACAGAGTAAGTGAATAACATTGCAAGCCGGAAGAAAGCAGAAAATCCCTTAGGATATTACAGGCAAATAATCAGTGTATAAATCAAGTAACTGGCAACCAGTGGCATCCTGCCTTCAACCTGGGACAAATAACGGTCAACTATACGGTCCCCAATGGGACCATACTTCTCCACAAGGCGATAAGTACCCCCACATAAACTTGAACAAATAAACATATGTAATATTATAAATATACTGTATACATATTATATATACATACATATAATATTATAAATATATTCATATAACACCACAAACCCAACATGGAGGCGTGTGGAGGCTGCTTTAACCCTCAAACCGCTAGGGGCCCAAATGGAATTCACACCCACAGGCGCAACAAAAAAATAAAATCCAAAAAATTCTTTCGTCTTATAGAAGTGTTCATTTTTGTTCCCTGATTACGGAAAAAATAACAAAAAAATCGTAGGTGGCATATTTTAGCCGCAATAGGGTAGGGAAGTGTGGCAAAAAAGGGGCGTTGGCAGAGTCTTCGCCAGACGAGGTCTACTCCGCCCGAGCTGTCAGACGGCAGTTGCCACAAATATATTACAGAGCACCACTTGGTTTCCGAACTTTAGTTATCCGAAACTTCCAGTTTCCCGATTGGGGTTGGGGAGTCATGCTACCCGAACAAAGTTCGGGTAGGAAGGGGTCCGCCAAGCGTCACGCCGGCTTGTGGTGGTGGGTGGGCGATGGTCCAGTTTGCCCACTGTGACTTCACAGATTCACGGCCTATTATTCCGATTATTTTGAATTGACATAAGGCTGGAATGTTCATTCTGTGCTTTTGTTTTACATATCTGCACAATCAAGAAACATCTGTGCACCATGTTGGCTCCAAATGCACGCATTGCGTCAGTGATGGCTGACTGGTGGGTGGATGGACGATGGAGTTTAGGTGGGAGGCAGTATGAATGAGGGGGGGGGAGAGATGCTAGGAGGGAGGGGGAGGTAGGGAGAGATGTTAGGAGGTAGGGAGAGATGCTAAGAGGGAGGGGGAGGTAGGGAGAGATGCTAGGAGGTAGGCAGGAAGGGATGGAAGTAGTAGTGAGAATTAGGGAGAGAAAGGCAGGCTGGCAGGCACAGGCAGGCAGGCTGGCAGGCACAGGCAGGCAGGCTGGCAGGCACAGGCAGGCAGGCACAGGCAGGCAGGCAGGCAGGCAGGCAGGCAGGCAGGCTAGCTTGCAGGCAGGGAGTGAGTGGTAGTCACGCGGTTGAACCGCGTGACCGTGAGAGATGGGATGTAGGGGGGCGGGTGGTTTGTTGGTGGTGGGGGTGAGACCGGCTCATTCCCGAAGATAAGCCTAACACACACTACCCGTTAGCATGATGGCAGGGAGGGAAGCAGGCTGGCTGGAAAGGAAGCAGGCTGGGAAGGAGGCAGGCTGGCAGGCTGGGAAGGAGGTAGGCAGGCAGGCTGGGAAGGAGGCAGGCAGGCAGGCTGGGAAGGAGGCAGGCTGGCAGGCAGGGAAGGAGGCAGGCTGGCAGGCTGGGAAGGAGGCAGGCTGGCAGGCAGGGAAGGAGGCAGGCTGGCAGGCTGGGAAGGAGGCAGGCTGGGAAGGAGGCAGGCTAGCAGGCTGGGAAGGAGGCAGGCAGGCAGGCTGGGAAGGAGGCAGGCAGGCAGGCTGGGAAGGAGGCAGGCTGGGAAGGAAGCAGGCTGGGAAGGAGGCAGGCAGGCAGGCTGGGAAGGAGGCAGGCTGGGAAGGAGGCAGGCTGGGAAGGAAGCAGGCTGGCAGGCTGGGAAGGAGGCAGGCTGGGAAGGAGGCAGGCTGGGAAGGAGGCAGGCTGGGAAGGAGGCAGGCAGGCAGGCAGGAAGCGATATATGGGTGTTGAAGTGAGCCGTGAACCACGTGACCTTTGAGAGAGTGTGTGTGTGTGTGTGTATGGGTTTGGGGTGGGGGGTGGGGGTGGTGTGTCGGTGGTGGGGGGAGAGGGGGAGGTGTGTCGGTGGTGGGGGGAGAGGGGGAGGTGTGTCGGTGGTGGGGGGAGAGGGGGAGGTGTGTCGGTGGTGGGGGGAGATGGGGAGGTGTGTCGGTGGTGGGGGAGGGACCGGCTGACTCCGTAAGCCTAACCACACTCCACAGACCTGTGACCCAGATTTGTTTCTTAAATGTACAGTACATCATCGTATATTTTAGGCAGGATGTTCCTGCAGGCTGGCAGGAAACATCCAGAGGATGTTTGCCAGACGTCTTAATAATCAGTTAGGAACAATTAACCCTTAAACTGCGCAACGCGCCTGCAGGCTCACGTCTGGTTTGCGCAACGCGCCTCCGGATATTTGTATTTCTCACGTTCCATTCAAAACTCCCGCGGCTACATGGGGTTCACATCAGCTTCCTCAGGGCTCTTGTAAACAGACGCCATCTTTAAAAAAAATCGTGGTCCACATTCCCGGGTGTGGGAGCCTCAGTAGTGTGTGAGCAACCAAGGCTGGCGCTCGCAGCATGAGCGCACAGCACTGCTGTTCAGCATGTGACCACAGCATCGCCTAATAATGTCAAAATATATATATATAACTTGTATTATTTAGCTATGATAGTGTTATATTAGAGCCTGAGTGTGATAATGACTGGGTACAATGTTCAAATATCAGTGATTCAATGCTGTTCACGATGCTCACAGCGGTAGCCGCAGCATTATTTCGTTCATCAAGGAATCTTCAAATGATTTCTTAGGTTCCTTTTCAAAATAAACGTGTGGTCAATTATTCATTTACAGGAATTAGGGACCAGGATTGTGATAATAGCAGGATTGTGGTTATAATTAGCATTGTGCGTAGTATTGTGGAAGGAGGAATTTTGATGAGGGAGGGAGGGCAAGAATTGAGCTAGCCTCATCGTGTGTGTGTGGCTGCCACTCTTGTTTTGCTCACCATACTAGCTTAGTGGTTCGCTATGGGCAACACATATGTACATGGGTATATATAGTGTAAGAACAGCAACAGGAGAATGTTGAGAGGAGCTATTTTGGTGAGGGAGGTGACGTAATCGTAGCGTCATCTGCTGTGTGATTTTTCATGCAGTGTATAGTGGCCACTGTACTGTTTGGACACAATATCGGCTTACTTGCATAGTTCTGGTAAATAAAACATGTATATAGAACATGTGTAATAAGAACTATAACAATATGGTGGGAGGAGCAATGTTGGAGTGAGGGAGACTGGCTGGGTGTTGCTGCTCTCACTAGAGGTGTTCTGAATGTGTTCATGGCCAAATGCTCCTATTGGCCCATACGAGGCAGCTGCTGTTGGTCCATACGAGGCAGCTGCTGTTGGCCCATACGAGGCAGCTGCTGATGGCCCATACAAGGCAGCTGCTATTGGCCCATACGAGGCAGCTGCTATTGGCCCATACGAGGCAGCTGCTATTGGCCTATACGAGGCAGCTGCTATTGGCCCATACGAGGCAGCTGCTGTTGGCCCATACGAGGCAGCTGCTATTGGCCCATACGGGGCAGCTGCTATTGGCCCATACGGGGCAGCTGCTATTGGCCCATACGAGGCAGCTGATATTGGCCCATACGAGGCAGCTGCTATTGGCCCATACGAAGCAGCTGCTACGCGGTGTTCTGAATGTGTTGATGGTGAATGTATATAGTGTGTGACAGTGTATAGTGTGTAAATAGATTGTATATATACACAAATTAGCATGATACATAGTAAATATGTGCTGCATATGTGTACACAAGTTTCATGCACGTAACACAGTGTCTACGGACAGTACGGATGTTGTACTGCGATATTATAGTGTACGTGTTCATTATACATTGGATTGGCACATAAAACAATGAAAATGTATTTGGAAAGGTGCGCAAAAAATGAACGAAAATATATTCGCGGCAACTCGCGCGCCCCGCCCCGAGCGCCCCACCGCCCCCGAGAGCTTACGGCACGGGCGCACGGGGAATGATGACGTCACGCCCCAACTTCCGGACCCCATAGCAGCCAAAGTAAGTACAATTTCGACTTTTTTTTTACATACCCATACTGAGGGAAGGGTTTTTGACACTTTAACCCCTTAACTGCGTTGCCTCCAAATGTGACACCCCCGCAGTGCGCAGGAAATAAATTCTCTGGAAAAAATTCTTTTTTCTTTTTAAAGTGTCAAAAACCCTTCCCTCAGTATGGGTATGTAAAAAAAAAGTCGAAATTGTACTTACTTTGGCTGCTATGGGGTCCGGAAGTTGGGGCGTGACGTCATCATTCCCCGTGCGCCCGTGCCGTAAGCTCTCGGTGGCGGTGGGGAGCTCGGGGCGGGGCGCGCGAGTTGCCGCGAATATATTTTCGTTCATTTTTTGCGCACCTTTCCAAATACATTTTCATTGTTTTTATGTGCCAATCCAATGTATAATGAACACGTACACTATAATATCGCAGTACAACATCCGTACTGTCCGTAGACACTGTGTTACGTGCATGAAACTTGTGTACACATATGCAGCACATATTTACTATGTATCATGCTAATTTGTGTATATATACAATCTATTTACACACTATACACTGTCACACACTATATACATTCACTATCAACACATTCAGAACACCGTGTAGCAGCTGCTTCGTATGGGCCAATAGCAGCTGCCTCGTATGGGCCAATAGCAGCTGCCTCGTATGGGCCAATAGCAGCTACCTCGTATGGGCCAATAGCAGCTGCCTCGTATGGGCCAATAGCAGCTGCCTCGTATGGGCCAATAGCAGCTGTCTCGTATGGGCCAATAGCAGCTGCCTCGTATGGGCCAACAGCAGCTGCCTCGTATGGGCCAACAGCAGCTGCCTCGTATGAGCCAACAGCAGCTGCCTCGTATGGGCCAACAGCAGCTGCCTCGTATGGGCCAACAGCAGCTGCCTCGTATGGGCCAACAGCAGCTGCCTCGTATGGGCCAACAGCAGCTGCCTCGTATGGGCCAACAGCAGCTGCCTCGTATGGGCCAACAGCAGCTGCCTCGTATGGGCCAATAGCAGCTGCCTCGTATGGGCCAATAGGAGCATTTGGCCATGAACACATTCAGAACACCTCGAGTGAGAGCAGCCACACCCAGCCTGTCTCCCTCACTCCAACATCTTACTCGCCAACATTGCTCCTCCCACCATATTGTTATAGTTCTTATTACACATGTTCTATATACCTATCTACATGTTTTATTTACCAGAACTATGCAAGTAAGCCAGTATTGTGTCCAAACAGTACAGTGGCCACCATACACTGCATGAAAAATCACACAGCAGACGACGCTACGATTACGTCACCTCCCTCACCAAAATAGCTCCTCTCAACATTCTTCTGTTGCTGTTCTTACACTATATACACACACTATATATACCCATGTACATATGTGTTGCCCATAGCGAACCACTAAGCTAGTATGGTGAGCAAAACAAGAGTGGCAGCCACAGACACAATGAGGCTACCTCAATTCTCGCCCTCCCTCCCTCATCAAAATTCCTCCTTCCACAATACTACGCACAACGCTAATTATAACCACATTCCTGCTATTATCACAATCCTGGTCACTAATTCCTGTAAATGAATAATTGACCACACGTTTATTTTGAAAACGAACCTAAAAAATCATTTGAAGATTCCTAGATGAACGAAATAATGCTGTGGTGCTGTGGCTAGCGCTGTGAACATCGTGAACAGCATTGAATCACTGATATTTGAACATTGTACCCAGTCATTATCACACTCAGGCTCTAATATAACACTATCATAGCTAAATAATACAAGTTATATATATATTTTGACATTATTAGGCGATGCTGTGGTCACATGCTGAACAGCAGTGCTGTGCGCTCATGCTGCGAGCGCCAGCCTTGGTTGCTCACACACTACTGAGGCTCCCACACCCGGGAATGTGGACCACGATTTTTTTTAAAGATGGCGTCTGTTTACAAGAGCCCTGAGGAAGCTGATGTGAACCCCATGTAGCCGCGGGAGTTTTGAATGGAACGTGAAAAATACAAATACCCGGAGGCGCGTTGCGCAAACCAGACGTGAGCCTGCAGGCGCGTTGCGCAGTTTAAGGGTTAAAAAGAAAAAATAATTTTTTCCAGAGAATTTATTTCCTGCGCACTGTGGGGGTGTCACATTTGGAGGCAACGCAGTTAAGGGGTTAAGGACTTTTATAAAGCGGATCAGGACTTCACTTATTGATGAGTACAAACAAAACACGGTCGCATTTACGCCATGAACCTGACGATTTTTTTCCCTAGAGTTTTTTTCATAAATTTTTCGGACAAATTTCTTTTTACATTTCTAGTTTATTTTTTCCCCTCTATTTCTCGTATACGAACTTACATGTTAACCGACGGGTCTCGTCCCCAAGGGGTTCGGAAACCAAGTGGTGCTCTGTATTACCTAATTATTTCAATGTCTCTGATTGATTTTTTCTTAGTTTTTTTGCAGTAATATTATTCCATACAGTGAATTGTGGTATATTTATATTATAAAATGTGTGAACCATCGCTGTACTCAAAATTATGGTGTGCATATTAGTGATTCAATTATTATGTTCATAAAACAATAAACAAATAGTTTTGCTGTTGTTACACTATTTACACAGGTTATATATAAGTATTTGCATGTTTTGTACACCATAGCGAACTACTAAGTTGGTCTTGTGAGTCAAAAAGCAACGAGGAGTGACCGCCACACACCAGCGAGCCACTCATTGCCACTCCTTCCCTCAACACCACCTCACTCACCCCCCACAATACTCTTTCCGTATTTATTCACTATACACAGACGTTATATATACGTATTTACATGTTTTGTTCACCATAACTGTACATCTAAGCTTGTATGGTGAGTAAAGCAACAAAGATGAAGCTACTCACACAGTCAGTTGATCGGCGGCCGCCCTCAAGGCCAGACGCACTAATATTTGTCCTCCAACAATATTGTTTGTGGTATTTTTACGCTATATACACACATTATATATAAGTATCTACCTGTTTTATTCACCATACCTGAACAAATAAGCTGGTATGGTGCCGAAAGATCATAGTGGACATCAGTAAACAACATGCCAAGTCGTGCAGACGACGCTCCTCCCTCACCAAAATGGCGGCTCCCAACCTACTCCTCTCGCTGTTATCTCACACTATACACACGTTATATATAAGTGTCTACATTTGTGTTCACCATGGCGAACCACTAAGCTGGTATGGTGAGTGCAGTCAATAAATGGTGGCCACACACAGTCAGAAAACGACGCCACAACCCTCCCTCCCACATCCTTACTCCTCCCTCCTTGGAGCACAGCGCTAAATATCACCACAATCCTGCTATTATCAGAATCCTGGTCAGTTTTATCACAGTCAGGGGGCTTCAGTAATACTCTCACTGCTAAATATTAGCAGTATCATTTATATTATGGTATTTGTAGGCGATGCTGTGGTCACAAGCTGAACAGCGGTGCTGTGAGCTGGTGCTGCGTGCGCCAGCCTTGGTGGCTTGCTCAATACTGACGCTGTAACACCCAAGAATGTTGGCCTGGATTTTTTTTTCTAGGTGGCATCTGGCAACTATTGGTCGTGGCTGTACTATAGCTCCCCCTATCCCAGGCGGGGCGTTTAAATTATAGCGCTAGACACGAAATCATATATAAATGGTGTGCGCGGTTTCGGTTTTGTCACTGATATCATTTATATATGATATGTGCGGTTTGAGGGTTAAGCCACTTTGGAAGAGTGTTGTAGGCATTGTTTGTAACATTTGTAACATAAGATTTCACCTGAGTTGTACAGGATTACTTACACAATATGCTAACAGACAAGGTACCTACTGGATCTGTCACAATGATAGACAGATGTGGGAAAACATCACCAAACTAATGAATAACATTCATGAAGTAGACAGGCTATAATTCGCACAAAAACTACCAGAAATATATGCAGAGTATATAAAGACAGCCACGAACTCTGAGCACAACCCAGGGACGGAGAATTTAGAGAGCCAAAGTAACAATGTAGAAGGATATTGTGTCGAGGTACAGAAAATTGAAGGCAACATTGCAGAGCAAACTTGTGATATGAATAAGGAGAAAAAAATGAGACGGATGAGAACACAAATGAGAAAGACGAAAGCAACAAGGAGAAAGATAAGGGGAATACCGAGAATGCGGAAACGAGAAAGTTGGAACAAAAAACACAGAAGTAGCAAAGTCGTGCACGGATACAAACAATAAGAATACAATCACAGATGAAAATATTTGCAGGTATTATGCAAATGGACAGTGCAGATATGGGCCCAGAGGCACGGAATGCAAATTCATGCACCCACGGAAATGCCGAAACTGGTTAGGGAAAGGCAGATGTCATTTTGATACAGAGTGTAGATATTTTCACCTTAAGCTATGCAAACTCTCAGTTAATAAGAGGAAATGCTACGATCTTCACTGCCCTGATTTCCACGTCAGAGGTACACAGCGCTATATAAGAGAGGAAGTCCAATATAATAGCCCTGGAAATTTTTTAGAGACAGGCAGAAACAGACAGGCAGAAACGTTGCAGGAGTACGGATGGAGAGGGGGAAATGTCCAAGACTGGACTACGGTTTGTCATCAAGCTCACACATGCTACACCCCCCAACTACACAGAGACTGCCACACTCCCCAGTATCGCCTCCAAAACTGGACAAACCATTGCCACAACAACACACCCTGGGTCAGGGTAGAGAGGAGGGAGAACTACCAAACCTTCCAGAAGTGACACAATATGGACAATCATTCATATTTGCAAACATTCAAGGTTTAAAACCCAAAGTCAAGAAATAAAGTTAAGTTCATAAATGGCCTCCTAACAGAGTCAAACTCAATATTTGGGGCATTCACGGAAACTCATACAAAAGATTACATGGATGGTGAAATCTGGATTCCAATTTATAATTTATGTAGATGTGATAGAAAAACTAGGTCAAATGGAGGAGTAGGTCTGTATATTAAAGAAGACCTGGTATGCACAAAGCTACTAAACTCAGCCAATGAGGTGGTAGAGGTACTTGGAATTAAGGTAGAAAAACTAAACCTAATTATTATTCTAATATATGAACCGCCAGATACAACGGTTGAGGAATTCACAGAGCAGATGCACAAAATAGAGAACATCCTTGATAACCTAGCAAACCCAGCTCCAGATATTATCTTCCTTGGAGATTTCAATTTACCAAGTCTAAGATGGAGAATGGTAAACAAATATCATAGCAGGGAATGACCCGGGAAATAACCAACCACAGGTCAGAGAACTTTTGAGATTCTGTGATAAATTCTCGCCCAATCAACAGATTACAGAACCAACTAGGAACGAAAACACACTAGACTAGTTATTCACAAACAATGATGAACTAATCAGAGACATTACAATCTCAGATACTACATACTCAGACCATAAACTCATTGAAGTTCGAACTAGTATAAATAACGGTAGTAGGTCTAAGAGACCCAACAAGCGAGAAGGAGTATTCAATCAATTCAATTGGACAAAACTCCCACATAGGGAATAGCTCAACTGACAGCTGAAGCTTACAAGGTCTGCTTGAAGTACGTGCCTGTGAGGAGGGTCAGAAAGATTCAAGCTGCAGATAATATAACGGATATTAACACAAACTCGGAAGACTTTGAAAGAGAAATTGACAATACAGTACAACCTCCATTCAACGTACTATATGGGACCGACCCCAGTTTGTTGGAGCGTTGGATTCGTTGCAAGAGGTGACCTTCAGGAGGCGTTTGCATCAGTCTTTTTTTTTCTTTTCTTGTGGACACTAAAAATGCATTATCATATTATATACTGTACCTATATATTATTACTCTACTAACAAATACTGTTACATTTGTTATTTACCATTTTGTTGGAGTTATGTCCATCTTGAAGTCTCATGGAGTTGTGAATGTTGTACAGTAAATACTTACTGTAGTGTATTATGCTGTTAACACTGTGTTGAGTAGTTCTGCTGTATGTTGAGTACTACAATAAAGTTTATGAAAACTATTGTACACTAAAATTACTGCAACTTTAATTTTAACACTATATTTTGATTTCTCAAGAGGCTGGAGTGTTCATTCTGCGACTTTGTTGGACATATCGGCACAATCAAGATGCATCCGTGCACCATGTCGGCTCCAAATGCATTCATTGTGTCAGTGATGGCTGACTGGTGGGTGGATGGGCAGGCAAGCAGGCAGGCAGGCAGCGATGGAGAGGCTGAAATGTAGGCAGGCAGGGAGGCAGGCAGGCAGGCAGAGCTTGGGAGGGAGGCAGGCAGTCAGAGCTTGAGAGGGAGGCAGGCAGGCAGAGCTTGGGAGGGAGGCAGGCAGGCAGAGCTTGGGAGGGAGAGGCAGGGAGGGAGGCAGGCTGGGAGGGAGGCAGGCACAGAGGGAGGCAGGCACGGAGGGAGAGCGGCACGGAGTGAGGCAGGCAGAGGCTGGGAGGGAGGCAGGCAGGCAGGCAGGCATAGGCTGGGAGGGAGCCAGGGAGGGAGGGAGGCAGGCAGGCAGGCAGGCAGAGGCTGGGAGGGAGCCAGGGAGGGAGGGAGGCAGGCAGGCAGAGGCTGGGAGGGAGCCAGGGAGGGAGGGAGGCAGGCAGGCAGGCAGGCAGAGGCTGGGAGGGAGCCAGGGAGGGAGGGAGGCAGGCAGGCAGAGGCTGGGAGGGAGCCAGGGAGGGAGGGAGGCAGGCAGGCAGAGGCTGGGAAGGAGAGGATGGAGATGGATTGATGGAAGGATGGAGGGAGGGATGGAAGGATGGAGGGAGGGATGGAAGGATGGAGGGAGGGATGGAAAGATGGATGATTTGAGGGAGAGAGGGAGGGATGGAGGGAGCGATGGAGGTATGGGTGTTTGAGTTGAGCAGTGTGTGTGTAATTACCTAAGTGTAGTTACAGGATGAGAGCTACGCTCGTGGTGTCCCGTCTTCCCAGCACTCTTTGTCATATAACGCTCTGAAACTACTGACGGTCTTGGCCTCCACCACCTTCTCACTTAACTTGTTCCAACCGTCTACCACTCTATTTGCGAAGGTGAATTTTCTTATATTTCTTCGGCATCTGTGTTTAGCTAGTTTAAATCTATGACCTCTTGTTCTTGAAGTTCCAGGTCTCAGGAAATCTTCCCTGTCGATTTTATCAATTCCTGTTAATATTTTGTATGTAGTGATCATATCACCTCTTTTTCTTCTGTCTTCTAGTTTTGGCATATTTAATGCCTCTAACCTCTCCTCGTAGCTCTTGCCCTTCAGTTCTGGGAGCCACTTAGTGCATGTCTTTGCACCTTTTCCAGTTTGTTGATGTGCTTCTTAAGATATGGGCACCACACAACCGCTGCATATTCTAGCTTTGGCCTAACAAAAGTCATGAACAATTTCTTTAGTATATCGCCATCCATGTATTTAAATGCAATTCTGAAGTTAGAAAGCATAGCATAGGGTCCTTGCACAATATTCTTTATGTGGTCCTCAGGTGATAGTTTTCTATCTAGAACCACCCCTAGCTCTCTTTCTTTATCAGAATTCTTTAAAGATTTCTCACATAATATATAGGTTGTGTGGGGTCTATGTTCTCCTATTCCACATTCCATAACATGACTTTTATTAACATTAAATTCCATTTGCCAAGTGGTGCTCCATATACTTATTTTGTCCAGGTCCTCTTGAAGGGCATGACAATCATCTAAATTTCTTATCCTTCCTATTATCTTAGCATCATCAGCAAACATGTTCATATAATTCTATATACCAACTGGTAGATCATTTATGTAGACAATAAACATCACTGGTGCAAGAACTGAACCCTGTGGTACTCCACTTGTGACATTTCTCCATTCCGATACATTGCCTCTGATTACTGCCCTCATTTTACTATCAGTCAGAAAAGTTTTCATCCATGTTAGAAGCTTACCTGTCACCCCTCCAATATTTTCCAGTTTCCAGAACAACCTCTTATGTGGAACTCTGTCGAAAGCCTTTTTTAGGTCCAGATAGATGCAGTCAACCCAACCATCTCTTTCCTGTAATATCTCTGTGGCTCGATCATAGAAACTGAGTAAATTCGATACACAGGATCTTCCAGATCGAAAACCATACTGTCTGTCTGATATTATATCATTTCTCTCCAGATGTTCTACCCATTTAGTTTTGATTAGTTTTTCCAATACTTTCACTATTACACTTGTCAATGATACAGGTCTATAATTGAGGGGGTCTTCCCTGCTGCCACTTTTGTATATTGGAACTATGTTAGCCTGTTTCCACACATCTGCTACGATTCCTGTACACAGGGATGCCTGAAAGATCAGGTGAAGTGGAATGCTGAGCTCAGATGCACATTCTCTCAGAACCCATGGTGAAACTCCATCTGGGCCAGCTGCTTTGTTCTTACTGAGCTCCTTTAGCATATTTTCCACTTCATCTCTAGATACCTCTATCCGCTCTATGTTGTTCTCTGGAATTCTTATTGTGTCTGGTTCTCTGAAGATTTCATTTTGTACAAACACACTTTGGAACTTTTCATTTAATGTTTCACACATTTCCTCTTCATTTTCCGTGAATCTGTTTCCCATTTTCAACCTCTGGATATTATCCTTTACCTGAAATTTGTTGTTTATGAATTTGTAGAATAGGCCCGGTTCTGTTTTAGAGTGTGTGTGTGTGTAATTACCTAAGTGTAATTACCTAAGTGTACTTACAGGATGAGAGCTACGCTCGTGGTGTCCCGTCTTCCCAGCACTCTTTGTCATATAACGCTTTGAAACTACTGACGGTCTTGGCCTCCACCACCTTCTCACTTAACTTGTTCCAACCGTCTACCACTCTGTTTGCGAAGGTGAATTTTCTTATATTTCTTCGGCATCTGTGTTTAGCTAGTTTAAATCTATGACCTCTTGTTCTTGAAGTTCCAGGTCTCAGGAAATCTTCCCTGTCGATTTTATCAATTCCTGTTACTATTTTGTATGTAGTGATCATATCACCTCTTTTTCTTCTGTCTTCTAGTTTTGGCATGTTTAATGCTTCCAACCTCTCCTCGTAGCTCTTGCCCTTCAGTTCTGGGAGCCACTTCGTAGCATGTCTTTGCACCTTTTCCAGTTTGTTGATGTGCTTCTTAAGATATGGACACCACACAACAGCTGCATATTCTAGCTTTGGCCTAACAAAAGTCATGAACAATTTCGTGTGTGTGTGTGTGTGTGTGTGTATGGGCTGTAGGGGTGGAGGTGGGGAAGGTGTGTAGGTGGTGGTGAAGGGACCGGCTCGCTGATGACCCTAACTCATTGACCTAAATAACTTTTTTTACTTGATTTGTTTCTTAAATTCTGGATGGATGGAGGGAGAATTAAAGGGGATGGATGGAGAGAGGAAGGGAGGGGGGGATGGAGAGAGGGAGGGAGGGATGGCTGGAGAGGGAGCGATGGAGAGAGCAAGGGCGGGAGGGAGGGATGGAGAGAGGGAGGGAGGGAGGGCTGGAGAGGGAGCGATGGAGAGAGGGAGGGAGGGAGCGATGGAGAGAGGGAGGGAGGGAGGGCTGGAGAGGGAGCGATGGAGAGAGCGAGGGAGGGAGGGAGGGCTGGAGAGGAAGGGATGGAGGGAGGGATGGAGGGAGGGATGGAGAGAGGGCTGGAGAGAGCGATTGAGGGATGGAGAGAGGGAGGGAGGGCTGGAGAGAGGGAGGGATGGAGGGAGGGATGGAGAGAGGGAGGGATGGAGGGAGGTAGGAATGGAGAGAGAGAGGGAGGGAGGGATGGAGGGAGGTAGGAATGGAGAGAGAGAGGGAGGGAGGGATGGAGGGCTGGAGAGGAAGGGATGGAGAGAGCAAGGGAGGGAGGGAGGGATGGAGAGAGGGAGGGCTGGAGAGGAAGGGATAGAGGGAGGGATGGAGAGAGCAAGGGAGGGATGGAGGGAGAGAGGGAGGGATGGAGAGAGGGCTGGAGAGAGCGAGGGAGGGATAGAGAGAGGGAGGGAGGGCTGGAGAGAGGGAGGGATGGAGAGAGGGAGGGAGGGAGGGAGGGATGGAGAGAGGGGAAGGAGGGATGGAGAGAAGGGAAGGAAGGATAGAGAGAGCGAGGGAGGGATGGAGAGAGCGAGGAAAGGGTGGAGAGAGGGAGGGAGGGATGGAGAGAGGGTGGGAAGGAGGGAGAGATGGGGAGAGGGAGAGAGGGAGGGAGGGATGGAGACAGGGAGGGAGGGAGGGATGGAGAGAGGGAGGGAGGGAGGGAGGGAGGGATGGAGAGAGGTAGGGATAATAAGAGAGGGAGGATAATAAGAGATATAAAAAAAAATTATTTTAGAACTGATTTATTAATTTTATTATTTCGAGGCCGTAGTCACTGAACTGTGGCGACGAAATCGAATGAAACTCGCATGGTGCTGTGTGTACAAGGATTAGACCTGTCCACTCACGCTAGAGTTGTTCCAATAACATACAGTAATTTCTCAAATAGCAAATGTCTATCATATTACAGTATATTTTCAGTTTTATTTAGTTTAGTTTAATTAGGATAATAAAAATCTATTAAAACACTGGTTTTAGAAATTATTTATTAATATGAAACTTTCAAGTCATGGGTCACTGAACTATGACAACACAGACGAAAGTGAATGAAACCTCACTGTAAAGTGAGGTTTACACCCTCATTCATCTTGTTTCATCACAGAAAATGTCTATAAGGATATTTTACCACATGTAGCTAGGTAATCACGCTTTATCCTTTAAATTAATGTACAAAGATACGTGTGCCCCAAGTCAGTGAACGAAAATCATGGAAACTCAGTTGTTCACTTGTGTGGATCACTCTGGCTGGTGTTTGGTTCATATGGTTCACTTGTGTGATCCAACTTGTCTTATGAAGGAATTATTGATTGTATTCTGTGATAGAATGAGAAAGTTTTCCACCACCCTGTGAACTCTATCCCAAAATCGTAAGCTTGTGGACCACTTGTGGTCCACATGTGTGGTCCACTTGTGTGGTCCACTTGTGTGATCCAACTTGTCATATGAGAGAATTATTAATTGTAATCTGTGATAGAATGGGAAAGTTTTCCACCAGTCTGTGAACTCTGTCTGGACATCGTAAGCAAATCCGAACATCCCCCGCTTCGGCGAACCATTGTTCGTCGAACCGGGTGATTAAATCCGGCCTGAAAAGTGTGCGAGCTAGCCGGAGATTCGTTGAATCGGGGTACGTTGAATCGAGGTTGTACTGTATGCCCATTCACTCAGCTCCTGGGCCTGACTCATGGAATTAAATATTCATAAAGAAATGTAAAGTACCAATAGCGCGAGCACTCAGCGTAATATGGAGAAAGAGCCTGGATACAGGGGAGATACCAGCTGCACCTAAATCTGCAGATATAGCTCCTCTGCACAAGTGGGGGGGGGGTGCAGTAAAGCCTTGGCAAAAAATTATAGACCAGTTGCACTAACATCACACATAATAAAAGTGTTTGAAAGAATGATTAGGAATCAAATTTCTAGTTTTATGGAAAATAATGAGCTACACAATCCAGAACAACATGGATTTAGAGTGGGCAGATCCTGTCTGTCACAGTTACTCAAACACTATGACAAAATCACAGAAGCTCTAGAAGAAAAGCAAAATGCAGATGTTGTATACACAGAATTTGCAGAGGCGTTCGACAAATGTGACCATGGAGTGATTGCACACAAAATGAGGTCAATGGGAATAACTGGTAAAGTAGGAAGCTGGATACTCAATTTCCTGTCGAACAGAACACAAAGAGTAACAGTCAATTAAATAAAATCGAGTCCTAGCGCAGTTAAAAGCTCCGTACCTCAAGGTACAGTCCTTGCACCGCTACTGTTCCTTATTCTCATATCAGATATAGACAAAAATACACGTCACAGCTTCGTGTCAACCTTTGCAGATGACACAAAAATCAGCATGAAAATTACCTCTGCTGAAGACATTGAAAAATTACAAGCAGATTTCAACAAAGTTTTCGATTGGGCAGCAGAAAATAACATGCTCCAAGCAACAGCCTGGTGGACCAAACTCTCACAAGTCGAGCCTGGCTTGGGGAGTAGAAAAACTCCCAGAACCCCATCAACCAGGGGAATACAGAGGGTTCCCGTCCTTCCTTCCTGTTCCAGGGTACGAGTCTCCCAGGTCGTCTGTAGGGTCCTTTGGTTTGCTAATTGTCTTGTTTTTGAGTTGGGGCACATGGCGTCCACCTCTCAGGTCCTTCCCTCTTATCCTTACCTTTCGTGAGATAGCTCCAGGGAGCGACGGGGCTCCCCACAGAAAACCAGCATTAAATGTAATGAAACACCATTTTCTGGGTGAGACCCGGAGGCTCCCCGGCATCCCTTCTTCCCTCTGGTCAGTGGTGTTTTCACGTTTTTGACATCCAGCCTAAGAACTGCCGATTCAATCGCCTTGCCAGGGGGTCTGGGGCTCCCCCTTCCCCCCTCCCGGGGACGGAGGGGGGGTTGTGCAGATGGTGGCACGGTGATGTGATGACATCATGCTAGTTTGCTAATTTTCGTTCAGGGGAGTTCTGTCCACTCGTTTGCTTTTGGTAGCAATACTTTCATCAGAATAGGTGGTTTGTTTTGGGACGCCTACCTTTCTGGGTGTCAGACCCATCAATGGCAGACATAGAATGCTCCCAACCACATGGGGTTTCTATAGGCCATTGCTCTGAGGGTGCCAGGTTCTGGCTCGTGGTCCCCAGTAGGCAAGAACTCCATGCACATTGACTGATGCCAGAAAGTTATACATGTACATTCAACGCTGTTTTTTTGTATAATGTAATTACCTAAGTGTAGATACAGGATGAGAGCTACCCTCGTGGTGTCCTGTTTTCCAGCACTCTTTGAAACACTAACACTATGAAATTACTGATGGTTTTGGCCTCCACCACCTTCTCACCTAACTTGTTCCAACCATCAACCACTCTGTTTACAAAAGTGAATTTTCTTATATTTCTCCGGCAGCTTTGTTTCGTGAGTTTAAATCGCAAAACTTCAAGTTTTGTCTCTGTGAGTGCAACAATGTCTGGTGTCAGCAGCTGTATTACATCACTTAACTCCAGTATCTTCGATCTCACTCCATCTACATTGGTGTATACTATTTTCAAGAACATTTTCCTCATCTCCTTATTCTTCACTACCTCTCTCTCTAGCAATTTTGTTGGTTTGCCTTTTTGTACCATTTTACTGGCCTGCCTATCCCCTATCACTTTGTAGAATAAAGAATTTCTTTCTTTTTCGTTTCTGCTCTCATTTAGACGTTTTGCCTCTATGAGGTTTAGTTTCAGCTTCTCTCTCTCTCTGTCTTCTCTTGAAGGATCTTGTCTTAATGATCACACTTTCCCATCCTCATCTCTTTGTAATTTTCTAGCAATCCTTTGTACTTCTTCCTTCTGTTTGGCACTGTTTAGAGTGATCCTCAAAGGTCGATCTTTCCCTTTTACGTACCTGCCTATTCTCCTGTAGTCGCACACATTCTCTATGGTAGTAAGACCTTCCACGAGGCCAACAATTTTATCTACTACTTTGGCATCTTCTACAGCTCTTTCTGACCTACATGCTTGATACCTGCTTGATGGGGTTCTGGGAGTTCTTCTACTCCCCAAACCCGGCCCGAGGCCAGGCTTGACTTGTGAGTTTGGTCCACCAGGCTGTTGCTTGGAACAGCCCGCAGACCTGGATGTTATCTCCTTTTCTTTGCAACCAAAAATTATCAGGGACTTATTCCTATCAACTGTGTTTTGCAACAACTTCGGGTTAGATGCCAGTTCCTTTCTCACTTCCAACCTAATGTTTGTTTTTTCTTCGTTGCTGCAGTGTTTGACTTCCTTTACTGCTTCTACTTTTTCCTTCATCTTGGCCACTTGGGCACAGGTGAGTTGCATATTCTTCTTGCACTGTTGAGTTTCCTTACCTAACCTGTTGTAGTCATTTATGTTTAAATTTGCTTTAACTTCTTCCAAACCTATTTTTAAGAGTTTATTTTCCTCTTCCATGGCTTTGCAATGTGTTTCCAATTGATTCTTGTCCTTGGACAAGTCTTAAACTATACCCTCAAGACATAAAACTTTGCTACACAAATTGTCATTACTTTCATTCAATTTACTGATTATTTCTACATGATAGTTCTTTATAGTATCTAATTTTGCCAGCTTGTTGTGTAGACTGCTTATATCAATGCTTTCTTCATTGAACCCCCCAAAATCAAGCTCTGTTTTGTTTTTCCTCTTCCCGGCGGCCATCTTCAATGTTCTTGTCTGTTCTGGAAACACTAGAGCAACTTTTTCTCATCAAATTGTTTCACTTCTCTTAGCACATTGCTGTTATCTCACCTATTTTTCAAAAGCACTATACCTTTATGTTCCCTGGGACATCACTCACTATCATCAACCTGTACTTAGGATTTTTGAAATATGCTGGAGCTCCTCTGATGCAAGTGTTGACCCTAGGGGTGTCACCTTTTTGAATGTAATTACCTAAGTGTAATTACCTAAGTGTAGTTACAGGATGAGAGCTATGCTCGTGGTGTCCCGTCTCCCCAGCACTCTTTGTCATATAATGCTTTGAAATTACTGACGGTTTTGGCCTCCTTCACCTTCTCACTTAACACTTTCGCGCTCCCTGGGATGGTTAAAAAAAAAGCGGTATGTGCGCGGTGCGTTTTTGCTGCGTAAGCGTAAAAACAAAAATGTGTATACTCTTTTTACTCTCCTTACCTTAGTTCTTGAGCTACGTATTTCATTTTGGTACCAACGTGTTCGCAATAAAATTCTCTAGAAGAACATCAGTAAAAAAAGTCATGAAACATATAGGGATACCAGCACCAAATAAATAACTACGAAGATGACTCGCCGTGAGCGCCCAACAGCAACAAAATGTTTTTACTCTTGGGATTGTTATCACCTCCACACTTGTCCTACAGCGTTAATTTTGGTATCAATGGACTCGCAATGAAATTCCCAACACGGTGATATGAATATAAGCGTAGAATAATGATTGCGGCCCGCCCGCAAGAGTGTGGGAAGTGGTGAAATTGTTACCCGGTATCGGTGACGGGACGACGCACGGCGCTTTGAAAGTTTATACTTATTTCACTCTCATGACATTAATTTTCTATGTACGTCATTCATTTTTGTGTCAATGTGTTTGCAATAGAATGGTCTATGAGCCCGTAGGTAAAAAAAGATCAACAAAGCGTAAGATAGAATAGCGCCAAATATAAAACAACGCTGGAACATATCAGTGAGCGTCAAACACACACGAAATGTTTTTACTTTTGTTATGTTTGTCAAGTTTATACTTGTTGCACACAGTTATTTTTGGTTGTACATTGATCGGAATAAAATTCCCTAATCAGACATATGCATATAATACATGATATGGTGGAAGCATTACCAGTATAAACGGCTAAAGTCACCCACCTGCAACCCGTTTGGGACATAATACCATTTGATCGAAGTGGTCCATACCTTTCATGAACTTATTGTACCATGCAGCCTAGTGGTGAGAAAGAGAGCCTCATGGCGCGCAGTTTGAAACAAACCCAAAGTAAATCGGATAAAAATTGAATTTTATACAAATATTTTAAAAGAGGACATAACTTTATGTCCACCATGCGGGAGCGGTTGGGGAAACAGGACTCCTCGGTGAGTCCTGATCCCGCGAAAGTGTTAACTTGTTCCAACCGTCTACCACTCTATTTACAAAAGTGAATATTCGTATATTTCTCCAGCAGCTTTGTTTCGTTAGTTTAAATCTATGACCTCTTGTTCTTGAAATTCATGGTCTCAAGAATTCTTCCCTATCAATTTTATCGATTCCTGTTATTATTTTGAACGTAGTGATCATATCGCCTCTTTCTTTTCTATCTTCTAGTTTTTGCATATTTAACACTTTCGCGCTCTCGGCGCTCAAAAAAAAACAATACCCCAGATGCTTTCGGCACTTCGCGCGCCTACGCGGTAAGACCGAAAAAGTGTACACTCTTTTGACTGTCCTGACAATAATTGAAGGCGCACGTATTTAAATTTGGTATCACTGTGTTCGCAATGAAATTGTCTATAAGAGCATACCTATAAAATGCCGCCCAAGCATAAGGAGTATCAACACCAAATAAAAAACTATGCAGATCACTCGCCGAGAGCGCCAAACAGCAACAAAATGTTTCCACTTTCTTAATGGTTGTGAAGCCTACAGTTGACCTACATCGCTAATTTTGGTATCATTGGAATCGCAATAAAATTCTCTACACGGACATATGCATATGAATGTTTAATATAGGTAATTGCCCACCCGCAAGAGTGTGTGAAGTGGAGAGTAGTTAGCCGCGAGCGCACTGGCGAAAACACGGGGGAAATCATGCTTGGAAAGTTTATACGTTTCCTGACCCTACTTTTCTATGTACGTATTTCTTTTTTATACCAATGTGTTCGCAATAAAATTTTCTATAAGATGAACTGTATAACATTGGTACAAAGCATGTGTAAGAGAAGCGCCAAATATAGAACCACGTCGCTCAGTATGCGTTCGCGGCAGAAACGAACGCATTGTTTTCGTTCGTTTGATGTTTGTCATGTTTATACTTGTTGAAACATTTTATAATTTGTATGACAGTGATCGCAGTAAAATTCCCTACACAGACATATACATAACACACACAAATATTTCCCACGTGTTGGATATATCAACGGCTAAAGGGAACCCACTGCCACACGCTCGCCACACCCCCAAACATACTTTGTGTATTTTTTTTTTTTACTCATAGAAGTTTATGTGATATAATATTCATTCTGGTACCAAAAAATTCGCAAATAAATTCTCTACAAAACAAAAGTATCCCCATCCATTTCGGTTAAAAAATGGAATTTATAGAAATATTTTTTCGATTGACGAGAAAAGTAGGCAGTTATGCGGAATCGTAAGAAAAACCAGTGACGAGTTATCTCTAATATAAAGCGCGAAAGTGTTAATGCCTCTAACCTCTCCTCGTAGCTCTTGTCCTTCAGTTCTGGGAGCCACTTAGTGGCATGTCGTTGCACCTTTTCCAGTTTGTTGATGTGCTTCTTAAGATATGGGGACCATACAACCGCTGCATATTCCAGCTTTGGTCTAATAAAAGTCGTGAACAATTTCTTTAGTATTTCTCCATCCATGTATTTAACACTTTCGCGCTATCTGGACGCGCCGGCGCGTCCGGTTTCGTCTAACGTAAACGCATAGTAGACATAAAGTTATGTCTTCTTTTAAAATATTTGTATAAAATTCAATTTTAATCCGATTTCATTGGGGTTTGTTTCAAACGACGCGCCATGAAGTTCTCTTTCTCACCACTAGGCCGCCTGGCGCGTCGGCCTACCCGGTCACGTGACGGGCCCATTGTTTTCGTGTCACGTGTCGTGAGTCGATCACGCTCCCCTCGTGCGCCAAACTTGAGCATTTTTACCCGTTTCCGTGTGGATTATACCCAATTACTTCATCAAAAATGGATCAAGGTCAAGGCCCAAGCACTTCTACGCCCAAGGAAGCCTCCAGGTCATCGAGAGTGGACAAAATAACCCAAATTTTTAAGAAGTGGAGCGGAGTGAAGCTCACACCAACGAAAATTCCAGGCCTTGTGGAGGATTTATCAGAAGCTGAAGGTGATGTAGAGGTATTGGAGGAAGATTTTGGAACCCACAACGATTATAGTGTAAACAAGTGGAATAACAAGTGGAATACAACAGGTATTAGTGAACAAACCGACTGCAATTTGCAAGTACAATAAGTTCATGAAAGGTGTGGACCACTTCGATCAAATGGTTAAATATTACCATTTTACCAGGAAAACTCACAAGTGGACCAAAAAGATTACCTTTTATTTCCTGCAAATGGCATTGCATAATGCCTATGTTTTGTACAAATACAACACAACTGATCGAAAAAAGCTAACATTGCTACAGTTCCACGAAGTGGCAATCTGGGCCCTATTGCACTGGGACACAGAGGAGTGGCCTAAAACAACATCATCATCTCAACACTTGCGGCACGCTCCAGACATAAATGATGACTCAGCTCCTGCCAATGCTGACGTCATGCCAACTCCCGGATCATCTGGTGTGAGGCGGCCTTTGTTCACTACACCACCTCAAGATGAAGCAGGCAACGAATCTGAACCCGACATGTCTGCCACACTGCCAGTTGACGAAACTGTTTTGTCAGATGAATCTGACTCTCCTGCAACTCCTGTTACACCTCCAGCGAGAGGACCTGGCCACCCTATTGTTGATTCAGAAAATCGCATGAACTACAAACTGAAACATGAAATTTACAGACTGCCCAAACGTCTCAAGTGTCATGCATGCGCACGGTCCGGTAAAAGGAAGGACACGAACTATGGATGCAAGACCTGTGGTGTTGCACTCTGTGTTGTTCCCTGCTACACCAATTACCACCGGAAACAGGTGTATTGGGTGGTGAAGAAGTAACCACCCGCAACAGCTTCACTCCACCTACAAACCATCTGTTGAGCAACTTCAGGAATGAAGAACCTGAAGAAGGTGGAGTGAAGAACAAATGCTCAACTTACTGTTCCACAACCAGCCTTCCCTTGGTAAGTACACCTATTTGGTCCAAGTTTGTGTAGTATAATTTAGCTCATAGAACATTCTATTGCGAAAACATTGCCACAAAAATGAATGACATACATACAATAATATCAGAACAGTGAAATAAGTATAAACTTTCAAAGCAACGTTTCGCGCGTGTGTCGTCCGGTCACCGTTACCGGGTAACAGTGCGCCCACTTCCCACACTCTTGCGGGTGGGCCGGGACCATTATTCTACGATTATATTCATATCACCGTGTTGGGAATTTTATTGGGAGTCCATTGATACCAAAATTAAGGCTGTAGGACAATTGTAGAGGTGATAATAATCCCAAGAGTAAAAACATTTTGTTGCTGTTGAGCGCTCACGGCGACTCATCTTCGTAGTTATTTATTTCATGCTGGTATCTCTATAGCTTTCGTGACCGTTTTTACTGATGTTCTTCTAGAGTATTTTATTGCGAACACGTTGGTACCAAAATGAAATACGTAGCATGAAAACTAAGGTCAGAAAAGTAAAAAGAGTATACACATTTTTGTTTTTACGCTTAAGCGATAAAAACGCCGCGCGCACATACGGTTGGCTGAGTGACCTTCGCCGAGAGCGCGAAAGTGTTAAAAGCAATTCTGAGGTTAGAAAGTGTAGCATAGGCCCCTCGCACGATGTTCTTAATGTGGTCCTCAGGTGACAGTTTTCTATCTAGAACCATCCCTAGATCCCTTTCTTCGTCAGAATTCTTTAAAGATTTCTCACATAATTTATAGGTTGTGTGGGGTCTATGTTCTCCAATTCCACATTCCATAACATGGCATTTATTCACATTAAATTCCATTTGCCAAGTGTTACTCCATATACTTATTTTGTCCAGGTCTTCTTGAAGGGCATGACAATCATCTAGGTTTCTTATCTTTCCTATTAGCTTAGCATCGTCAGCAAACATGTTCATGTAATTCTGTATTCCCACTGGTAGATCGTTTATGTAGACAATGAACATTACCGGTGCAAGAACTGAACCCTGTGGTACTCCACTCGATACATTCCTCCAATCCGATACCTTGCCTTTGATTACAGCCCACATTTTTCTGTCAGGAAATTTTTCTTCCATGTTAGTAGCTTACCTGTCACTCCTCCAATATGTTCAAGTTTCCAGAACAACCTCTTATGGGAAACTCTGTCGAAAGCCTTTTTTAGGTCCAGATAGATGCAGTCAACCCAACCATCTCTTTCCTGTAAAATCTCTGTGGCTCGATCATAAAAACTGAGCAAGTTCATTACACAGGATCTTCCAGATCGAAAACCATACTGTCTGTCTGATATTATATCATTTTCCTTCAGATGTTCTACACATTTAGTTTTAATTATATTTTCCAATATTTTGACTATTACACTTGTCAGTGATACAGGTCTATAATTAAGGGGGTCTTCCCTGTTTCCACTTTTGTAGATTGGAACTATGTTAGCCTTTTTCCACGCATCAGCTACAACACAGGGATGCCTGAAAAATCAGTTGAAGTGGAATGCTGAGCTCAGGTGCACATTCTCTCAGAACCCTTGGTGAAACTCCATCTGGACCAACTGCTTTGTTCTTATTTAGCTCCTTGAGCATTTTTTCCACTTCATCTCTAGACACCTCTATGTGCTCTATGTTGTTCCCTGGAATTCTTATTGTGTCTGGTTCCCTAAAGATTTCATTTTGTACAAACACACTTTGGAACTTTTCGTTTAGTGTTTCACACATTTCCTTTTCATTTTCCGTGAATCTATTTCCCATTTTCAACCTCTGAATATTATCCTTTACCTGCAATTTGTTGTTTTTTAATTTATAGAATAGACCTGGTTCTGTTTTACATTTGTCTGCAATCCCTTTTTCAAAATTTCTTTCTGCCTCTCTCCTCACTGCCGTGTAGTTGTTTCTCGCATCTTTGTGTCGCTGGTATGTTTGGGGGTTTGGCCTCTTCCTGTATTGATTCCATTTTTGTGTCTTTTGGTCTCTGGCCCTCTCGCAATTACTATTGAACCAATCCTGTTTCCTAGTTCTGCATCTCTGTTTTGGTATAAATTTTTTTGTGCCTTTATCATATATTTCACAAAACTTGACTTACATCTCATTCACTTCCTTGCCTAGCATCAAGTCTGTCCAATTATACTCACTAAAAAAATTTCTAAGGTGGCCATAATGTCCTCTCCTGAAGTCAGGTTTTTCAACTGCTTCAACCTCCTTATTTTCTTCCAGATTATAACGCATTGCATACTTTATTCGCAATAAGACATGTTCACTTTTACCCAAGGGAGGAAGGTACTGAATGTCAAATATCTCTTCCTCCTTCCTGGTAAATGTCAAATCTAGCAAGGAGGGAACGTCCCCTTACCCTCATCCTCGTAGCTTGTTTAACATGTTGTGACGGTAACGTGTTGGTGTTCGGCTGTTCAAAGCTAGGGGTATGGCCTCGTCACATAGAATAAAAAAAAATAGAAAATCTGGAACTTCGTCTGTGGTAAGGTAAGGAGAAGACACACAAAACACAAGTAAATTTTAACAATGAAATTTTAATTACGTTAGATAAACAAAACATGAATAAAATGGGACATACAAATTCGTATAATAAAATCAATCAATCAAAATAATGAGAATAATTAAATGGAAAAAATGAAAAGTTACGTTAAGACAAGTGAGCAATAACAAGCTGTGCAATATATAATAAAATGAGAGGTGCGGGAATATTGGCTTTAAGCTATCACCTCTCTTAGTACACTTAAGCCAAAGCTCAGTCTACCAGGAAGAAGTGTTAACCGTATGAAAGCACTGAATATTCTAAGGACTGAGGTCGTGGCGGCCCCAGACATCGAGTAGTATGGTGGGTGGAGTGCAGTTGCAGCCAGACCGGCGGCCAATCAGCGAGTAGCCGGCAACAAGACAGGTAGTTTGGCGGTTTGAGGCTGAGCAGGTGTCCCTGGCTGCATACGTTTTGCGCTCTGGCAAACCTTGGAGATGATGTTGTCGTTGTTGGACATTTCTTCCATAGTAGTTTTATATATTTGTTGCGACGTATTTTTGGAGGGAAGAGCAGGCTCAATCTCTTGAAGGAGATTATCGTCACAACTCTCCCCCGAAGCCTGCGGTTCTGGAAGAAGTACGTCGTTATGTGGTGGAGTAATGGATGGAGTCACTTCTACTTCATAAACTCTGGAGAGATCATTGGCTAAGATGTTGTCGGAATCTTGGTATAGTGTGTCTCCAGGTTGAATTTCTGCAGTTAGCAAGCCCATAGTAGAAGACGTTGAGATGAGAAGTGGGCGTGCTGCAGGAGGTGTAGGGTGGTGTGGTCCGTGTTGATGGTGGACCGAGCACTTTTCAGGTGTGGAGTGAAGTGCTGGAGCTTCAGGATGATGAAGAGTAGTTCCTTGCCAATTGTTCCGTAGTTCCTTGTAGCAGTAGTCGCTGACAGGTGTGTTCTCCTCGCCTCGTTGCTGCATCACGACACCACCAACGTCGGTACCACTGGCGTCGACATGGAGGATGAAGGGCTTATCTGACGAGGTGAGAGTGGAATTAGAATAGGGCAAAGGAGCACGATTATTATCCTGAAAGTATTTGGGAAGATCATTAAGGATTTCAGAATTAGAAAGCGCTGACTCCTTGTCAGTGCTTTCGGGAGGAGAAGTTGGGAAGGTCTCACTGTGGATGTAGGGTTCTGTGAAGGTAGAACAGTTAGTCAGGACAGTGGGAGGAGTACCATTATATTGCTTCAGGAGGTTGACGTGGCACAGCTGGGTCTTCCGCCGCATATCTGGAGTCTCTATAACGTAGTTGTTGTTATTTCTGCACTCTTTGACACGGTAGGGTCCTGAAAACCTGTTTTGTAAAGGTGAACCTGGGATAGGGAAATATGCTAGAATGAAGTCTCCTGGCTTAAATTTTCTTACTTTGCTGGTCTGGTCGTAATGAGTCTTCATCCTCTCCTGGGCTTTCAATAGATTATCATGGGCAAAGCGGTGGACTCTCTCTAGAATGTGTTGAAGGTTTTGAAGAAACTGGGGCACATTCTGATGCTCACTGAAGGTGGCATCTCTGAGAGAGTCTTTGAAAGCCTTAAGGGGAGTACGGCACTTACGGCCGTAGAGCATCTCATAAGGAGATACTCCTAGGGACTCATTGGGGAGACTTCTGTAAATACACATTATAAGGTCGATTTGCTTATCCCAATCCTTAGAGGTTTCATTACAAAACTTTTTCAAGAGTGCTTTGATAGTCTGATGACTACGTTCAAGAGAACCCTGTGAAGCAGGATGATAGGGGCTGGACAATACCTGTTTGATGTTGAACTCCTCCAGTGTCCTTTTGAAGAGATCACTGGTGAAGTTGGTACCACAGTCGCTCTGAATCTCCCTGGGAAATCCGTATTGAGTGAAGATCTTCAATAGATGTTTTACAACCGTAGCAGCCGTGATGTTCTTCACTGGAACTGCTATGGGAAATCTGGTGGTAGGACACAGGATGGTGAGGATGTAGGCGTTACCTGAACTGGTCCGAGGTAAAGGACCAACACAGTCTATTATGAGTCTGTGGAAAGGTTCCGCAGGCACCTGTATGGGAATCAGTGGCGCTCTGGGAATGGAGATGTTCGGTTTGCCTGCCATCTGACATGTATGACACTGTTTTACGTACTGTTTGACGCTATTTACCATACCTGGCCAGTAGTAGTCTTGACGAATTCCATGGTAAGTCTTGTTGAAGCCGTAGTGGGAGAGCGCTCCGTGGGCCAGGAGTAGAATAGTGGGCCGCAGGCTGGTAGGAATCACAAGTTGTTCGATGTTGGCCCAATCGTCCTCCTCCTTCAGTTTACTGGGTCTATATCTGCGGTAGAGCAAGTCGTTCTCTAGGAAGAACCCAGGAATACTGTCGGGTTGAGTCTCAGCCTGGAAAAACAATGGTGTTAAAGTAAGATCTTCCCTCTGCAACTTACGGAACTCCAACTTGGTCAGATGCGGGGGTAGTTTCTGAGGGTCTTGAGGGACAGCGGTAGCAGTAGAGTCAGCTGGCTGCGGACGTGCGGCTTGTGCACGGGTGGTCACGAGAACCGGAGGAGAAACTTCATCACTCTCTTGAACCTCTGCTGGAACATACGCTAGAATAGGGTTACTTGGCACAGAGTTACACACCTGGGGTTTGTCCATGACGATCAGGTTGGTCGGTTGCAGGTCTTCTGCCAAGTCGTTGCCTAGGAGAAGTTGCACTCCAGGCATGGGAAAAGGCTTTTCCTTGACGGCGACTTGGACTTCTCCGTTCACGTAGGGACAATCCAGGTGGACTCTGGCGAGAGGGTGTGGAGTGGTAGCAGTGAGGTCAGTGATGAAGACAGTTTCTCCGGTGTAGACGATGTTGGGCACAGCCGACTTCAAGATGATCGATTGAAGAGCCGCTGTGTCCCTCAAGATCTTCAATTTGAAACGTCCCTCCGGATTTGAACCGTTGGCAGAGACAGTTCCAGTATACAGGTGGTTACTGAAAAGAGAAAGATCATTAACATCAACACCAACATTCATCACAGGCTTACCGGACTTAGGAGGGGTTGGTTTGGGTTTCTGTGGGTCAGTGGTTCCCTTGTATTGAGACTTACCACACTTGTCTATGGTATGTCCATAGAGTCTACAATACTTGCAGTACAGTTGCGAACCAGCTTGATCGGGGCTCACTTTCTCGCAACTGTACCACGACTTCTTACTGGAGGATGGTTCTGGTGTCAGCCGGTGGATGAGGCTGTAAGTGTCAGCCGACTTAGCACAATTCAGGTAGTCGGTTTCTTCTTTATCTGCTAAGTAGAGACGGACAGGAGGCGGCACACGCCTCAAGAATTCTTCAACAAGCATCAGGTTGACGAGTTCTGTAAAAGTAGAGACATGTGCTGCTTCCAGCCATTTCATGAAATATCTCCGTTTTGTGTTAGCAAACTCGAGGAAGGTAGTGGTACTTGCCTTCAGGTGGTCACGGAATTTCCTTCTATAACTTTCAGTAGAGAGGAGGTAGGCGTCCAACACTGCTTGTTTCAGAGTGTGGTAGTCATTCTCAGACGCCAAAGTACTGAGTGTGACTGCAGCTCTACCTGTAAGATGGACTCTGAGAAGTGTGGCCCATTGGTCGACAGGCCAACTGAGTTGATTAGCAAGGGTTTCAAAGGTGGTAAAAAACACATCAACTTCTGCTTCTACAAAGGATGGCATTAACTTACTTTCATGTGATATATTAAAACTGACGGGAAGATTGGCAGTAGCTTGCTGGCGTTGAGCGAGGTGTGAAGTTTCCAACGTGTATTCTCGTTGACGACACTCTAGAGCCAGAGTCGCTTGTTGCTTGTCATGTTCACGTTGCATCTCCAACTCGCGTTGTTTGGTTTCAAGCTGTACTCGTTCACGTTCACGGAGTATTGCAACCTCACGTTCTTGTTCTTCTCTCCTCAAGGTAGCTTCACGTTCTTTGAGGGCGATTTCACGTTCGTGTTCTTCTCTCCTCAAAGCAGCTTCGCGTTCTTGTTCTTCTCTTCTCAAAGCAGCCTCACGTTCGTGTTCGTCCCTTCGTATGGCAGCAGCTCGTTCTTGTTGTTCACGTTCAATCTTGGCCAGCTCTAGTTTGAGTTTCATCGTTGCCAAGTCAGTTTTATCTGCAATATAGTAAGTTTCATGAGTTTCAGAGTCTATCTTACCTTGCTCTAAATAGTAATCCAGCAACAGGTTGTGCAGGTCATTTTTGTTGGCTTGGTAGGGAACTTCTAGTTGATACTCATGTGCAAGAGTTTGTAATTCAGTCCTCTTGGCACGACTTAAAGTCCCTATTTCACCTGCTGGATTTGCACGGAAAGCTTGGAGACGAAACATGGTGAAATTAGCAAATAAATGTAACACGAATATTCAGTTATAGTGAATGTCAGAAACAGGACAACGTGGCAACTGATACCTATCCTGTGGGATCTTTAACAATTTAAGTTAAGAATAAGATGTTAAATGATTAATTTAAATCAAGGGCGCAGGAAATCTTGTACCCGGTACTCATGTAAGAGGATAAGGGCAAGAAAATCCTACTAACAAATGAAACAGAGTTTCGAAAACAAATGAAACAGTTAATTGCCTCAAAAGTAAAATTGGTAGTCCAAGGATGTAGGCATACCTTGCCGAGTCTCTATAGGACATAAAGCAAGTTTTTCCTACTGAATTTAGTATGATACTTACAGAATTAGCGAACTTTTGTGCTCTGAAAAAGTAAGCTAATTCCCTACCGTTGTATGTATCATCATCTCTGACTGACGTGTAGGGGTGCGAGGTGTCAACTGGTGACGAGAACTGCTGCTGAGGTCCCAATTCAGCAACTAAAGTTCGAGCTAGAGGAACTATGGCCCTCTTTGTCCTCCTACAGTCAGATTGCAGAAGATTGGGTGCTCTTGACCCGGGGCAGACCACAGTACCAGGGTACCAATATGATGATCTGTCAAAATGAGAAATATCCAAGGGACAAAGATGGTAAACACGAGTAATAACACGGAGGGAGAGATGACCAATTAAGAGTATGACTGCGGCCTACAGTCACCACGTAATCCAAAGTTGTCTCACCTTCACCACATGTTACTCTCGTAATGCACAATACACCGCACCATATAAAAAATGAAATTGAATATGAAAAATAGTAAAGCTACGTTAACAAAATTAAATACGCTTACCATAAATTACCACTTGGCACCAGTACCTGAGTGAAGCTCCTAGGACAGGCCCCCATATAATATGTGACGGTAACGCGTTGGTGTTCGCTGTTCAAAGCTAGGGGTATGGCCTCGTCACATAGAATAAAAAAAAATAGAAAATCTGGAACTTCGTCTGTGGTAAGGTAAGGAGAAGACACACAAAACACAAGTAAATTTTAACAATGAAATTTTAATTACGTTAGATAAACAAAACATGAATAAAATGGACATACAAATTCGTATAATAAAATCAATCAATCAAAATAATAAGAATAATTAAATGGAAAAAATGAAAAGTTACGTTAAGACAAGTGAGCAATAACAAGCTGTGCAATATATAATAAAATGAGAGGTGTGGGAATATTGGCTTTAAGCTATCACCTCTCTTAGTACACTTAAGCCAAAGCTCAGTCTACCAGGAAGAAGTGTTAACCGTATGAAAGCACTGAATATTCTAAGGAATGAGGTCGTGGCGGCCCCAGACATCGAGTAGTATGGTGGGTGGAGTGCAGTTTCAGCCAGACCGGCGGCCAATCAGCGAGTAGCCGGCAACAAGACAGGTAGTTTGGCGGTTTGAGGCTGAGCAGGTGTCCCTGGCTGCATACGTTTTGCGCTCTGGCAAACCTTGGAGATGTTGTTGTCGTTGTTGGACATTTCTTCCATAGTAGTTTTATATATTTGTTGCGACGTATTTTTGGAGGGAAGAGCAGGCTCAATCTCTTGAAGGAGATTACAGTGGTACCTCGGAATGCGATTGTCCCTGTATGCGAAGTTTTCGGAAGGCGAGGTGTATTTACTCCAAAAATTTGTCTCGGAAGGCGATGGTTACTTCGGGAGGCGAGTTTGGACGCGAGTTTGTTGATACTCGTACAGCCGACCTAGCGCGTTCGTCGCCCCTCCGCCCCGCCGCCCCTCAGTTTATTATTGTCTCGCGCTCAGTGACTACCCCCACATCAATTCTTCTCGCGGATTTTCAGTGTTTTCTTGGATTTTTGGTGATTTGTCTATACAATTTGTTATTATATATCTCACCATGGGTCCCAAGAAAGCCAGTGCTAAGGATAAAGGCCAGAAAGCTCATGTGAGGATGACAATAGAGGAGAAACAAGAGATCATTCGGAAGCATGAGAACGGTACACGTGTTGTTGAACTTTGTAGGCAGTACAACAAAGCCACATCAACAATATGCACTATACTTAAGAAGAAAAATAAGATTATGGGTGCTAAAGTGGCAAAAGTAAAGTGGAGTAAGAACATTAACGGCACAAAGACCACAAATACTTGAAGAAGTGGAAAAGTTGTTATTAATTTGGATACACGACAAGGAGTTGAGGGGTGATAGTGTTTCGGAGGCCATTATTTGTGAGAAAGCCAGGGTGTTGCACGAAGACCTTCTAAAGAATACCCCTGCAACGAGTGATGCAGATAAGAAAGAGTTTAAGGCAAGCAGGGGCTGGTTTGAAAAATTTAGAAAGAGAAGTGGTATCCATAGTGTTACAAGGCATGGGGTTATGTGATGTGATTATGGAAGGGGACTCCCCTTCCAAACAGTAACTCCTCTCCTCCTCCCCCCTCCTCACCATCTTCCATACGCCTACAGCACTCGACAGCAAGGTAAGTAATAACTGGAACACAGTTTTGTAGGTTTATTTAGATGAATTAGGTAAATTAGGTATAAAAATTTAGTTTAATGTGGGGTTTTTGGGGTAGTCAGGAACGGATTAATTCATTTCCCTTTATTTCTTATGGGGAAATTAACTTCGGAATGCGAGTTTTCGGAAGGCGAGGCGTCTCCAGGAACGGATTAAACTCTTATTCTGAGGTATGCCTGTATCGTCACAATGTTGATACAAGAATGTTACCAGGATGAGGTCTACAAATCTACAGGTCCAAAAATCTTCTGTTTTAGCTTCATATGCTTCCCAGTCTATGGATTTCAAGTTGAAGTCACCGACTATCAACAGTCGTGATCAATCGTTATCCGCTCTCGCTATAATCTCTCTCATTATTGTTATAAGACCTTCGTGTTTACTATCTAGCTCCTCCTTTGACCATGTGCTGCTTGGCGGTGGACTATATGCATTTATGATCATTAGTTTATCAAACCCCTTGGCAGATCTTTAGTGCTATTATGTCAACTTCTTGTGGATTGGCAGTCATTATTTCTTTCACCTTTAGGTGTTCTTTCACCAGCACAGCAACGCCACCACCTTTCCTAATTTTTCTGTCCCGTCTCCAAGTTGAGTAGCCCCTTGGGAATATGACCTCATTTAAAATAACATCTTCAAGTTTTGTCTCCGTTAGTGCAACAATGTCTGGTGTCTGCAGCTGTATTACATCACTTAACTCCAGTATCTTCGATCTCACTTCATCTATGTTGGTGTATGCAATCTTCAGGAACTTGTTCCCCCTCTCCTTATTCTTCACTCCCCCTCTCTATTGATTTTGTTGGTTTGCCTTCATGTACCACTTCACTGGCCTGCCTACCCCTATCACTTTGTAGAGAAAAGAATTGATTTCTTCTTCATTCCTGCTCTCATTTAAACTTTTTACCTCGGCGAGGTTCAGTTTCAGCTTCTCTCTATCTTCTTTTGAAAGATCTCGTCTTAACGACCACACTTTCCCATCTTCACTTTGTAATTTTCTAGCATTCCTGAGTACTTCTTCCTTCTGTTTGGCACTGTTTAGAGTGATCCTCAAAGGTCGATCTTTCCCTTTTACATATCTGCCTATTCTCCTGTAGTCGCACACATTCTCTATGGTTGTAAGACCTTCCACGAGGCCAACAATTTTACCTACTGCTTTCGCTTCTTCTACAGCTTTTTCTGACCTAGATGTTATCTCCTTTTCTTTGCAACCAAAAATTATCAGGGATTTACTCCGATCAACTGTGTTTTGCACCAACTTCGGGTTAGATGCCAATTCCTTTCTCACTTCCAGCCTAATGTTTGTTTTATCTTGGTTGCTGCAGTGTTTGACTTCCTTTACTGCTTCTTCTATTTTTTCCTTCTCCTTGGCCACTTGTGCATAAGTGAGTTGCATATCTTTCTTGCACTGTTCTATTCCCTGTGTAACTTCCTCCATCTGTGCTGACAAAAGCTGTTTCTCCTGTTGAATTTCCTTGCCTAACCTATTGTAGTCATTTATGTTTAAATTTACTTTAACTTCTTCCAAAGCTATTTTTAAGAGTTTATTTTCTTCTTCCATGGCTTTGCAATTTGTTTCCAATTGATTCTTATCCTTGCGCAAGTCTTTCACTAAACCCTCAAGACATAAAACTTTGCTATTCAAATGGTCATTACTTTCTTTCAATTTACTAATTATTTCTACATGAGAGTTCACTATAGTATCTAATTTTACCAACTTGTTTTATAGACTACTAATATCAATGCTTTCTTCATTGAATCCCACAAAATTAAGCTCTGGTTTTTCCTCTTGCCAGTGGCCATCTTGAATGTTCTTCTCTGCTCTGGAAACACTTGGGCAAATTTTCTCATTTGATTTTTCACTTCCCTTAGCACTTTCCTGTTATCTCACCTATTTTTCAAGAGCACTATACCTTTATGATCTCTGGGACACCACTCACTACCATCAACCTGTACTACAATACTTAGGATTGTTGAAATATGCTGGAGCTCCTCTGCTGCAAGTGTTGACCCTAGGGGTGTCACCTTTTGAATGTCTTTTGAATGTGAGTGTTGGCTTGTGTGTATACTGTAAATACAATGCTGTATATCCATTTCAGGTAACATAATTGTTGTGTCGGAGCTACTAAAGTCAGGGTACAAAAAAATTGATGACAAAAATAACAATGGTCAGACTGCTCTACATATAGCAAGTATGAAGGGATATGAAGAAATTACGAAGATGCTTCTGCAGTCAATGGCCTCTGTTGAAGTTCGTGATGAAGAAGGTGTAACGCCCTTACATGTAAGTTTGAGATCAATTGGCTTCTACCTCCTCAGCTGAGGAGGTAGAAGACAAGATGTTTAAATACCTAGTCTGCCATAACATATGCTATACCTTTTTTTCTATAAGAAAAATGGCAAAAGTTAAGATATGGCTTGGAGAAGCATGTAAACCTCATGAAAATTATTTTTGTGGGCTCTTCAACCTGTCCTCACTAGAGTTAATGCCAACTAAATATAGTTACTAAAAAATCATAATCACCATCTTGATCACTCAAATTCACTCTCAGCAAGACCATCATCACTCTGCACACACAGAATGAGACATATTTCTTATTTTGACACAAAGAAACTATTTAATATATTTTCTGGGGGAGCCTCGTCGGCTCCCCGGAGCTTTACCGGCTGATATGCTAATGTCAGACTTTGGCATCAGTCATGTGTATGGAGTTCTAGGGTCTACTGGGGACCACGAGCCAGAACCTGGCCCCCTCAGAGAGGCAAGGGGAGCAATGGCCTATAGAAACCCCCGTGTGGTTGGAAGCATTCTATGTCTGCCATCGACCGGGTCAAGCATCCAGAAAGGTAAGCATTCCAAAACAAAACCCTATTCTGGTGAAAATTGCTACCTAAAGCCGAACTAGTGGATAGAACTCTTCAACAGAAAACAAGGAAACTAGTATGACGTCATACATCACCGCGCCGCTGTCTGCGCAGCTCCCCCCTCCCTGGGAGGGGGAAGGGGGAGCCCCAGACCTCCCACGCCGGCTATCCACCCATCAGTTCTTCGGCTGATGCTATAGGCAACGGTTATGTGCTCCGGCTCCAGTGGTTGTTTCAGCACTGTACCTAGAGTGTGGTGTCTGTTTTCTAGGTGGTGCGTGAGCCGGGAGTGATTCTTCAGTACTCGGGCTGCATGCGCCTAGGGTTCCCTTCCCTAGGTGCCCTGTAAGTACTGCCCTTGGGGCTTGGGGCCACCTTCCACAAGTTCCTTGGGTCCTGCCCCTGCTTGGCCGTTTACTGCTTGATTTTCGGCCGCTCTTTGTGTGCTCGGGTGTTCTGTCTCCCTTGATCGCCTTAGAGTAAGGGGCAGTTTTTGCACTGGTGGGGCGCAGGGTACTGTGCAGCTTGTCTTTACCAATCATAGCGGCCGGCTCTGTTCCGCTTGGGTACGCTGTCCTCTTGCGGGGTTTTCTTTTTCTTTTTGTTTATCTACCTGGTGGGGGGTCTGCCTTCGTTCTTGCCCCTTGTGTCCCTTGTGTTTTGAGTATTTTCTGGTGGTACCCCTGCTAGGTCCCTGTGAGTGTACACGTCCCGGGGGTTCAGCTCTTAGAAAGTTGTTTGGTAGCTTTGGGTGCCGGTTAGCAGTACCCTGCCTGGGATTACCTGAGCGCGAGTCCTCTTATAGTAAACACTCGGGACCCTGGGAAACCCCTGGGGGCGCACGGGTCCGATGGATGTGACCCCAGTGTCCCCCCCTCGCTTCCAGCGAGTTTGAGGGTTGCTCTCACCCTTTGTCTCTGGGTAACTCTCTGTTTTGCCTCCGTCTGCTGCCTGTGGGGTCGGTGACACCTTCGACCCGGAGTCCTGCGAGTTTGGTTGCTCGTTGTGGCTCGGTTACCCAGTTGTGCTAACAAAGCGGGTGCGGGCAGCAGGGGTGTTGCACTTGAGCCTTGGTGGTGGCAACGTTCTCGTGGTTTCCTCCCCGGGAGCCCCGGGGCTGCCCCGTTGTAGTTCTTTTTGGGACTAGGGGGTGTTGGTTGCTTCGGTTCCATCCACGCCCCCTTGTCTTTTCCCTGGATCACCCTTCCTGCTTGCATCCGGTTCCTTACCGTCTGTAGGTTCGGGGCGGGGTTTTTGATGGTGTTGAGACTCGGGCAGTCTCGGGGAATTCCCCTTCCGGGGTAGTGACGGGGGCTTTTGAGCCTGTTCCTCCTGCCGTGTTGTACATGTCTGCCAGTGGGCTCCCTTCATTAGTGTTTTCACGGCTGCCCCGGTTTTCTGGTACGGCCGGGGCTTTGGGGGAACGGCTCGGCCCCGGGGCCTGTCGTGTAGGTTCCCGGGGCTGGGAAGGGGCTTACTTGGGGGGCCTTGGCCCCGTTGGACCCCGTGGGGTTTTTTTTATCCCCCTCTAGGCGGGGCTTGTGGTTACGCAAGGGAGCCGGTCGGCCGAGCGGACAGCACGCTGGACTTGTGATCCTGTAGTCTTGGGTTCGATACCAGGCGCCGGCGAGAAACATTGGGCAGAGCTGGAAGCGATCGACTTGAGAATGGACGGATCTCAAGCGATCGACTTGAGATCGACAATCGACTTGAGAATGGTCCAGGACGGACCGAAACGTCGTCGTCCCTTCAATTTCTAGTGTGTGGTCTGGTCAACATTGGGCAGAGTTTCTTTCATCCTATGCCCCTGTTACCTAGCAGTAAAATAGGTACCTGGGTGTTAGTCAGCTGTCATGGGCTGCTTCCTGGGGGTGGAGGCCTGGTCGAGGACCGGGCCGCGGGGACACTAAAAAGCCCCGAAATCATCTCAAGATAACCTCAAGATAACGCGGAGTGGGGTTTTTCCTCTCCACTCGCCGTACGTGCTGTTGGGCGTCGGCCTCTCCCCGGGCTCGGTTCCTTGGCCTTTGAGTCGGTTGGTTCCGTCCTGTGGGTGGCTGTTTCCTCCCACCCCTTTTTGGGACGGTGTTTTCGTCATGTTTTCCCGTTCAATGGGGTTCTGCGTGACTTCTGATCTCGGGTGCGCCTGCGCCTTCGTGTGCCTTCGGGACTTGTGTTGGCTTCTGTGTTCTCAAGGGTACGGGAAGGCTTTTCGCTACTTCCCGCATTATTGGAACGTCTGTCGGCTCCTCGTTTTTGTCACCCTGTTGGGCTACTTGTCGCCCTGTTGGGCTACTTGTCGCCCTGTTGGGCTGCTTGTCGCCCTGTTGGGCTGCTTGTCGCTCTGTTGGGCTGCTTGTCGCCCTGTTGGGATGCTTGTCGCCCTGTTGGGCTGCTTGTCCCCCTGTTGGGCTGCTTGTCGCCCTGTTGGGCTGCTTGTCGCCCTGTTGGGCTGCTTGTCGCCCTGTTGGGCTGCTTGTCGCCCTGTTGGGCTGCTTGTCGCCCTGTTGGGCTGCTTGTCGCCCTGTTGGGCTGCTTGTCGCCCTGTTGGGCTGCTTGTCGCCCTGTTGGGCTGCTTGTCGCCCTGTTGGGCTGCTTGTCGCCCTGTTGGGCTGCTTGTCGCCCGGTTGGGCTGCTTGTCGCCCGGTTGGGCATCTTGTCGCCCGGTTGGGCTGCTTGTCGCCCTGTTGGGCTGCTTGTCGCCCGGTTGGGCTCCTTGTCGCCCGGTTGGGTTCCTTTTTGGGCTCTTTGCTTCTTTGGCCGGTTTTATTGTTCCTGCTTCCTCTTTTGGTTACTTTTCTCGTGCAGTAGTCCTGGCTGGCGCCTTCCCGCAGGGAGGGTGTGCGGTTCGGCCAGCGTGTTATGCGCATGCGCCGTGGAGTTTGTTTTGGTCTGGGCGGTGTTTCAGTGCTGGTGTTTTGCGCCCTTTTTGCTACAGTGCTTCGCCTCTCGTTCTTCTCCCTGGCTGCGGTATGTGCCCCTTCGCGCCGGAGGTATCCTGGTTCCCAGTTATGGGGAGGACACCGCGGTTTTCCCTGTGTCATGGGTGTGGACCACCTCCTTCGCCTCTCCCTGCTCTCCTGCGGGTCCGGCAGGGTCCGGCTCTGGCGTCTTCGCCTGGCGGTGCTTCCAGGTTCTTCTGGGCACGGTTGAGTCGTGTCAAGTTCGTGCCACCATTCGCCAGGTGAGTTTCTGCGGTCTGGCGTCTTTTGGCCGGGCGCTGGATGCGGTGTTGTTTATATACCTGTCTTTATTTAGGTATATTTTTGTACGACTGAGACCGTTCGCACACCAGTGACTGTCCCTTTTTCATCCCTTCCTGTCCCCCTCATGTGCATGTCCAACCCATGCTGGAGTCATTCAGGGGACCCTCCTTTTTTAATGTTGTGAGGTGTGGGGGTTGTAGGGTTGGTTCTGTACTCACCTGGTAAGGCTCCTGGCTGTGCTTGCAGGATTTGAGCTCTGGCTCTTGGGTCCCGCCTATCTGGTAGAACTTGCGGGATAGTACCAGTGGTGTGCAGTGGTGCTATTGGCACATTTGGGGAACACTGTATTACCATCAGAGGTCTGTGCTTGTTACACGACCTACTTGCGAGCATAAACCTTCTTGCTGGTTCGTCCGTGGACTTCCAGGGCGCACTAGCCTGTTTTTGTATGGCAGTTCTGGCCCGTCCTGGTTGTGGGGGTATGTGGGCCGGTGGACTGCTCCTAGCAGCTGCCTGGTGGGCAACCCTCTGGCCGGTCTAGCCTGGCCTTGGGCCGGGCTTCAGGTGTAAAAGAGCTCCCAGTACCTCATCCAGCAGGTATCGAGCGGGGTTTCTCCGCCGTCGGTCACCTGGTGCAGGTTTCTGGGCCTGCAGGGTTTTGTCGTGTCTCCGTTGGCCCTGTCTGGGGTCTGCCTGCTCCGTTCTCTGCCTTTGCAGAAGGGATTTGCTATTTACATGTTGCATGTTGCAGTGGTGCCTGTTGCTGCTGCTGCACGTGTGCATTGGTACCGTGTTTCACGGTGGCGTGTCCTTGTTCCTGTGTCCGGTTGTGGAGTGGCACTTTGCTGCCGTTTTGTGCCTGGGGATTGCGTGGGGGTTTTTCTGTCCCTGCCTGATTGTCCACCCCTGGTTGTTCTCCTGGGGTTTTTGTGCTTCTGCTCTTTCTTCCTGCCTCCTCTGCAGCAGGGATGTTCTGCGTGTGTTCTTAGGCGTTGGTCAGCCTGTGTCCTGTGATGTGCTTCTTTGTCTCGGTCTATTGCAGTTGTTCGTACCCCTTGGTTCGGGTACTGTTCTGGTGGCGACCCTTCCGCCTTCTTTGGTTTCCTAGCTTGCCCTGCTGGTTGTTTTTTTTTTGGGTCTTGCGATGTCTCGCGTCAGACCCGTCGTTTCTGAACTCCTGGCGGGCTTGCATGCTTTGGGGAGTTTTTCTGTTCGGCAGACGTTCCATCTCCTTGTGCCGCCTGGGTTTCGGTGGTCGCGCCTGAGATCTTCCCACGGCTCCGCCTTTTTCCTGGGCTCGGAGGGGCCTTGTCGGGGCTGCTTATGTTCTGCCTCGCGGTCTCGCCTCCGGTTGGTGGTCGGGTGGCTTCGTGGTAGGTGTCCCACCTGCGTGCTTCTCTTGGTGGCAGTATGGGGTATTTTGGCGGTCCTTCCTTTTCCTGTCCCTTCTTAGGTGGTTACTCTTGTTAGCTTGGTTTACTCTTGGCTTGGTTTTCTGGTGGGGGTTGGGGGCCGTCGTCTTGCCACATACTGTCGCCTCTTTTCGTGCGGCGCGGGCGGAGCCGCTTCAGCTTGCTTTCGGTCTTGGTGTTGCATCTGCACCGTTAGTCAGCTGTCTTGTGCGTCGTTTCACCTCCGGCCTGTTCGTGCGCCGCTTGCACCATCCTGGTCTCTGGACAGCGTGCTCTGTCTTCTCCTCGGTTGGTAGTGCCCCTTCGGTTCCGGTGTGTTTTTTCGTCGGCTTTTTCCTTTGGGCCTTTGCCTCTGGGGGTCGAGTCGCTGAGTTTTCTTGCTCCTTCGGTTTTAGCGTTTTGGTTGTTTGGTGGCAGCAGTCTCCATCTTTTCTGGCGCGGGGTGGGGCTGCTGCATTCTGGAGGGGTCCAGGGTTTGTTGGTGCTTTGTTGGTCGGGCCGGGGGTGTGTCGTTTTTGTGTTCAGTGGCGGCCCTCCGCTGTTGTTTGCATGCCACGGCGTTTGGGTCCAGAGCGTGTTTTGCGTTGATCCGGTTCTGTTCTTCCCGGTTCGCGGGTGATAGTGTCCTGGGTGGTCAGCCGTGTTCTTGCGGCTAAGCTGCCTGTGTTCTTCCCTCATGCCTGTGGCGTTCGTGGCTTTCCTGCTCTCGCTGCCGTCTGGGCGACGTGGCCTTGTGGTCTTTCAGGCATGGATTTTTGGTGTTCGTGCAGGGGCCTGCTGCTTGGGTTGGCGTTTGCTGCCGGTTGTCTCGCCTCCTTGGGGGGTGCGTGGTGTCCGTCTCCCGGTTCTGTCCCTTTGACCTTCCTCTGTGGGTAGTTAGCTCCGGGGAGCCGACGGGGCTCCCCCAGAAAACCAGCGTTGAATGTAATGAAACGCCATTTTCTGGGTGAGACCCGGAGGCTCCCTGGCAACCCTCCCTCCCTCGCTTCGGCGTTTTTCGCGTGTTTTGACATCCAGCCTCAGAACTGATGGGTGGATAGCCGGCGTGGGAGGTCTGGGGCTCCCCCTTCCCCCTCCCGGGGAGGGGGGGAGCTGCGCAGACAGCGGCGCGGTGACGTATGACGTCATACTAGTTTCCTTGTTTTCTGTTGAAGAGTTCTATCCACTAGTTCGACTTTAGGTAGTAATTTTCACCAGAATAGGGGTTTGTTTTGGAATGCTTACCTTTCTGGATGCTTGACCCGGTCGATGGTAGACATAGAATGCTTCCAACCACACGGGGGTTTCTATAGGCCATTGCTCCCCTTGCCTCTCTGAGGGGGCCAGGTTCTGGCTCGTGGTCCCCGGTAGGCCCTAGAACTCCATACACATGACTGATGCCAAAGTCTGACATTAGCATATCAGCCGGTAAAGCTCCAGGGAGCCTCCGGGTCTCACCCAGAAAATGGCGTTTCATTACATTCAACGCTGGTTTTTTACTCTATTTGTAATAAATATAATGCATTGAGTATAATTAAATGCCTTTTTCTGAGGGCTCCTGAGCAAATCCCCCATAGCTTATTCACTGGTACCTAACATCCAATATCATTGCATCAAGCATCTTGGACTTTCTCATTGCTTACCAGAGGCAGCGACCAGAATCCTCCTTTCATAGAGAAATGTTGAGGGTGTCATAGAGACCACACATTGAGGAAAAATCTCAAAATAATTGAAAGAGTCACAAAACTGAAAGCAGTCATATAGAAGCATTTGGTACTAACAAAACTCAAAACTATTATCAACCAAAAATTCACCCTGCTGCTTCTCAATCCCACCACTACTTGGCAGCTCTAGTCTACAAAGGGTTGATTAGAGCCCACCACTTCTCTTGAACCTAAGCAAATACTTTGAACCCATGGGTAAGCAGGAAAAACAGGGCATGAAAAAAGAAGCCACTGAAGGTCTCCCAGAAAGATGCATTTCATTATTCTATTGCTCTATTTCTGGTGTGGCCCACACACACATTTGCTCATCACAACTAATTTCCCATGGCACCTTGAAAGAGGAACCCTGCAATCCTAATGATGACAGAAAATGTGAAACGTATATTAACCCTTTTGAAGTGCGAGTCATGCAGTAATGACCACAACATATCTGACTAACTGTGCCAAATATGTCATGCAAGTCATACAGGGATGACCGCGACATATCTGACGAACTGTGCCAGATATGTCGTCCGAGTCATATAGGGATGACCATGATATATCTGACCAACTGTGCCAGTTATGTCATGCGAGTCATACTGGAATGACCACAACATATCTTACCAACTGTGCCAGATATGTCATGCGAGTCATACAGGAATGACCACAACATATCTGACCAACTGTACTAGATATGTTATGTGAGTCATATAGGGATGACCATGATATATCTGACCAACTGTGCCAGTTATGTCATGCGAGTCATACAGGAATGACCACAACATATCTGACCAACTGTGCGAGATATGTCATGTGAGTCATACAGGGATGACCATGACATATCTGACCACCTGTGCCAGATGTTATAAGAGTCATACAGGAATGACTACAACATATCTGACCAACTGTACCAGTTATCTAGAGATGATTTAACATAACACGTAAGAAACCAAAGGGTAACATATGCAGCACGAGCTAAGAACACCGCTATATAGCTTGTATCCGCAACAGCATCACATAGGTATATAATTTGTCATTTTTAAGTAACAGCAAATATTTTATGGTGATAGTATCATAGAAGATCTTGACTGATAAAGACTATGTACAATGTTCAGATATCAGTGAACAGTAAACACACTGCTATTTTTGTTTTTTTGTTTGGTTTTGCATGATTTTTTGGTATGTGTTTTATTACAGCTTGCTTCTAGATACAATAATCCTGCTATAGTGCGACTTCTTGTAGAGATGAGCCAAGCAGATATTCAAGCCAGGGCCACGAATACAGGTAATTACCTACAAGTTCATTGATTACTGCAGTTTTGGTTAATTGATGTTGAATAGAGAGAGAGAGAGAGAGAACTCATCAACTAATAGGATCAGCCATGTACAGTATATATATGAGGATGTGTACATTAACCACTGAGCTGCTCAGGCTCCAAATATGGCACCCTCCCTGTGTGCAGGAAATAAATTCTTGGCAAATTTTTTGTTGTTGTTTTTGGAAATGTTAAATACCCTTCCTGATCACAGATATATAAAAAAAAAAAAAATCGAAATTGTACTTACTTTGGCCGCAATGGGGTCTGGAAAATGGCGTGTGATGTTATGATTTGGTGGTCGCCCGTAATGTAGACTCCCTGGGGCTGTCGCACGCCAGCTTCAACATGCGCGAGTTGCCACAAAGATTTTTTGTTCATTTTTTGCATACATTTCCAAATACATTTGTTTTGTTTTTTCTCGCCAATCCTATGTATAATGAACAAGTACACAATATTATGGTAGTAGAACATCCGTACTATCCAAAGACACTGTGATACATGCATCACAAATGTGTCCATATATATATATTGCTCATATATCCAATGTTTCATGTTCATTTATGTATATTTACAACATATTTACACACTATACACTATCACACACAATATACATTCACCATCAACACACCCAGAACTCTGCGAGTGTGAGCTGCCACTCCCAGCTAGCCCTCCCTCACTCCTCCAACACCTTACTCACTATCATTCCTCTTCCCACCATACTGTTATTCACACCAATGTCTCATGTTCATTTATGTACGGAAACTTCGTTTATTTATAAAAACGGAAACCATGTACAAAACTCAGGCAAATCATAACATAGAACGAAAAGGCAATGTAAAGGATCTGGGTGTACTCATGTCGGAAGACCTTACCTTTAAAGAACACGATAAAGTAGCCGTCACAACTGCAAGAAAAATGACAGGTTGGATAACAAGAACTTTTCACACTAGAGATGCTATACCGATGATGATACTTTTCAAAACGCTTGTGCTCTCTAGAGTGGAGTACTGCTGCACAATGACAGCCCCTTTCAAAGCTGGAGAAATTGCTGACCTGGAGAGCGTGCAGAGATCCTTCTAAAACTGTACTCCCTTGAGCGCAGGCAGGAGAGGTACATAATAATTTACACGTGGAAAATATTAGAGGGGCTGGTCCCAAACCTGCACACAAAAATAACATCACATGAGACCAGAAAACATGGCAGGATGTGCAGAATTCCCCCATTGAAAAGCAAAGGTGCAACAGGTACTGTGAGAGAGAACTCTATCAACATCAGAGGCCCGAGACTGTTCAACACGCTTCCACTACACATAAGGGGCATAACTGGCCAACCCCTCACAGTGTTCAAGAGAGAACTGGATAAGCACCTCCAAAGGATACCTGATCAACCAGGATGTGACTCATACGTCAGGCTGCGAGCAGCTGCGTCCAACAGCCTGGTTGATCAGTCCAGCAACCAGGAGGCCTAGTCGACGACCGGGCCGCGGGGACGCTAAGCCCCAGAAGCACCTCAAGGTAACCTCAAGGTATGTATATTTACACATATTTATAATAAACACAGCACCTCATAGTGGTTAAAGTAAAGTAAATTGCAGGAGTAAATGGGTAAACGGTGGTAGTAACCAAGTTGTTTACATTGGACTTTGTTTAATTACAAGTTCTGGTACAAAAATATTATGAACTTGTAAATTTTCTGAGGTGAGACCTGTCGGCTTCCTGAAACTAACGGACTGATATACACCATATTAGTCTAGAGCATCAGTTACTGGAGTCCTTATGCATACCGAGATCCACCAGCAAGAACCTGGTTTCCTCAGAGAGGCGAAGGGAGCAATGGCTTATGACCACTCCACTTTTGAGAGTATAGTCATGTCTGCCATCAACTGGGGGTATAACCCAGAAAGGTAGGTGAACTATTACAAGCCCCCAACATTACAAGGTAAAACATTGCAACCCAACACTAAACAGAGGCTAAGAACTTCCTCCAAGTTAAAATAATAAACAAGCAAATGTCCACTCAACCAGCGCGCCCGCTCATTAGCGACCCTCCTCCCCAGGGAAGGGGGGAGAGGGCCCAGGCCCCTTGGAGCCCAGACGGTTCTAAGTGCTGATGCCAGCAGTTCGTTGACTGATGCCATATAGAGCTGACATTACCTCTGGCCTCATTCTCCTGTCTGATTTTAGCCTGTGCAGTTGTGCCGGCTGTGTGATTATTGTGGGGTGGACATGTGCTTTAACCACCGTGCTGCGCCGAGTTTATTGTGAAATTCCCCCGGTGCGCATGAAATAAAGTGATCTCAAAAATTCTTTTTTCTTCGTAAAATGATAAATTCCCTTCTCTGAACATGTCTATGTAAAAATAAAAACCAAATTCCACTTACTTTGGCTGTGGGGACGTGGACAGGGTGCGCTGTGACGTCATCAGGGCCTGGTCGCCCGTGCGTAAATCGCCCAGACACGGTCGCACGGGCCATTCAAGCACCGGGTGTTGCCACAAATATATTTTCAATTATTTGTTTTATGTATTTCTAATGCGTTTTTTTTTTTTTATCGTATATGATGCATATTTATGTCCTTTACAATATGTATACAGTAAAACATTCATAATGTTCTATGGAACTATGATACATGTGTCAGTAATGTGTCCACAATAAATGTTTATTGTCGCAATATTACCTGTTAAAAATTCACTAAAATTACAATATGTACAGTTTCACACACTATTTACACAGTAACTCATTGTATTACACACTCAGTACTTCGGAAGTGAGTAATAATCAATGAAGTAACCCATGGTACACAGCGCGACTTCACTCTCAGTGCACCAGGTACAGATAAATTTTCGCTTCCTGTTTCTTCATTCTGTGTGCTTGCAAATAACACACTCACGTACACCCTTAGCTTTAGTACTTGTAGGTTGTATGTAGCCAAGGTTGTAAAGCATAAGGTAGTATTGAAAAGATTATAGGAAAAGATCAATTTGTAAGGTAGTCATGAAAAGATCGCTTTGTATGGTCCCACACAGGGAGAGATTCAGTTTGCCTCAAAGAGTGTCCGTCATTTAGGAAGAGATTCAGGTATTCTTGAAAGTATCTATGGAAAACACCACCATGGAAGCCGCTAACACTGTTCATCTATGCTACTTGTATCAGATGCATCATCACTGAACGCAAAAAACGATTCATCTATGTATCATCTAAATAATTTGGAGATAGCATAGGATTGCAAGGGTGATGCTCAGAGCTACAACTGGATAAGCTCACTGTATCGTCCTCATAGGTGCTGTATCACTTGCATCTGACCTTTGTGTTAGGTCCTTATTGCCCCTAGCTTTACCAATATTATGACCCTTATGTTCTTCAAACAATAAGGTTTGAATTTCACCGACAGAGCGTTATCTTTCAACACCGCGTCGGACAGGTGTTTGGGAGCCAGACATGCCACCCATGGTTGCTCATTCAGTACTAACCCAGCCAGCATCCCTAGAGCATCCTAGTAATTTTTTCCAAGATGGCTGTCTCTCACTGGAGGTCCTGAGAGTCCATTTCGTACAGAACCAACCTCGTACACATTTAGAATTGGTACCGAAAAATCAAAGAGAGTTTTTTCGGTTGGCGCAGTTTCCCGCTGACCGAGAATACTCGGTTGGCGCAGTTAAGTGGTTAAGAAGTACTTGGGCTGCATGTGTGTCTAGGGTTACCTTCCCTAGGTGCCCGGTAGGTACTGGCCTTGTTTATTCAGGGTTTTCTTTCCTGGGACATACGGGATTATACTTCCATTGAGGTTGGTGGTGCATGTTGTTGACCTCGCCCTTTGGGTTCAGCGGGGCTCGTGGGGCTCTTTGTTGGGCCCTGGGTAGTGAGTGTTGTTGTTGGCTGGGGCGCACAGTGTTTTGCGCAGCTTGCATATTTGTGGCGTCCATGTTTGTGTGTCTGGCCTCTGGTTGTGTGTGGTGTATTTTTCAGGGTTTCAAGTTTTTCTTTTTCTTTTCCTGAAGGTGGTCTGCCTAGCTTCTGATCAGGTTCACCTAAGTTGTGTTTGCTGGTCCTCCTCTGCATCCCTCGAGGTTGCACGCACGGCTTTCTGGGTTCAGTTTGCTTGGTATTAGACAGGGGTTCAACCGGCTTTAGCTACACCGGTGCCTAGGCTCCCCATTGGGATTACTACTGTTGCGAAACCTGATAAACTTGGTGCGGCTTTCAATATGTCTTCCGAGTCCCCTCTCACCTTATGCAAGTTTGAAGGTTGTTCGTTGCCCTTGTCTCAGGGTGATGATCATCTATTTTGCCTCCATCATGCTGCTTGTTGGGTTGGGGACACCTAAGACCCGAGCCGTGCTGGACTCGTTCCCCACTCGTCCTCCACCTTACCCATTCTTCTTCTTCTTCTTCTTCAGAGGACCTTAGGGGTCAGGCAGTGGCAGCGTTGCAGTTTAGGTTTTTATTGTTGGAACGTGCCTGGTTAGAAGCCCTTTTTGGATGCCCCAGAGTAGCCCTATTTTGGTTTTAGGGACCCAGAATTGGGGGTGTTGGTCGTTTTGACCTTGGTTCTGCCCGCTTCTCCGATTCCTCCCCCTGCCCCTTTTCCTCTGTTTCCAGCTCCCAAATGTCTGAGGGTTTCAGAGTAGGGGCAGGGTTTAGCTCGAGATGAGACTTGGGCGACTTTGAGGACTTCTTCATCCGGTGCGGGTACAGAGGCGGTTGAGCCCAATCATCCCGCTGAGGCTTCTGGGTCCTCCAAGCAGACCCCCTTCTTTGAGGCTTTTTTTTTTTTTTTTACTCTGTCTTTTCTTTAGGGGCGGTGGGCGTGGATGTGGGTTCGGCCCTGGGGTCCGTGTCGGGGTTCCTGGGGCACGGGGGGTAGTCACCTTGGAGTTCTTGGGCCCCATTTGACCCTGCCTGGGTTTTGGTGCCTTCGGGGCAGGGGGTTGTTGTTACACTATTCCAGGTTTTCGTATCCTCCTTCCCTGTATGAATTTGATTTAGGGGGCATCCCCCCCCCCACTGGATTCATTTCCTGGTTCCTTTGGGTTCTTTGGATTTGTCTTTCTGGAGGTTTTCTATCTCTTGGATTTCCTCTGCAATGGTTTGGGAGGCCCTTGGTGCTTACCTCCTGAATTTGCCTCTATTCTGGACCTGGCCTCTTTTGAGTTAGGTTCCTCTTCCCCATACTAGGTGTATTATGAGGTTCCTGGATCTTCCTGGCTTGCAGGACTGCACTTTCTTTGATCTTGGGGCTTGGCACAGTTTTTGTCATACCCGCACGCTTCAGTGGCGTGAGGTCTCCTCGGTGTGACAGGTTTTCTTGGGGGCTCTCTTGATTTCCTCAATGAGTGCCTTTACGTACCTGCGCTTTCTTGTGAAGTTAGGTTGCTGCAGCTGCACATTCAGGTTCCCCGTGCTTTCGGCTGCATTGGTTGCTGTTGATCATCATGCTCACAGTCATTTGGCCTCAGTCTTCCACTTCCTTAGTCTTCTAGAGCGGTCTTCAGACTGGCTTTCAGAGGATGTAGAGGCGTTGAGAGCTGGGCCTTCGACTGCAGTGCTGGTCTCGGCTGCTCGGGTGTCGGCAGCATTGCTGAAGCTGTTTGCCCTTATCCTCTGGGAGGGGGTTTCCATTTTTTTTGTCTCTAACCTCGCATGTTGACAAGCTGTCCTTGCTCTCTTTCTTGACTGCTTGGGCCCTGGTTCTTGAGTCTTCGACTCCCTTTTGTTCATTGTTGTTTTCAGATGCCATTGTGACTCAGTTTTTGATGACGACATCTTCCAGTTGCCGTCCTATTTCTGATTTGTTGGTACTTCTGGGGGTCGTTCTTTCTCTTCCTGGGGTGGTTGTGCCAGGGTTCGGGCTTCAGTAGTTTGAGATGGGCCATTGGTGCCAGCTTCTGAGCCAGTGTTTCCTCAGGGGCCTTTTTTGTTTGGTTGGTGTAGTGGTCGCTCTGCATGATGGTCGACAACTCGGGGGACATGTTGGCCCTTATGTGGGTTGTTCCGTAGACAGGGCAATGAGGGAATAGCTGGCCCTGTTTGCCCATGCTTGGTCCCATGATTTGTGGGTGTTTTAGGTTATGTCATCCGGCCTTTGGTGGCATTGGGCGGCAGCTCCTCCTCCTCTGAGGGGTTTCTGAGCTGGCGAGGCAGGCTCCCTAATTGTCACTTTGTCGGGTCATCTTGGAGTGGGTGAGCATGGGCGTGGTCAAAACGACCTTGTTTCTCAAGTGGGTTTTTCGCTTGTTCACAGTTCCGAAACGGGATTGTGCGGATCTTCGGGTTCACTCTGAACTTGTCCCGAGTGAATCATTGGATTCCTTGCCTCTCCTTTTGGATGAAGCTGTCCCAGGTTCAGCTTCTTCTCGATCTGGGTGCTTGGATGGTATCCCTGGACTTCAAGGATGCTTATTGGCATGTTCCTATTCACTCAGGGTTCATGGATTGGTAAGGTTTCACGGTGGAGTCTCAGGTTTTTCACTTTCGTTGCCTTCCATTCGGGCTGAATCTGGCAACACACGTTTTTTATGCGTCTTACTCAGGTTGTGGTGACCAGTCTTCTTATATTAGGTGGTTGGGTGTTGGCCTATCTCGATGACTTGTTGGTGTGGGCTCCCAGCCGGTCTGCTTGTCTGCTCCCCAGGGATGTGGTTCTATCCCATCTCACCGGGTTCAGGTTCCTGGTGAACTGGAGAAAGTCCCATTTGGTTCCGTTCCAGGTTCGAACTTGGCTGGGCCTCTTTGGTATTCTCAGATGGCGTCCGTGTCCCTCCCTCCGAGGGCCCTCGATTGGTCGAGGTGGGGGTACTGTACCTGTACCTCCTACCCCTGGTCCAGCTGTTGCTTTGGGTTCTGGCTTGGCTGGAGTTCTATCGGCGAAGGGTTTTCCTTCTGTCCCCATGGTGGCTGGCCCAGCCTAGGTTTCAGTCGCTGCTTGCTTGGTGTCCGAACCTGGGGGCGTTTTCCATGGCTCTGCCTCTTCCAGCAGATCGAGCTGGTGAGGTACCTTGCTGGTTTGATCTACTATGCCGTTCTTCACGTCTGGCCTTTTTGTGGGGAGCCCCTACAGTTTCCTGGAGCTTATCGGGCTAATGTATGTTATATTAGACCGGGATATTAGCAAAGGAGTTCAGACCTACCAGGGACCAGCGCCAGAACCTGGCCCCTTCAGAGAGGTTTCAGGGAACAATGGCCCTGGAAAACCACCTTGTGGTTGGGGTTTTCCTTATCTGCCATTGACCGGGGTTAGGCACCCAGAAAGGAAGGCATAACAAAACAAACCCCACATGGTAGAAAACTAAAACAAAAAACTGAACAGAGAGGTAGAAACTTCTTACAATCCCAAGGAAACAAGCAAACATCACACTTTACTGCCGCGCTGATCGTCCTCGCAGCCCTCCCCTCCCCGAGAGGGGGAGGGGGGAGCCCCGGACCTACTGCGTCGGCTGCCAAGCTTCAGTTCGTAAGCTAATGTCAACTGGGATAGACGGTTCTCTGGCCTCAGTTTGATAGGCGGTGTTTGCCTTGTGTGGCGTTCACTACTGTGTGTTGTGTTGTGTGGTGGCCAGGAGTACCTCATCAGTGCCGGGGCTGCATGTGCTTAGGGGCTTCCTTCCCTAAGCGCCCTGTGAGTACTGCCCATGCGTGACAGGGTTATCTTCCCTGGGGTGTTCGGGAACCGCTCCCGTAGAGGTTCTTGCTGCTCGGCATTTGCCTCGCCCTTGGGGCCAGCTGGGGCTTGGCGCCCTTGTTTGACCTTGGGTAGGGAGTGGTATTGTGCTGGTTAGGGCGTCAAGGTGTTGCACGGTTTGCCACTTAAGTGGCGACCGGTTCCTGTTGCTTCTCATCTCGCATGCCGTCAGGCTGTGCTCGCCCTCTCTTTGGAATCCGCTTGGGCCCTGGCTCTTAGGTTTTCATCTCCATTTTGTCCGTTGCTGCTTGCAGAGACTGCAGTCTCTCAGTTTCTGCAAGCGGCTTCGTCTAGTTGTCATCCTATGGTGGACTTGTTGATTCTCCGAAGCGGTCGTTCTCAGCCGTTTCGGCGGGGTCGTGCCAGGATTCCGGGTTCCGCTGGTCGAGGTGGGCCATTGGTGCCAGTTTCTGAGCCGTTGTTCCCTTCGGGGCCAGCGTCCCTTCTGTTGCCTCTGGGGATGGCAACAGGAACCGGTCTTGTTTTGTTAGGGTTTCTTAACCGGATAGCAACACCTTGCCCAGGCTTCCCGTAGTTGCTAACCTACGGGCCCTGGAAACCCCTGTTGGGGCTCGGGGACCCATGGATGCGTCTCCCGAGTTCCAACCTGCCTTGTGTGGGTTTGAAGGTTGCAGTGTGCTTTTGTCTCAGGGTGACAGTCACCTGTTTTGCCTTCGTCATGTTGGGTCAATGACACTTTTGACCCGGAGTCTTGCGAGTCATGTTCTCTGCTTGGGCTCCAGTTTTACTCTGAGGATGTTCCTGTTAGGGTACAGGCAGCATCAGTGTTGCATGTTAGGTTTAGGTTATTGCAACATTGCAACGCTCTAGGTTGGTTTCCCACCCGAATGCCCCGAGGCTGCCCCGTTTTGGTTTTAGGGACCCTGATCTGGGGTGTTAGTCACTCTGGCTTTGGCTCCAGCCACGCCCCCTGGTCCTTCCCCTGTGGTTCTTCCTGCACCTCTTCCCCTATGTCCGGCTCCAAAATGTCTGAGGGTTTCAGTCTCGGCACAGGGGATAGTTGGTAATGAGACTCGGGCTGCCTCGGGGGCTGCCCCATCCGGGTCGGGGATGGAGGCATTTGAGCCGGTTCCTCCTGCCGAGGCTTCTGGGTCCCACCAGCAGACCCCCCTCTTGTCTGCCTTTCCCTTGGACTCGCGAGTGCCTTGGATCCGTTTTTCCAGAGGTTTTCTACTTCCCCCTATCTCCGCGAAGGTGGCTCGGGAAGCTCTAGCTGCATACCTCTTGCGAGACCCAGGTTATGCCTCTGCTATGGATCCGTCCTCATTTGAGTTCGGTTCTTCTTAAAATTTTTGGGTGCGTTTGGAAGTTCCGGAGTCTTCCTGGCTGGCAGACTGCCATTTCTTTTCGTTGGGGGCGTGGCATGGGTTCTGTCGGACCCGCACGCTTGATTGGCGGGAAACTTCTACTTTTATGCAGGTTTACCTGGGGGGCGAGTTTGAGCACCTTAATGCGTGCTTGTTCGCTCCCGTCCTTTCTCGGGATGTTGGCCTTTTCCAGCTTCACGTGCAGGTTCCTCAGCTTTTGGCTTCATTGGTTGCAGAGGAGTCGCGCGCCCGTGGGTATTTGGCTTCAGTCTTGTGTTTCTTTTCCCTTCTCGAGCTGTCTTCTGCTTGGCTTGAGGAGGATGTGGGAGCATTGAGTGAAGGGCCTTCGTCTGGGGCTCTGACTACTGCAGCTAGGGCGTCGGCTGCACTGTTGAAGCTCTTTGCGCCCATCCTGAAGGAAACGGTGTCTCTGTTCTTTGCTTCTCATCTCGTGTGCCGTCAGGCTGTGCTCGCCCTCTCTTTGGAATCCGCTTGGGCCCTGGCTCTTAGGTTTTCGTCTCCATTTTGTCCGTTGCTGTTTGCAGAGACTGCGGTCTCTCAGTTTCTGCAAGCGGCTTCGTCTAGTTGTCGTCCTATGGCGGACTTGTTGATTCTCCGAAGCGGTCGTTCTTGTGCCAGGGTTCTGGGTTCCGCTGGTCGAGGTGGGCCATTGGTGCCAGTTTCTGAGCCGTTGTTCCCTTCGGGGCCAGTGTTGTCTGGTCGGCGCAGTGATCGCCCTGTTCGACGGTTGGGTCCTCGTAAGGGGCTTCGGCCCTTTCGCGGTTTGCCCCGTTGACGGGGTGATGGGGGGGGGAGGCTCGCTCTGTTTGCCCACACTTGGTCCCACGATTTGTGGGCCTTTTCGGTCATGTCATCCGGCCTGTGGTGGTGTTGGGCGACTCATCCTCCTTTTGGGGGTTCGGGGCTAACAGGGCAGGTTTCTTCTCCTGCGCTTTGTCAAGTCGTCTTGGAGTGGGTGTGCTTGGGCGTGGTCGAAACGACTATGTCCCTCAGGTGGGTTTCCCGTCTGTTTCCAGTGCCGAAACGGGACTGTGCGGATCTGAGGTTCATTCTGGACTTGTCCCGTCTGAACCCCTGGATTCCTTGCCCCTCCTTTCGAATGACTACTCTGTCTCAGGTCCAGCTTCTGTTGGAGCCGGGGGCCTGGATGGTGTCCCTGGACCTCAAGGACGCCTATTGGCACGTTCCTATTCATCCGGGGTTCAGGGACTGGTTAGGTTTCGTGGTGGGGCGTCGCACTTACCGTTTTTGATGCCTACCTTTTGGCTTGAATCTAGCACCTCGCGTTTTCACGCATCTGACCCGGGTTGTGGTGACCTGTCTGCGTCTTCTAGGGATTCGAGTTTTGGTCAACCTCGACGACTGGCTGGTGTGGGCTCCCAGTCGGCCAGCTTGTCTTCTCGCCAGGGATATGGTTCTTTCCTAGCTCACCAGGTTCCTGTTCCTGGTGAACTGAAGGAAGTCCCATTTGGTTCCGTCCCAGGTTCGGACCAGGCTGGGTCTTTTTTGGGATTCTCGGACCTCTTCCTTGTCTCTCCCTCCAGAGGCGTTGCGGCGGCTGCGGGACCGCCGTCAGCTGTTTCTGAGGGTTTCCAGGTCACTCGGCGGTTGCTCAAGCGGTTGTGCGGGAGTCTGAACTTCGCCTAGTCTACCCGCCGGGTCGGGTTTGGCTTTGGCGTCTGTTTTGGTTTCTTCTGGGACGTCCTTCTCGCGGACATGGAGGGGTTGAATGCAGGGCCTTCATTTAAAGGCTATGGTCTCGGCGGCCAGGGCATCGGTTACACTGTTGAAGCTGTTTGCTTTGATACTCCGGGATGTGGTATCTCTGTTCTTTGCCTCTCGCCTCACATGTTGCCAGTTCGTTCTCGCTCTCTCCTTGGAATCTGCTTGGGCTCTGGCTCTTTGATTTCGTTGCCCTTCTGTCCATTGTTTTTTGCGTACGGGGCTGTTACTCGGTTTTTGCATGCGTCTGTAGCGAGTAGATTATCCCAATAATATACTCGCTCCAAATATAGTGTTAATATTCCTGTCAACCTTTGGAGATGAATGAGGTGAGGCGTTGCCCGGGCAGCACGGTGAGGTGTTGCCCGAGCAATATATGCGGCAAGAATAGCAAACATTAACTAGTCTACTTTCAAGTGTGGTCTAGAGCAGACACTTGCGAGATACTGTACCGACGCTCAGTGCGCTCAACTCACACCAAAGTATCACCGGTGTACTTCTGTATATTCGACCAAATATACATATAGTATCTTAGTGTCTGTGTTTATTTGTCACCATACTTTACGTAACAATAGAACCGTTACATTGGTGACCCCAGAGAGTTTCGACGATACCCAGCCACGATGGACTACAACATGGACTCTCACTGGACCTCCACTGCTGCTGCTTGCTGTGGACCGCAGCCACCTGTCGTGGAACGTTGCCAACACCCTTGCCACAGCTATGATTTTCATCGCGATCATCTCTGCATTTTCATCTACTACGGCTTGCTGCTCCACGATCACTACTCACTCATCTGGCAGCTTCATCAGTAACTACATAATGTGGGATCTACAGCCTGCCCTGCCGACTCTCCGTCGCTGCCAGGGCACTGCTTGTTCTACAGGGGCGCCCACGAAAGCTGCTCTTTCGTCAGATTCATCTACACGTTCACTGCATTTTGATACTCTGCCGACTCAAGCCCTTTGCGCAGTACAGGACTTACAGCTTGCGTTTCCGACTCTTCGTCGCCTCCAGGACAATTCAGCTCTAGCAGTGATTTCCTCGTTGTCCTAACTACGTGCCTACATTACCTCCTAATGTCCTGGTGCCCGAGCCCATCCGCCCCGGATCTAAATGCTCCACCAGCGACCCAAGGACGCAACAATTATGCACATTCTTTTCTCCTGCTACACCGAGCTTGTCCACACACTGCCTACAACTTTTAGTACCAGACTACAATTTCCACAGTCAACAATGTAGTACTCGGCGTGTACAGTCCTAATCAACCCAAGACGCTACAGCTTCGACACAGAGCAGACAGCAGACTACGACCGCATCGAGCCGCCACGCTCTCGCTCCCCGAGTTTAGACACACAATTCTCAATCGAGCCGCCACGCTCTCCCACATAGAGCTCCACGACTCCGGCCTCACTCAGCTCTCTGCTCTGCTCCAGGCTTCGTCTCAACGTCTGCGACACTGCTAAATCCAGAGACACATCCGCCGACTACGCAGTTCACTTTTCGATCACAGTTACCAGCAGCACCGCCACCTACGACAACGGACGATCCTGTACGACCTCCCACCCTACAACCCCAGTTACCAGCCGCACCACAACCTGATCCTACGATGACGGACGATCCTGTGCGACCTCCCACCCTACGACCCCAGTTAGATGACATCAGCGAAGAGGAGGAAGTTAACTTTGATGGTTATGTAACGCGAGCAGGGCGTACAATTCACCGACCAGCTAAGTTCCTTGATCAAGTATTTTTCCTTTCATCCCCTGGGAGGGGGAGTTCTGTAGCGAGTAGATTATCCCAATAATATACTCGCTCCAAATATAGTGTTAATATTCCTGTCAACCTTTGGAGATGAATGAGGTGAGGCGTTGCCCGGGCAGCACGGTGAGGTGTTGCCCGAGCAATATAAGCGGCAAGAATAGCAAACATTAACTAGTCTACCTTCAAGTGTGGTCTAGAGCAGACACTTGCGAGATACTGTACCGACGCTCAGTGCGCTCAACTCACACCAAAGTATCACCGGTGTACTTCTGTATATTCGACCAAATATATATATAGTATCTTAGTGTCTGTGTTTATTTGTCACCATACTTTACGTAACAATAGAACCGTTACACGTCCTCAGCTAGTAGCCATCCTCTTTTGGATTTGTTTTTTCTCCGAGAGTGGGGGTATTTTCTCTGACCTCTTGGAAGGGTCATGCCAGGGCTTGGGTTTCTAGTTAAGGTAGATTCTTGGTGCCAGTTTCAGAACTGGTGTCTCCAACAGAGCTGTCGTCATCTGATCGACACACTGCTTGCTCTGCACGTTGGCCGACATCTCATAAGAGGCACCAGCCCTTTCACAGGTCCCTCCGTTAATGGGGCACTGGGAGGGAGGCTGGCTCTGTTTGCCCACTCTTGGTCCCACGATTCGTTGGCATTTCGGGTCATGTTTGGCCTGTGGCAGTGTTGGGCGGCTCCTTCTTTGGGAGGTTTGGGGCTGGCGAGGCAGGCTTCTTCCTCTTTGCTCCGTCAGGTAATCTTGGGTGTGGTCGAAACGACCTCATCCCTCACTTGAGTTTCCCGCTTGTTTCCAGTACTGGAACAGGGCTGTGCAGATCTGAGGTTCATTCTGAACCTGTCCCATCTGAACCGTTGGATTCCTTACCCCTCCTTTAGGATGACCACTTTGTTAGAGGTTTGGCTTCTTTTGGAGCCGGGGTGTTGGATGGTGTTTCTGGCTCTCCGGGACACGTATTGGCACGTCCCATTTCATCCATGATTCAGGAACTGGTTAAGTGTCATGGTGGGGCAGTGTGTTTATTGCTTTCATTGCCTTCTTTTTTGGCCTGAATCTGGCACCTCACATTTTCCATGGTCTTACCCGCTTCATGGTGATCCGTCTGTGTCTACTAGTGGTTCGGGTTCTGGCCTACCTCGACAACTGGTTGGTGTGCTCTCCCAGCCAGTCTGCTTGTCTGCTCGCCAGGGGTGTGGTTCTTTCCCAGCTCACCGGGTTCGGGTTCCTGGTGAACTGGAGGAAGTCCCATCTGGTTCTGTTTCAGGTTTGGATCTGGCTGGGCCTCGTTTTGGACTCTGACTGCTTCTGTGTATCTCCCTTCTGCGGCGATGCTGCAGAGGCAAAAAGTGGGCAGAGTTGCCCAGTCTAATGATAATCTTCTACGGGTACAGGTGGCGCAGGCATTGCATGTGCGCTTTGGGTGTTTGCAATGCACTAGGTTGGTTATTCACCCAGATGCCTGGGGCTGGTCACTTTGTGTGACTTGTCTACTGGTTTGTTGGGGTTTAGCTCTTCGTGCTGTTCACATCTGGGAAGTGTCCAGTGTCCTGGCAGACGGCCTGTTGCAGTTCATTCTCCAGTCCATGGAATGGACTGTCAATGTCGACCCCTTCGATTGGCTTTGCCGGAGGTATGGGTCCCCCGAGGTGGACCTCTTTGAGTCGGCGTGGTCTCTGCATCTCCCAGTATATGCCCTTCCCTGACTGTGGAGCAGTGTGGTGGATGCTTTTTGGCAGGACTGGTTGAGGTGGGATTACCTGTACCTCTCCCCCCGGTCCAGCTGTCGCTTCGGGTTCTGGCTCAGTTGGAGTTCTATTGTGGGAGAGTCGTCCTTGTGGCCCCATGGTGGCCGGTCCAGCCTTGGTTTCAGTCGTTGCTTGCTCGGTGTCTGAACCCGGGATGTTTTCTGTGGCTCCACCTCTTCCAGCTGGTCGGTTCATTCTGGAACCTTGCAGGTTTGATCTTCTGCTTCGCTCTTTGCGTCGGGTCTTTTTGACGCTTGTGTATCACCACTTATATGGTGTTCAGGTGACTTCGTTGCTGGTGTCCCACCTGCGGTCTTCGTCTCGGTGACAGAATGAGAATACAAGACAGTCTCTTGGCATTGTTTTCTCCATTTTCTCTCTCTTTGTAGGTTGTCTTCTGTTTCTGTTTGGGTTGGTTTGTCCTTTCTTTCTTGGCACTTTCAGGACTGACGTCTTATGCCAAATACTGTTGCCTCTTATCAAGCGCTACTGGCAGAGTTGCTCCAGCTTGCGTTCAAGGTAAATGTCACTTCCGCTCTGTTTTGTAAGCTTTCTTGTGCTTTGTTTCACCTCCAGCCTGCTCATGCGCCACCTGAGCTGTCCTGGTCCTTGGACTGGGTGTTCTCTTTTCTCGGTTTTTTTTTCTCTTCTCCTCAGTTTGTGGTGGCCCCTTTGGTCCAAGATTGTTTTCAGAAGGCTTTATTTATGTTGACATTAGCCTCTAGGGGGTCGGGTCGTTGAACTTTGTGCTCTCCTCCGGCGCAGGGGTTTTTGCTCATTCGGTCCTGGTGAACGCTTTGATAGGTTGCAGCCGTCTCCTTTGCTGGTGAAGAATGAGACAGCGGTCTTCCAGAGGAGTCTTTGGGTTATTGTTGCTTGGTTGGTCAGGTAAGGGGTGCATCATGTTTTGTGTCCAGTTATAGCTTTACGTTGTTACCTGTGCGCCTCAGGTCTTGTGTCCGGGGACACGCTTTGGCTTGTGGTGCCTTGGGCCGTAAGTTGCAGCCAGTTGTCCTGTTTTCGTCTTGAGGCATGTGGTGCTGCTGCCTCCCGTCCCTCTTTTTCTGGTTGAAGCCCCTTCGGCTCCCCGGAGCTATCTGGGCTGATATGCTAATCTCAGACATTGGCATCAGACATGTGAATGGAGTTCTGTGGGCCAGGGACCACGAGCCAAAACCTGGCCCCCACAGAAGAGGCACGAGGAGCAATGGCCTATAGAAACCCCCGTATGGTTTGAAGCATTCTATGTCTGCCATCGACCGGGTCAGGCACCCAGAAACGTAAGCATCCCAAAACAAACCCCTATTCTGGTGAAAATTGCTACAAAAAGCTGAACAAGTAGATAGAACTCGTCAAACAGAAACGAGCAAACGAGTATGATGTCACACGTCGCCGCACCGCTGTCTGCGCAGCTCCCTCTCTTCCCGGGAGGGAGTAGGGGAAGCCCCAGACCCCCACGCCGGCCATCCACCCTTCAGTTCTAAGGCTGATGCTAGAGGCTGAGGTCGTGTGCTCTGGCTTCAGTGATTTTCAGCACTGTAATTACCTAAGTGTAATTACCTAAGTGTAGTTACAGGATGAGAGCTACGCTCGTGGTGTCCCGTCTTCCCAGCACTCTTTGTCATATAACGCTTTGAAACTACTGACGGTCTTGGCCTCCACCACCTTCTCACTTAACTTGTTCCAACCGTCTACCACTCTATTTGCGAAGGTGAATTTTCTTATATTTCTTCGGCATCTGTGTTTAGCTAGTTTAAATCTATGGCCTCTTGTTCTTGAAGTTCCAGGTCTCAGGAAGTTTTCCCTGTCGATTTTATCAATTCCTGTTACTATTTTGTACGTAGTGATCATATCACCTCTTTTTCTTCTGTCTTCTAGTTTTGGCATATTTAATGCTTCTAACCTCTCCTCGTAGCTCTTGCCCTTCAGTTCTGGGAGCCACTTAGTAGCATGTCTTTGCACCTTTTCCAGTTTGTTGATGTGCTTCTTAAGATATGGGCACCACACAACAGCTGCATATTCTAGCTTTGGCCTAACAAAAGTCATGAACAATTTCTTTAGTATGTCGCCATCCATGTATTTAAATGCAATTCTGAAGTTAGAAAGCATTGCATAGGCTCCTTGCACAATATTCTTAATGTGGTCCTCAGGTGATAGTTTTCTATCTAGAACCACTCCTAGATCTCTTTCTTTATCAGAATTCTTTAAAGATTTCTCACATAATATATAGGTTGTGTGGGGTCTATGTTCTCCTATTCCACATTCCATAACATGACATTTATTAACATTAAATTCCATTTGCCAAGTGGTGCTCCATATACTTATTTTGTCCAGGTCTTCTTGAAGGGCATGACAATCATCTAAATTTCTTATCCTTCCTATTATCTTAGCATCATCAGCAAACATGTTCATATAATTCTGTATACCAACTGGTAAATCATTTATGTACACAATAAACATCACTGGTGCAAGAACTGAACCCTGTGGTACTCCACTTGTGACATTTCTCCATTCCGATACATTGCCTCTGATTACTGCCCTCATTTTTCTATCAGTCAGAAAATTTTTCATCCATGATAGAAGCTTACCTGTCCAACCCGTCCTCTTAAAAAGAACGTCACTTTTGGCTCATATGCGCACTATGGCCAAATTTGGACGTAATTTGAAATGAAATCGACTCACAAAAGTGACGTTCTGTGCCGTTTTCTATTTGAGTCGTCCCGCCTACGCGTAGAGGTTATAAGAGGACACTTTAAATTAACGTTTTTCATAACGTTTTGAAACTTTATGAGAATTTCCTGCCCACCTAACCTATCAGAGGACCCTTAACTTACTGTTGTTGAAAAAAAAAATCCCAAATTTATTTTCATTTTTTTTTCATTTCCAAATTACGTCCAAATTCGGCCATACGGACAAACGGCCAAAAGCGACGTTCTTTTTAAGAGGACAGGTTGACCTGTCACCCCTCCAATATTTTCCAGTTTCCAGAACAACCTCTTATGTGGAACTCTGTCGAAAGCCTTTTTTAGGTCCAGATAGATGCAGTCAACCCAGCCATCTCTTTCCTGTAATATCTCTGTGGCCCGATCATAGAAACTGAGTAAATTCGATACACAGGATCTTCCTGATCGAAAACCATACTGTCTGTCTGATATTATATCATTTCTTTCCAGGTGTTCTACCCATTTAGTTTTGATTAGCTTTTCCAATACTTTCACTATTACACTTGTCAATGATACAGGTCTATAATTGAGGGGGTCTTCCCTGCTGCCACTTTTGTAGATTGGAACTATGTTAGCCTGTTTCCACACGTCTGCTACGATTCCTGTACACAGGGATGCCTGAAAGATCAGGTGAAGTGGAATGCTGAGCTCAGATGCACATTCTCTCAGAACCCATGGTGAAACACCATCTGGGCCAGCTGCTTTGTTCCTCCCGAGCTCTTTTAGCATATTTTCCACTTCATCTCTAGACACCTCTATCCGCTCTATGTTGTTCTCTGGAATTCTTATTGTGTCTGGTTCTCTGAAGATTTCATTTTGTACAAACACACTTTGGAACTTTTCATTTAATGTTTCACACATTTCCTTTTCATTTTCCGTGAATCTGTTTCCCATTTCCAACCTCTGGATATTATCCTTTACCTGCAATTTGTTGTTTATGAATTTGTAGAATAGGCCCGGTTCTGTTTTACATTTATCTGCTATCCCTTTTTCAAAATTTCTTTCTGCCTCTCTCCTTACTGCTGTATAATTGTTTCTCGCATCTTTGTATCGCTGGTATGTTTGGGGGTTTGGCCTCTTCCTATACTGATTCCATTTTTGTGTCTTTTGGTCTCTTGCCCTCTCACAATTTCTGTCGTATGCTTGGCGTATGGTGTCTGTCTTCTAGGGGTGCTCGAGCCAGGAGTGATTCTACAGTACTTGGACTGCATGCGCCTAGGGTTATCGTCCCTAGGTGCCCTATAAGTACTGCCCTTGGGACTTGGAGCCACCTTCCACAAGTTCCTTGGAGCCTGCCTCTGCTTGGGGGTACAGGTTACTGCGCAGCTTGTTTTCACCATTCATAGCGGCCGGCTCTGTTCCTTTTGGGTACATTGTTTTCCTCTTGCAGGGTTTTCTTTTTCTTTTTGCCTGGTGGGGGGTCGTTCTTGTGTTGCCCCTTAGTGCCTGACCTGAGCATGGTTCTCTAATAGTGGTACCTCCTGCTAGGTCCCCATGAGTATAGACGTCCCTGAGGTTCAGCTTTTAGAGAGTTGCTCGGTAGTTTGGGCGCTGGTTAGCAGTACCCTGCCTGGGATTCCCTGAGCGTGAGTTCCATCTCAGTACCCTGGGAAACTCCAAGGGGTCGCGCGGGTCCGATGGACGTGACTTTTGAGTCCCCCTCACTTTGTGCGAGTTTGAAGGTTACTTGGTCCCCTTGTCTGAGGATGACTCTCACTATTTCTGTGGGCTCCCTGGAGCTTATCGGGCTAATGTATGTTATGTTAGACTGGGAAATTAGCTATGGAGTTCAGACCTACCAGGGACCAGCGCCAGAACCTGGCCCCTTCAGAGAGGTTTCAGGGAGCAATGGCCCTGGAAAACCCCATATGGTTGGGGGTTTTCCTTATCTGCCATCGACTGGGGTTAGGCACCCAGAAAGGTAGGCATAACAAAACAAACCCCACATGGTAAGAAACTACAACAAAAACCAAACAGAGAGGTAGAAAACTTCCTACAATCCCAAGGAAAACAATCAAACAATCAATTTACTGCCGCGCCGGTCGTCCGCGCAGCCCTCCCCTCCCCGGGAGGGGGAGGGGGGGCCCCGGACCTCACCACACCGGCTGCCGTCAGTTCGCAAGTTAGTGTCAACCGGGATAGACTCTTCTCTGGCCTCAAATTCCTTGCGGTGTTTGCCTCGTGTGGCGTTCTCTGCTGTTGTTGTGGTGTGCGGTGGCCAGGAGTACTTCATGAGTGCCGGGGCTGCCTGCGCCTAGGGCTTCCTTCCCTAGGCGCCCTGTGAGTACTGCCCTTGCGTGTCAGGGTTATCGTCTCTGGGGCGTTCAGGAACCGCTCCCGTAGAGGTTTTTGCTGTTCGGCATTTGCCTCGCCCTTGGGGCCAGCTGGGGCTTGGGGCCCTTGTTTGGCCTTGGGTAGGGAGTGGTTTTGTGCTGGTTACTGCGTCAAGGTGTTGCGCTACCTGCCACCTAAGCGGCAACCGGTTCCTGTTGCTCTGGGGACGGTGTACTTTTGCGGGGTTTTTCTTTTGTTTTGTTTTTGTTTGCCTGGTGGAGGTGCTGCCTCGTGGGCCCATAGTTCCCCTGGTATTGTTTTGGTTGCCCTCTGCTAGACCCCCGTGCTTGTACACGTCCCTGGTTTTTCAGTATTATCATTTACCCGTGTTTTGTTTGGGTTTCTTAACCGGTTAGCAACACCTTGTCCGAGCTTCCCGTAGTTGCTACCCTACGGGCCCTGGAAACCCCTGTCGGGGCTCGGGGACCCATGGATGCGTCTCCCGAGTTCCAGCCTGCCTTGTGCGGGTTTGAAGGTTGCAGTGTGCCCTTGTCTCAGGGTGACAGTCACCTGTTTTGCCTCCGTCATGCTGCCTGTTGGGTCAATGACACCTTTGACCCGGAGTCTTGCGAGTCCTGTTCTCTGCTTGTGCTCCGGTTTTACTCTGAGGATGTTCCTATTAGAGTACAGGCAGCATCAGCGTTGCATGTTAGATTTAGGTTATTGCAACGCGCTAGGTCGGTTTGCCGCCTGGATGCCCCGAGGCTGCCCCGTTTTGGCTTTAGGGACCCTGACCTGGGGGCGTTGGTTGCTATGGCTTTGGCTCCTGCCGCGCCCTCTGGTCCTTCCCCTGTGGTTCTTCCTGCACCTCCCCCCCTGTGTCCTGCTCCGAAACGTATGCGGTTTTCGGCCTTGGCACAGGATTTAGTTGGTGGAGAGACTCGGGCTGCTTCGGGGGCTGCCCCATCCGGGTCGGGGACGGAGGCATTTGAGCCGGTTCCTCCTGCCGAGGCTTCTGGGTCCCACCAGCAGGCCCCCTTCTTGTCTGCCTTTCCCTTGGACTCTACCTTTTCTTTAGGGGTAGAGGGTTTGGAGGACGGCTCTGCCCCGGGTCCCGACGTAGGGGATCCTGGGGCTGGGGAGGAGTCGGCCTGGGGGCCTTGGGCCCCCTGTGACCCTTGGGCCCCCTGTGACCCTGCTTGGGTGCCTTTGCCTTCCCCACGGGGTTTATTGTTGCAGGGGGAGGGGTTTTCTTACCCTCCCTCCCTGTATGAGTATGATTTGGGTTCGGCTCCTCCCCGGGTTCGGTTCCGGGCGCCTTTGGGTACCTCGGCTCCGTCTTTACAGGGGTTTGCTACTTCCCGTCTCTCCGCGAAGGTGGCACGGGAAGCTCTTGCTGCATACCTCTTGCGAGACCCGGGTTATGCCTCCCCAATGGATCCGTCCTCGTTTGAGTTCGGTTCTTCTTCCCGTTTTTGGGTGCGTTTGGAGGTTCCGGAGTCTTCCTGGCTAGCAGACTGCCCTTTCTTTTCGTTGGGGGCGTGGCATGGGTTCTGTCGGACCCGCACGCTTGATTGGCGGGAGACTGCTACTTTTATGCAGGTTTACCTGGGGGGCGAGCTTGAGCACCTTAATGCGTGCTTATTCGCTCCTGTGCTTTCACGGGATGTTGGCCTTTTCCAGCTTCATGTGCAGGTTCCTCAGCTTTCGGCTTCCTTGGTTGCGGAGGAGTTGCGCTCCCGTGGGCATTTGGCTTCGGTCTTGTGTTTCTTTTCCCTTCTCGAGCTCTCTTCGGCTTGGCTCGAGGAGGATGTGGGAGCGTTGAGTGAAGGGCCTTCGTCCGGGGCGCTTTCTTCGGCAGCTAGGGCGTCTGCTGCACTGTTGAAGCTCTTTGCGCCCATCCTGAAGGAGGCGGTGTCTCTGTTTTTTGCTTCTCGCCTCGCGTGCTGTCAGGCTGTGCTCGCCCTCTCTTTGGAATCCGCTTGGGCCCTGGCTCTTAGGTTTTCGTCTCCTTTTTGTCCGTTGCTGTTTGCAGAGTCTGCAGTGTCCCAGTTTCTGCAAGCGGCTTCGTCTAGTTGTCGTCCTATGGCGGACTTGTTGATTCTCCGAAGCGGTCGTTCTCAGCAGTTTTGGAGGGGTCGTGCCAGGGTTTCGGGTTGCGCTGGTCGAGGTGGGCCATTGGTGCCAGTTTCTGAGCCGTTGTTCCCTTCGGGGCCAGTGTCGTCTGGTCGGCGCAGTGATCGCCCTGTTCGAAGGTTGGGTTCTCGTAAGGGGCGTCGGCCCTTTCGCGGTTTGCCCCGTGGACGGGGCGATGGGGGGGAGGCTCACTCTGTTTGCCCACGCCTGGTCCCACGATTTGTGGGCCTTTTCGGTCGTGTCATCCGGCCTGCGGTGGCGTTGGGCGACTCGTCCTCCTTTGGGGGGTTCGGGGCTAACAGGGCAGGTCTCTTCTCCTGCGCTTCGTCGAGTCATCTTGGAGTGGGTGCGCTTGGGCGTGGTCGAAACGACTACGTCCCTCAGGTGGGTTTCTCGCATGTTTCCAGTGCCGAAACGGGACTGTGCGGATCTGAGGTTCATTCTGGACTTGTCCCGTCTGAACCCCTGGATTCCTTGCCCCTCCTTTCGGATGACTACTCTGTCTCAGGTCCGGCTTCTGTTGGAGCCGGGGGCCTGGATGGTGTCCCTGGTTCTCAAGGACGCGTATTGACACGTTCCTATTCATTCGGGGTTCAGGGACTGGTTAGGTTTCGTGGTGGGGCGTCACGCTTACCGTTTTCGATGCCTACCTTTTGGCCTGAATCTGGCACCTCGCGTTTTCTCGCGTCTGACCCGGGTTGTGGTGACCCGTCTGCGTCTTCTAGGGATTCGGGTTTTGGCCTACCTCGACGACTGGCTGGTGTGGGCTCCCAGTCGGTCAGCTTGTCTGCTCGCCAGGGATATTGTCCTTTCCCAGCTTGCCAGGTTCGGGTTCCTGGTGAACTGGAGGAAGTCCCATCTGGTTCTGTCCCAGGTTCGGACCTGGCTGGGTCTTGTTTGGGATTCTCGGACCGCTTCCTTGTCTCTCCCTCCGTTGGGCGTCGCGGTCCCGGCGACGGAACCGCCGTTTGCTGTTTCTGAGGGGGTCCCGGGTCACTCGGCGGTTGCTCGAGCAGTTGTGCGGGAGTCTGAACTTCGCCGTGCTAGTCTACCCGCCGGGTCGGGTTTGGCTTCGGCGTCTGTTTTGGTTCCTTTGGGGACGTCCTTTCCGCCTCTCGCGATCGTTGGGTTCGCCCTCCGGGGGTCTTATGTCGGTTGCTGCGTCACCGACTTCCTCTTCGGGCTTTTCGGGGTTCGGTGCCTTGGCGCCTTCCCGAGCCCTCGCTCGATGTGTTCACGGATGCGTCGTCTCTCGGCTGGGGCTTTGTGACCAGTGCTCACCAGGCAGGCCAGGGACGGTGGGGTCCGTCCTTCCATTGGGCTCACAGCACGGTTCGGGTCGCTCTGAGATCGACCATTCGCCTCCATTCGGACTGTTCTCCAGTGGTTCATTGCCTGAACCACGGGGGTTCTCTTCGGTCCTTGGCTCTTTGGGGTTGGTCCCTTTGAGTGGTTCGTCTGCTGGATTCTCGGGGTTTGGCTCTCCGTGCGGTTCACGTCCGGGGAGTGTCAAACGTTCTGGCGGACGGTCTGTCTCGCTTCCTTCCCCTGTCCATGGAATGGGCGGTCGACGACAACTCGTTTCGTTGGATCTGCCAGACGTACGGTCTCCCAGATGTGGACCTCTTCGCGTCGCCGTGGTCCCAGCGTCTCCCTATATATGTGACGCCCTTCCCCTACTGCGAAGCATTCGCGGTGGATGCCTTTCGGCAGGACTGGTCGAGGTGGGGTTACCTGTACCTCTTTCCTCCGGTCCAGCTGTTGCTTCGGGTTCTGGTTCGGTTAGAGACATTCCCGGGGAGAGTAGTCCTCGTGGCCCCTTGGTGGCTGGCCCAGCCTTGGTTTCCGGTGCTTTTGGCTCGGTGCCCGAACCCGGGACGTTTCCCGCGGCTCTGCCTCTTTCAGCAGGTCGGCCCGATCCGGTACGGGGCTGGTTCGACCTTCTCCTCTGCTCTTCGCGTCTGGTCTTTTTGATGCGGGTGTATCACCATTTCTATGGTGATCAGGTGGCTTCTTTGATGGTGTCCCACCTGAGAGCTTCGTCGAGGCGACAGTATGAAGTTTCCTGGCGTTCCTTTCGCCATTTTCTGGCTCTTCGTAGGTTGTCTTTTCTTTCGGATCGGGTTGTTTTGTCCTTTCTTACTTGGCTTTTTCAGGACCGTCATTTGATGCCTAATACTGTCGCCTCGTATCGTGCGGCGCTGGCAGAGCCGCTCAAGCTAGCTTTCGGGGTGGACATCACATCCGCCCCGTTTCGTAAGCTTTCCCATGCTATGTTTCACCTCCGGCCTGCTCATGCGCCTCCTGAGCTGTCCTGGTCCTTGGACAGGGTGCTCTCCTATCTTTCCTCTCCTCGGTTTGTGGTGGCCCCTTCGGTTCCTGATTGTTTTCCCAAGGCTTTGTTTTTGTTGGCATTGGCCTCTGGGGGCCGGGTAGGGGAGCTTCATGCTCTCCTCCGGCGCAGGGGTTTCTGCTCTTTTGGTCCTGGGGGTAGGTTTGTCCGTTTGCAGCCTTCTCCATCCTTTCTGGCGAAGAACGAGACAACTGCTTTCCGGAGGGGTCCGTGGGTCATTGATGCTTGGTTGGTTCGGCCGGGGATGCATCATGTGTTGTGTCCTGTTGCTGCACTTCACCATTACCTGCGCGCTTCAGCCGGGGTGGCTGGGGATGCGCTTTGGGTTGATCCGGTTTCCCTCGTTCCCTGTTCCAGGGCTCGGGTCTCCCAGGTTGTCTGCAGGGTCATTAAGTCTAGCCAGCCTGCGGTCTATCCTCGCGCCCATGACGTTAGGAAGTTTGCAGCTTTGGCTGCCGTGTTTGGTAATATGTCTTGGGCTCATATTCGGGCGCGTGGATTTTGGAAGTCGAACAGGGTCCTGGCCGCCCGTTATTTGGTGACCGTCTCTGCTCCTCGTCGTTCTTGTGTTGCTTTGGGTCGCAGGTTGCAGCCAGGGCTGCGGGACGACCGGCGCGGCAGTAAATTGATTGTTTGATTGTTTTCCTTGGGATTGTAGGGAGTTTTCTACCTCTCTGTTCGGTTTTTGTTGTAGTTTCTTACCATGTGGGGTTTGTTTTGTTACGCCTACCTTTCTGGGTGCCTAACCCCGGTCGATGGCAGATAGGGAAAACTCCCAACCATATGTGGTTTTCCAGGGCCATTGCTCCCTGAAACCTCTCTGAAGGGGTCAGGTTCTGGCGCTGGTCCCTGGTAGGTCTGAACTCTATAGCTAATGTCCCGGTCTAACATAACATACATTAGCCCGATAAGCTTCAGGGAGCCTCCGGGGCTCACCCAGAAAATGGCGTTTCATTACATTTAACGCTGGTTTTTTGCCTCTGTCACGCTGCCTGTTGGATCAGTGGCACTTTTGACCCGGATTTCTGCGAGTTTTGTTGCTTGCTGATGACTCAGTTTACCCAGTCTAATGATAATCTTCTACGGGTACAGGTGGCGCAGGCGTTGCACGTGCGCTTTGGGTGTTTGCAATGCACTAGGTTGGTTATTCACCCAGATGCCTGGAGGCTGCCCCGTTTTGCTTATAGGGACCCGGACTTGGGGCTGATGGTTGCTTCGGCCTTGGTTCAGTCCGCACCCCCTCGTCCTTCCCCTGCTGTGGTTCATTCTGATCCCCCCACCTCTGTTTCTGGCCCCAAAACGTCTGAGAGTTTCGGAGTCGGGGCAGCGTTTAGATGGTCTTGAGACTCAGGCAGTCTCGGGGGATGCCCCTTCCGTTGTGGCGACGGAGGCATTCAAATCCAATCTTCCTGCTGAAGCCTCCGGGTTTGATCAACGAGCTCCCTTCTGTCCGGCTTACACAGCTGCTTCGGCCTTTTCTTTTGAGGCCGGTGCCTTGGGAGATGACTTGGCCCCGGGTCCTGCGGTGGAGGATCCTGGGGTAGGGGAGGGGCAGATTTGGGGGTCTTGGGGCCCCATTGTACCTCGCCTGGGTTTTTCTGCCCTCTGAGTGGAGCATACTGTTACAAGGAGTGGTGTTCTCTTTTCCCCGCTCTGTGAACGAATTGGATTTGGTGTGTGCCCCTTCCCGGGTTCGGTTCCGTGTCCCCTCGGGTGTGTCAGTTCTGTCTTTCCTGAGGTTTTCGGCTTCCCTCATCCAACCGTCTGCAGTGCGGGTAACCCTTGTGGCTTACCTCCTGTAATTACCTAAGTGTAGTTACAGGATGAGAGCTACGCTCGTGGTGTCCCGTCTTCCCAGCACTCTTTGTCATATAACGCTTTGAAACTACTGACGGTCTTGGCCTCCACCACCTTCTCCCCTAACTTGTTCCAACCGTCCAACCAAATGAGTGCTGTGTGACCCGGATTACGCCTCGGTGATGGATTCGTCGTCTTTCAGGTTTAGGATGTCGTTCCCTTTCTGGGTCCGTTACGAGGTCCCAGAGTTGCCTTGGCTGGCAGACTGTCCTGTGTTTGCTTTGGAGGCTTGGCATTCCTTCTGTCGTTCCCGCACGTTTGAGTGGTGCAAGGCTTCGACGGTGGTTCAGGTTCCTCTGGGGCACCTTGAGCACTTCAATGAGTGCTTGTTTGCCCCTACCCTTCCCCCGGGATGTTGGCGTCGTGTAGCTCCATGTGTAGGGTTCCCTCCCTTTCGGTTGCGCAGATTACTGAGGACTTGCGCGCCCATGGCCTTTTTGCTTCGGCCTTACTTTTCGTTTCCCTCCTGGAACTGTCTTTAGACTGGCTTGCGGAGAATGTGGGGACGCTTGGGGCTGATTCTGGGTCCAGAGCCTTGGGCTCGGCGGCTCGCTCGGTGGCTGCCTTGTTGAAGCTCTTTGCGCTGATCTTGCGGGATGCGGTTTCGCTGTTTTATGCTTCCCGGCTTGCGTGTTGGCAGGTGGTGCTTGCCTCCTCTCTGGAATCGGCCTAGGCCCTGGCTGTCCACCTTTTTGTCCTCGTGTTTTTGTGCGGATTCTGCCGTGGCGTAGTATATTCAGGCTGCTTCAGCTAATTGTTGTCCTATATCTGACTTTTTGGTTCTCTGGGGGGTCCCTGGGGGATGGGGCCTTCCCGGAAGGGTCGTGCCAGGGCTCAGAGTTCCTCTCATCGGGGTAGGCCACTGGTGCCAGTTTCAGATTCGGCCCCTCCCTCGTTTGGTCGGCGCGGTGTTCGCTCTGTGTAAGGTTCAGGATCTTGTAAGGGGCGCCGGCTCTTTCGTGGCTCGCCCCATTGATGGGGCGATGGGGAGGGGGAGTGGCTTGTACTGTTCGTTAACGCCTGGTCCCACGACTTGTGGGCGTTTCTGGTCGTTTTCTTAGGCCTGTGGTAGTGTTGGGTGGCCCCTCCTCCTTCGGGGGGTTCCTGGCTGATGGGGCAGGCCTCTTCCCCTGTGCTTTGTTGGGTCATCTTGGAGTGGGTTTGCTTGGGAGTAGTCGAAACGATGACGTCCTTCAGACGGGTTTCCTGTCTGTTTCCCGTACCGAAACGGGACTGTGCGGACCTGCGGTTCATTCTGGACTTGTACTGTCTGAACCCCTGGGTTCATTCCCCTCCTTTCAGATGACTACGCTGTCCCAGATTCGGCTCCTGTTGGCGCCGGGCTCTTGGATGGTGTCCCTGGGCTTCCGGGAAGCTTATTGGCACATCCCGATTCATCTGGGGTTCAGGGACTGGCTTTGGTTTGTTGTGGGGCGTCAAGGTTAGCGCTTCCGTTGTCTCCCTTTTGGGTTGAACCTGGCACCTCGCATATTCACACGTCTTACCTGGGTTGTCGTGGCCCGTATGCGTCTTTTAGGTGTTCTGATGTTGGCCTACCTCGACGACTGACTGGTTTGGGATCCCAACCGGTCCTTTTGTCTGCTAGCCAGGGATTTGGTTCTTTCCCAGCTCGCCGGGTTCGGGTTCTTGGTGAACTGGAGGAAGTCCCATCTGGTTCCCTCCCAAGTTCGGACCTGGCTGAGTCTTGTTTGTGACTCTCGGACCGTTTCCTTGTCTCTTCCTCCGGAGTCTCTCCCACGGCTGCGGTCCCGCATGCAGCTGTTTTTTTGGGTCTCCCGGGTCACCCTGCTGTTGCTCAAGGGTCTGTGCGGGAGCCTGAACTTCGCGATGATGGTCTACCTGCCGGGTCGGGTTTGCCTTAGTCGGCTGTTCTGGTTCCTTCGGGGACATCTCTTCTGCCTCTCTTGCGATTGCTGGGTTCGGTCCCTGGGGGCCTTGCATCGGCTGCTGTGTCGCCAGTTTTCTCTTCGGGTTTTTCGGGGTTCAGTGCCTTGGCGCCTGCCCAAACCCTTGCTCAATGTGTTCAACGAAGCGTCGTCTCTCAGCAGGGGCTTTGTGACCAGTGCTCACCAGGCCGTCCAGGGTCGGTGGTGTCCGTCCTTCCGTCAGGCCCACAACACGGTGCGGGAGTTCACGGCGGTGTGGTTTGCTCTCTGGAGGGTTTGGGTTGCCCGTGGATCGACGATCTGGCTCCATTCGAACCCCTCCCTGGTGGTTCATTGCCTGAACCGAGGGATTCAATGCAGTCCTTGGCTCTTTGGCGCTGGTCGCTTTGGGTTGACTGGTCTGCTGAGTTCTCGGGGTTTGGCTCTCCTGGCAGCTCACGTGCGGGGAGTGTCCAACGTCTTGGTGGACAGCCTGTCTTGTTTCATTCTCCTGTTCACAGAATGGACGATTGATGCCGCCTCCTTCCGTTGGCTCTGCGAGATGTCTGGCTGCCCCAAGGTGGACCTATTCGTGTCGGCGTGGTCGCGGCGCCTTCCCATGTATGTGGCGCCTTTCCCTAACTGAGAGACCTTCGAGGTCGATGCCTTTCAGCAGGACTGGTCAAGGTGGGGGGTTCCTGTACCTCTTTCCTCCGGTTCAGCTGTTGCTCCAGGTCCTGACTTGCTTGGAGAGGGGAGGGGAGGGGGGCACTACTCTCCCCTTACCAGGGGAGAGTAGTCCTCTTGGCTCTGTGATGGCCGGCCCAATCATGGTTTCAGGCACTGGCTGCTCTGTGTCCAAACCCGGAGGTTTTCCCATGGCACCGTCTCTTCCAGCAGATTGGACCGGAACGTCACGTGGCTTGTTCAACCTTCTCCTCAAGTCTTCCTGTATGGTATTTTTGACTCGAGTTTATCATCTTTATGGTGATCAGGTTGCTTCCTTGTTAGTGTCCCACCTATGGGCTTCATCTCGACAGCAGTACGAAGTTTCCTGGCAGTCCTTCTGGTTCTTTTTGACTCTTCGTCATTGTACTTCGCTTTCTGCTCAGGTGGTGTTGTCCTTTCTCTCTTGCTTGTTCCAGGACCGTCATCTTATGCTTAATACTGTCGCCTTGTATCGCGCGGTGCTGGCGGAGCCGCTTCGGCTTGCTTTCGGTATTGATATTACTTCTGCGCCGTTTCGCAAGCTGTTTCGTGCGTTGTTTCACCTTCGGTCTGCTCATGCGCCACCTGAGCCGTCCTGGTCTTTGGATGGAGTGTTCTGTTTTCTTTCTTCTCCTCGGTTTGTTGTGGCCCCTTTGGTTCAGGATTGTTTCTCGAAAGCTCTTTTTCTGTTGGCATTGGCCTCTGGGGGTCAGGTCGGGGAGTTTCATGCTCTCCTCCAGCACAGGGGTTTCTGCTCTTTTGGTCGTGGCAATCGGTTTGTTTGTCTGCAGCAGTCTCCTTCTTCTCTGGCAAAGCATGAGACGGCTGCTTTCCGAAGGAGTCCTTGGGTTGTTGATGCTTGGTTGGTCAGGCCGGAGGTGCATTATGTTTTATGTCCGGTTCCGGCCCTCCGCTGTTATTTGCGTGCCACGGCTTCTGTGTCCAAGGACGCGCTTTGGGTTGATCTGGTTTCCCTCCTTGTGGGTGCGGGTCTCCCAGATCATCCGCAAGGTTATTAAGGCCAGCCAGCCTGCGGTCTATCCCCGTGCCCATGACGTTCGTAAGTTTGCTGCTCTTGTTGCCATCTTTAGCAACATGTCTTGGGCTGTCATTCGGGCACAAGGTTTTTGGCGGTCGAACAAGGTCTTGGCTGCGCGCTACCCCGTGAACGTTCCTGGGCCTAGTCGGGCCTTGATCGCTTTGGGTCGGCGGTTGCAGCCAGTTGTCTCGACATCAGGTTGAGGTGTGAGCGGCGACCGTCTCCCGGGTAAGTCCCTCATCAATTCCTCTGTGGGTAGTTAGCTCTGGGGAGCCAAAGGGGCTCCCCCCAGAAAACCAGCATTGAATGTAATGAAACGCCATTTTCTGGGCAAGACCCGGAGGCTTCCCGGCATCCCTCCATTCCCCCGGGGAGGGGGGAGCTGCGCAGACAGCAGCGCAGCGACGTGTGATGTCATACTCGTTTGCTTGTTTCTGTTTGGGGGGTTCTATCCACTTGTTCGGCTTTTTGTAGCAATTTTCACCAGAATTAGGGTTTGTTTTGGGACGCTTTCCTTTCTGGGTGCCTGACCCAGTCGACATAGACATAGAAAGCTTCCAACCACACAGGGGCTTCTATAGGCTATTGCTCCTTGTGCCTCTTCTGAGGGAGGCCAGGTTGTGGCTTGTGGTCCCCAGCAGGCTCACAGAACTCAATTCATATGACTGATGTCAAAGTATGACTTTAGCATATCAGCCCAGATAGCTCTGGGGAGCCTCCGGGTCTCACCCAGAAAATGGCGTTTCATTACATTCAACACTGGTTTTTTTACATATCGTTGGATCGCTAGCTCCAGGGAGCCAATGGGGCTCCTCTTGGATAACCAGCATTGAATGTAATGAAACGCCATTTTCTGGGTGAGCGCCGAAGGCTTCTTGGCACTCTCTCTCCCTCTGGTCGGTGGTTTTTGTTTCCGTTTGATCGGTCTCTGAACTGACGGTCTAGCGGCCGACTCAGTGGGGCGGCATGAACGAGCGGCGCATCGGGTTGATGGCAATTTCCTTGTTACCTTGTTTCCTTGGTGGGAGTTCTTAGGCTCTGTTCAGTCTTGGGTTGTAATTTTATACCAGTTGGGGTCTGTTTTGGGTCACCTACCTCTCTGGGTGCCTAACACTGGTTGATGGCAAACATGAATATACTCTCAAAGAGTTGAGTTTTTATAGGCCATTGCTCACTATGCCTCTCTGAGGGAACCAGTTTCTGGCTCGTGGTTCCCGGTAGGGATAAAGAATCTATATGAATGAAGCCCCAGACTAATACAGCTAATATCAGACTGATAGCTTCAAGGAGCCTCCGAGGATTACCCAGAAAATAGAGTTTCATTACATTCAATGCTGGTTTTTTGTTTCTGAACATAAAAGTTCTAATTATATATCATGCCATGGATCAGTGGTAAAGTTCAACCTAAGAAAATAGTTGTGAGTAGAGGCAGTAGAGAATATCCTTTTCTCTACACCCATTAAGAAAATGTGTGCAGTATGGGAAGAACGGCAAGGTTTTGTTGAAAAAACCTCACCCAAATAAAGCTGTAGCAGGCAATTGCTTTGACCTTTTTAATGACAATGTGATGTCTCACTACACACAAGCGTTAAAATGTAGGGAAAAAAACAAGTGTCTTTAGAGAGATTCTATGTAACACAAGCTAGCATTGAACCACAACCAGGTCCTAGTGGTATGCCTGCAAAACATAAGAGAGAGAGTACCCCTTAAATGTCATCAGTGCCAGATATTATAATGGAAGGGGGACTCCCCTTCCAGACACTAGCACCTCTCTTCCTCCCCTCACTTTCTTTCATACATTAACAAGAGTCCTCAATAAAGGTAAGGTACCTAGGTGTATAGTAAAAAATATGAGTAGTATTCTGTATAAATGTATTTTTAAGTTTTTAAGTTAACATTTTTGGGTGTGTGGAACGGATTAATTCAATTTACATTATTTCTTATGGGGAAAATTTGTTTTGGTTTACGAATTTTCCGTGTACGAACTGTCTCTTGAAATTAATTAAATTCGTAAACTAAGGGTCCACTTTATATGAAATTATTTTATTCAATGGCCATAGTGAATGTTTCCACAAGAAGAATATTTTGCCTGCCTTGCTCTGCTCTGTGTGTATATGTACACCTAAGTGTAGCTATAGGATGAGAACTACACTCGTGGTGTCCCATCTTCCCAGTACTTTGTCATATAACGCTTTGAAAAAACTGATGGTTTTGGCCTCCATGTCCACGTGTTCAAACTGTCTACCACTTTGCAAAAGAAAACTTTCAAATATTTTTTTGGCACCTGTGTTTCCTTACTGTGGTGGAAACTGTTTCCTTTTGTTCTTGAAGTTGCTGGCTTCAGGAATTCCTCATTATCAATTTGTTTGATTCCTGTTATTATTTTGTAAGTGGTGATCACATTGCCTCCTTTTCTTCTATCTTCTAGCTTTGGCATATTTAATGCTTGTAGCGTCTCTTCATAACCCTGATTTTTCAGATCCGGAAGCCATTTAGTAGCATGCCTTTGCACCTTTTCCAGTTTATTGATGTGCTTTTTGAGATAAGGGTACCAAGTGCTGCATATTCCAATTTTGGTTTCACAAAAGTCATGAAGAGTTTTGTCAGTATTTCACCATCCATGTAGTTAAAAGTGAGTCTGAAGTTGGAAAGTGATGCATACACTCCTTGCATAAGGTTCTTTGTGTTCTTTTGGTGATAGTTTACAATCCAAAATCATCCTTAGATCTTGTTCTTTATTAAAGTTCCTTAATTCCTTTCCACATAATTTATAAGTTGTGTGTAGTTTATTTTCAACAATTCCACAGTCATAACATAACATTGATTCACCATGAATTCCATTTGCCACATGTCGCTCCAAGCAATTATTTTATCTAGATCCATTTGAACGGCATTAAAATCATCTGCGTCTCCTATCTTCCCCAGTATCTTAGCATCATCCACAAATATGTTCATATAATTCTGTATTCCTTCTGGTAGATAATTTTTTAATATAATGTGTACTCACCTAGTTGTGCTTGCAGGGGTTGAGCTCTGGCTCTTTGGTCCCGCCTTTCAACCGTCAATCAACAGGTGTACAGGTTCCTGAGCCTACTGGGCTCTATCATATCTACACTTGAAACTGTGTATGGAGTCAGCCTCCACCACATTACTTCCTAATGCATTTCATTTGTCAACCACTCTGACACTAAAAAAGTTCTTTCTAATATCTCTGTGGCTCATTTGGGCACTCAGTTTCCACCTGTGTCCCCTAGTGCGTGTGCCCCGTGTGTTAATAGCCTGTCTTTATCAACCCTGTCGATTCCCTTGAGAATCTTGAATGTGGTGATCATGTCCCCCCTAACTCTTCTGTCTTCCAACGAAGTGAGGTTTAATTCCCGTAGTCTCTCCTCGTAGCTCATACCTCTCAGCTCGGGTACTAGTCTGGTGGCAAACCTTTGAACCTTTTCCAGTTTAGTCTTATGCATGACTAGATATGGACTCCATGCTGGAGCCGCATACTCCAGGATTGGTCTGACATATGTGGTATATAATGTTCTGAAAGATTCCTTACACAAGTTTCTAAAGGCCGTTCTTATGTTAGCCAACCTGGCATATGCTGCTGATGTTATCCTCTTGATATGAGCTTCAGGGGACAGGTCTGGCATGATATCAACCCCCAGGTCTTTCTCTCTCTCTGACTCTTGAAGTATCTCATCTCCCAAATGATACCTTGTATCTGGTCTCCTGCTTCCTACCCCAATCTTCATTACATTACATTTGCTTGGGTTAAACTCTAACAGCCTTTTGTTCGACCATTCCTGCAGCTTGTCCAGGTATTCTTGAAGCCTCAAGCTGTCCTCCTCTGTCTTAATCCTTCTCATAATTTTGGCGTCGTCAGCAAACATTGAGAGGAATGAGTCTATACCCTCTGGGAGATCATTTACGTATATCAGAAACAGGATAGGTCCAAGTACAGAGCCCTGTGGGACTCCACTGGTGACTTCACGCCATTCTGAGGTCTCACCCATCACTGTAACTCTCTGCTTCCTATTGCTTAGGTACTCCCTTATCCACTGGAGCGCCCTATCAGTTACTCCTGCCTGTTTCTCCAGCTTATGCATCAACCTTTTATGGGGTACTATGTCAAAGGCTTTCCGACAGTTCAAAAAAATGCAGTCCGCCCATCCTTCTCTTTCTTGCTTAACCCTCAAACCGCTAGGGGCCCAAATAGAATTCACACCCACAGGCACAACAAAAAAATAAAATCCAAAAAATTCTTTCGTCTTATAGAAGTGTTCATTTTTGTTCCCTGATTACGGAAAAATTAACAAAAAAATCGTAGGTGGCATATTTTAGCCACAATAGGGTAGGGAAGTGTGGCAAAAAAGGGGCGTTGACAGAGCCTTCGCCAGACGAGGTCTGCTCCGCCTGAGCTGTCAGACGGCAGTTGCCACAAATATATTATTACCTAATTATTTCAATGTCTCTGATTGATTTTTTCTTAGTTTTTTTGCAGTAATATTATTCCATACAGTGAATTGTGGTATATTTATATTATAAAATGTGTGAACCATCGCTGTACTCAAAATTATGGTGTGCATATTAGTGATTCAATAAAAACATATTTTAAACAATGTTTCAAAAAACAAAAACAATGTTCATAAAACAATAAACAAATAGTTTTGCTGTTGTTACACTATATACACAGGTTATATATAAGTATTTGCATGTTTTGTACACCATAACAAACTACTAAGTTGGTCTTGTGAGTCAAAAAGCAACGAGGAGTGACCGCCAAACACCAGCGAGCCACTCACTGCCACTCCCTCCCTCAACACCACCTCACTCACCTCCCACAATACTCTTCCTATATTTATTCACTATACACAGACGTTATATATACGTATTTACATGTTTTGTTCACCATAACTGTACATCTAAGCTTGTATGGTGAGTAAGGCCATAAGACGTAGCTACTCACACAGTCAGCTGATCGGCGGCCGCCCTCAAGGCCAGACGCACTAATATTTGTCCTCCAACAATATTGTTTGTGGTGTTATTACGCTATATACACACATTATATATAAGTATCTACCTGTTTTATTCACCATACCTGTACAAATAAGCTGGTATTGTGCCCAAAGACCATAGTGGCCATCAGTAAACAACATGACAAGCAGACGACGCTCCTCCCTCACCAAAATGGCGGCTCCCAACCTACTCCTCTCGCTGTTATCTCACACTATACACACGTTATATATAAGTATCTACATTTGTGTTCACCATATCGAACCACTAAGCTGGTATGGTGAGTGCAGTCAATAAAAGGTGGCCACACACAGTCAGAAAACGACGCCACAACCCTCCCTCCCACAGCCTTACTCCTCCCTCCATGGAGCACAGCGCTAAATATCACTACAATCCTGCTATTATCAGAATCCTGGTCAGTTTTATCACAGTCAGGGGGCTTCAGTAATACTATCACTGCTAAATAATAGCAGTATCATTTATATTATGGTATTTGTAGGCGATGCTGTGGTCACAAGCTGAACAGCGGTGCTGTGAGCTCGTGCTGCGTGCGCCAGCCTTGGTGGCTTGCTCAATACTGACGCTGTAACACCCAAGAATGTTAGCCTGGATTTTTTTTCTAGGTGGCATCTGGCAACTATCGGTCGTGGCTGTACTATAGCTGCCCCTATCCCAGACGGGGCGTTTAAATTATAGCGCTAGACACGAAATCATAAATAAATGATGTGCGCGGTTTCGGTTTTGTCACTGATATCATTTATATATGATATGCGCGGTTTGAGGGCTAATCTTTGTCACCTGATCGTAGAAGTCTATCAAGCCTGTAAGGCAAGATTTACCCTCCCTGAACCCATGTTGATGGGTTGTCACAAAGTCTCTTCTCTCCAGATGTGTTACTAGGTTTTTTCTCACAATCTTCTCCATCACCTTGCATGGTATACAAGTTAAAGACACTGGCCTGTAGTTCAGTGCCTCTTGTCTGTCACCCTTTTTGTATATTGGTACTATATTAGCAGTCTTCCATATTTCTGGTAGGTCTCCCGTTTCCAATGACCTATACACTATGGAAAGTGGCAAGCAAAGTGCTCCTGCACACTCTTTCAATACCCATGGTGAGATTCCGTCCGGCCCAACAGCTTTTCTCACATCTAGCTCCAATAGGTGCTTCTTGACCTCATCTCCTGTAATTTCGAACCTTTCCAAGGTCACCTGGGTTGCTGCCACCTCTTCTAGCGCTGTGACTTCTCCCTGTTCTATTGTAAAGACCTCCTGGAACCTTTTGTTGAGTTCTTCACACACCTCTTTGTCATTCTCTGTGTACCTGTCCTCGCCCACCCTAAGTTTCATCACCTGTTCCTTCACTGTTGTCTTCCTCCTGATGTGACTGTGTAGTAGCTTTGGCTCGGTCTTGGCTTTATTAGCTATATCATTTTCATACCTTTTCTCAGCTGCTCTTCTCACACTAACATACTCGTTCCTGGTTCTCTGGTATCTCTCTCTACTTTCTGGTGTTCTGTTATTACGGAAGTTCCTCCATGCCCTTTTGTTCAGCTCCTTTGCTTTCATACATTCCCTATTATTATAGACTGTGGGTTGGTTGGTGTTGTCGTGTTGTTCCTCCTTCTCTACGGACAACCCAACCCACAACTCGGTAGAGTGCTTATACCTCGCTAGGAGATCACACTAGGCGCTTCTGGCCCTTGGAGAGGGGCTCAACGTCACACATTTAGGGGATGCGGCTCCAACACTTAGCCTCGTTGTCATGTGCACACACCCACTCGAGCCGCTGTGACTCCCCACTCTCTCCTTATCAGATATGATCTCAATCCCCTATGACTTACTAATATTACCTTCTGCCCTGTCCACAGCAGTGGTTCTTGGTTCTATCCCTCTCTCTCTCTTCTTCTGTACTATTTCATGGGAAGCCTCACTAGGACAAGGGCAAACACCAGCAAATTGGGATACATTTATGGGACGAAGCACATACACAATACATACACACATATAATAATAATGAATCCTATACTCTATAATATTACAATCAGGTTGCACTCCAACACCATCAGAACTCTATCATCAGCTTATCAAGTGGTATCCTATCTCCTGGTTCACCACCTGATACTATCAACCTCCTCAAGTAGATCAAGTCTACATACACTGTTGCACCATCAGCAAGATAATATATATATAGAAAATCAGCATTTGAATGCAATAACATATATCAGTATAAATGTTCATTGATACACAACAATGATCAATTGATCACTCTGTCAGTCCTGGAACGCATACATCTGTAGGAAATCCAGCCTACGACTGTAACTCTAAACTTCAGTATAAAAAAACTCCTTGACATAAGAATGCCAACAATCACTCACCTCTCACTGCGTCTTGCACGCTAATGACAACCAAACACTATCAACTCCCTACAAGTAATCCACCAGAACTTCCCCTTCCACCTCTGGAAGTTCACTACCCTAATATCTTTAGGTTCTTCTGGGCTTCACTACCAGGATCCTCTGCAGCTCCTCCAGGCTGCTATCATGAAGTTTCCTTGAGCAACTACGGTGCTTCACCCTTCTGCTAGGTTCCTCCACAGCTCTCTTGGCTGCTACACCACCTCTACAGAAGCACGTGACACTCCTCTTCACTGCTTCTCCTCACAGCTCGAGGTCCTCTGCTTCACTACCTTGGAGTCTCATCAATTACCTCATCTAGGCTGGCTTCGAAGTTCTCAGCAACTTCTTCCCCAAAGACAAACCTGCAACCCATCGACACTCCAATAAAATGTTTCCCCTTTAACACATAAACAAAAATAACCACACAATATGCTTGCCTCAAACCTCTATCTGTCCTCTACATACAGTGAGAGTGGACTCCCCCGTTTTGGGCGGGTCCATACTCCACCTCGCCCGGCGGTGGTCCTCACTCACTGGGAGGGTCTTCCTCCGTCAGGAGCCGGGCTCCCTCAGTCGTCTGTCAGAGCTCAGAGGGGACGGACGTCGCTCCGTGCTCCTCCCTCTTCACTCTCCTATTTCAGGCCTTCTGCCTTATTAAAACATGTCTAACTTATAAATAAACATTGCTACTGTCGCTGGGCACACGACCAACTACAAGCAATCACTATGAACTGGCGTATATCGTGCTTACCACAGATTAACTGGTCGAGGGCGCTCTCCCTCTGACGGCGTCTGGGCACGGCGCTTCCACGGCCCACAATAATGCCTCTGGGCGATTTAATAAACACTTCGTCGACCAGGACTTGAGACCACAACGTTCCCAGCTCGGTTCCACAGCTGGTACGTCTGCACACTTCTCTTCTCTTCGAGATATATCACTAGGGGTTCCCTTCTGATGGGAGCTCAACGGAGCGCGGTTTTCCCCTGCGATGTCTGGCACTCAAGTGAGGTCAAAGCCCCTCCAGAAGCGAGCCTCACGCCTCCAGCAAAATGTCCACAAATCCTAGCCAGTCATTTATCTGTTTCCTTCTTCACTGCCCATAATCTTAAACTGTCCATTGAATCCAACATTCTATTTTTCATCTGTGTTATCGCCTCTATATTTCTTAGACCTTCTGGTTAGGTCAGGCTTGATGAATAACTCTCAAGGAGGGAGACTCGTTTCTCCTGTAGGCTGAGATCATAACACTATTAAACCACGGATTCTTCCTTTGCTTCTCTGTTTTTTCCTGTCGGGCTGGGACAAACCTGCTTACAGCCTCCTGACATTTTTGGGTGACTAGTCCATCATGTCTTGTACGAACTTGGTTCCGAGTTCTGTGTCCCAATGTATATCCCATAAGAATTTATTCAACTCCTCATAGTTTCCCTTTCGGTACGCCAGCCCTTTGTTTCCCAGTTCTTTTTTGGGGGTGATAATTCCTAGCTCAACCAGGTACTCAAAGCTCAATACACTATGATCACTCATTCCCAAGGGGGCTTCCAACTTAACTTCCCTTATATCCGACTCATTTAGGGTAAATATCAGATCAAGCAAGGCTGGTTCATCCCCTCCTCTCATTCTTGTCGGTCCCTTGACGTGTTGACTTAGAGAGTTTCTTGTTGCCACATCCAGCAGCTTAGCTCTCCATGTGTCTGGGCCTCCATGTGGGTCTCTGTTCCTCCAATCTATCTTCCCATGGTTGAAGTCTCCCATGATTAGTAGTCGGGATCCGTTCCTGCTAGCCACAGAAGCTGCTCTCTCTATTATATTGATGGTGGCCAAGTTGTTTCTATCATATTCCTGTCTGGGTCTTCTGTCATTCGGTGGGGGGTTATATATGACTACTACTATAATTTTCTGTCCTCCAGTTGCTATGGTGCCTGATATGTAGTCACTGAAACCTTCACAGTTCTGAATTACCATCTCTTCGAAACTTCAACCTTCTCTTAGTAGCAAAGCTACACCACCTCCTCCTCTCCCTTCTCTCTCTCTTTCCTCACTACATAGTAGCCCTGTGGAAACACTGCATTTGTTATAGTTTTCATTAGCTTTGTTTCTGTGAGTGCTATTATGTCTGGGTTTTCTTCTAGTGCCCATTCTCCGAGTTCACTTGTTTTATTTGTAATCCCATCTATGTTAGTGTACATTGCCTTGAAGCTCACTTTCTTCTGTTCATTTTCTTGTCCCTTTCTTGGTGAGCATTCTGCTGGTGTGGGAAGCTGTTCCGTGGGTGAGAAGATCTGTGAGGTGGTTTGCAGGGTCTCAGAGGATTTTGGGGTGGGGTGTGGGGGTTTAAGGGAATGGGGGGACAAGTAGGGTGTGGGTTAAGGAGATAGGGGGGACATGGAGGATACGGGGTGAGGGGGAGGAGGGATAGGGGGGACATGGAGGATACGGGGTGAGGGGGAGGAGGGATAGGGAGGGTATGGGATGAAGGGGGAGGGGAGACGGGGGGGGGGAAAGGTGGGAGGGGGGACATGACGGGAATGGGGAAGGGGTGACAGGGTCTGAATGGGGTGGGGAGGGGAGGGAGGGTTGGGTGGGGGCAGGTAGGGTGAGGGGAAGGGAGGGTTTCTATGCAGAGGGGGGTGGTGGTGTTGCCCTCCCTCTGGTGTTGCTGGGATGCTGGTTGTGGGTTCCCCTCTTGTCTCTAGGACTGTTGTGTTGGGGGCTGTGATTTCCTGGTTTGCTCCTCTCTCCCTGCGCTTCCTCCTTGCCTCTGCTGCCCTGGCTCTCTCCTCCTTCGTCCTGTCCCTCTGCAGGAATACTTTTTTGTATCCCTCCACATGCTGCAGACGACTCTTCCTTTCGAGAATATCCTCCTTCGTAGTTTCGTTTGTAAACACCACCTTTACAAGTCGGTTTCTGTCCTTGTTGTACCAGCCCAACCTGAAAACCTTCTCAACGTTTTGTTTAGCCCCTTCCATCTGTAACTCCTTCAGTAGCCCATGTACTGCCTCTCTATCCTTGCTATTCCATTCTTGCCTGTTGGATCCTTCCTGTTCTTTGATGCCTACAACTACCACTGATCTTTTTCTCTCCAGCAGCTGAGTGGTGCACCTTGCTGCTTCCTGTGAGGTAGCAGCTTGCATGGCTACCTCCCTCACTGTGGCCATTGCTTCTGAGCTCTTTTTCAGTATGTCCGCAAATGTTTCAGGTACAGAGGCATTTCCTTCCAATGTAACATCCCCACCTTCCCTTTGGATGATAATCTGATGCTCGGTCTCCTTATTTTTCTCTGTGAGGGATTTGATCTCCTCCCTTGCTGATGTCAGCTCACTTTGCAGGTTGTTAATTGTAATCCTCATTTCATGCATCTCCCTCCTGAATTCCTCGAGAACTTGGGTTAACATTTCCTTCGTTTGGTCACTCTAACTGTTTCCTGTGTCCCTGTTGCGTCCTCCTGCCATTTTGCCCCTTGTCAAGAGAGAGAGCAAGAGAGAGAGAGAGAGCAAGAGAGCAAGAGAGAGAGAGAGCAAGAGAGAGAGAGAGAGAGCAAGAGAGAGAGAGAGAGAGAGCAAGAGAGAGAGAGAGAGAGAGAGAGCAAGAGAGAGAGAGAGAGAGAGCAAGAGAGAGAGAGAGAGAATGTGTGTGTGCGTGTGTGCGCGTGGGATGGGGGTTAAGAGGAGGTGTGGTGTTGTCTGCAGATTATGGCAGGTAAGAGAAGGGGTAAGAGAGGGGTGGATGATGAGTGAGAATTTTATCCCCTTTCCACGAAAGGTGTTAATCCCTTCTAGCCTGACTGGACGTATGTGTGAGTGCGTGCGTGCGTGTAATTACCTAAGTGTAATTACCTAAGTGTAGTTACAGGATGAGAGCTACGCTCATGGTGTCCGTCTTCCCAGCACTCTTTGTCATATTTGCTTTGCTTTGAAACTACTGACGGTCTTGGCCTCCACCACCTTCTCACCTAACTTGTTCCAACCGTCTACCACTCTATTTGCAAAGGTGAATTTTCTTATATTTCTTCGGCATCTGTGTTTAGCTAGTTTATATCTATGACCTCTTGTTCTTGAAGTTCCAGGTCTCAGGAAATCTTCCCTGTCGATTTTATCAATTCCTGTTACTATTTTGTATGTAGTGATCATATCACCTCTTTTTCTTCTTTCTTCTAGTTTTGGCATATTTAATGCCTCTAACCTCTCCTCGTAGCTCTTGCCCTTCAGTTCTGGGAGCCACTTAGTAGCATGTCTTTGCACCTTTTCCAGTTTGTTGATGTGCTTCTTAAGATATGGGCACCACACAACCGCTGCATATTCTAGCTTTGGCCTAACAAAAGTTGTAAACAATTTCTTTAGTATATCGCCATCCATGTACAGGCATACCTCAGAATAAGAGTTTAATCCGTTCCTGGAGACGCCTCGCCTTCCGAAAACTCGCATTCCGAAGTTAATTTCCCCATAAGAAATAAAGGGAAATGAATTAATCCGTTCCTGACTACCCCAAAAACCCCACATCAAACTAAATTTTTATACCTAATTTACCTAATTCATCTAAATAAACCTACAAAACTGTGTTCCAGTTATTACTTAACTTACTGTCGAGTGCTGTAGGCGTATGGAAGATGGTGAGGAGGGGGGAGGAGGAGAGGAGTTACTGTTTGGAAGGGGAGTCCCCTTCCATAATCACATCACATAACCCCATGCCTTGTAACACTATGGATACCACTTCTCTTTCTAAATTTTTCAAACCAGCCCCTGCTTGCCTTAAACTCTTTCTTATCTGCATCACTCGTTGCAGGGGTATTCTTTAGAAGGTCTTCGTGCAACACCCTGGCTTTCTCACAAATAATGGCCTCCGAAACACTATCACCCCTCAACTCCTTGTCGTGTATCCAAATTAATAACAACTTTTCCACTTCTTCAAGTATTTGTGCCGTTAATGTTCTTACTCCTTTTGCCACTTTAGCACCCATAATCTTATTTTTCTTCTTAAGTATAGTGCATATTGTTGATGTGGCTTTGTTGTACTGCCTACAAAGTTCAACAACACGTGTACCGTTCTCATGCTTCCGAATGATCTCTTGTTTCTCCTCTATTGCCATCCTCACAGGAGCTTTCTGGCCTTTATCCTTACCACTGGCTTTCTTGGGACCCATGGTGAGATATATAATAACAAATTGTATAGACAAATCACCAAAAATCCAACAAAACACTGAAAATCCGCAAGAAGAATTGATGTGGGGGTAGTCACTGAGCGCCAGACAATAATAAACTGAGGGGCGGCGGGGCGGAGGGGCGACGAACGCGCTAGGTCGGCTGTACGCGTATCAACAAACTCGCGTCCAAACTCGCCTCCCGAAGTAACCCTCGCCTTCTGAGACAAATTTTTGGAGTAAATACACCTCGCCTTCCGAAAACCTCGCATACAGGGACAATCGCATTCCGAGGTACCACTGTATTTAAAAGCAATTCTGAAGTTAGAAAGCGTGCCATAGGCTGCTCGCACAATATTCTTTATGTGGTCCTCAGGTGATAGTTTTCTATCTAGAACCACCCCTAGATCTCTTTCTTTATCAGAATTCTTTAAAGATTTCTCACATAATATATAGGTTGTGTGGGGTCTATGTTCTCCTATTCCACATTCCATAACATGGCATTTATTAACATTAAACTCCATTTGCCAAGTGGTGCTCCAGATACTTATTTTGTCCAGGTCATCTTGAAGGGCATGACAATCATCTAAGTTTCTTATCCTTCCTATTATCTTAGCATCATCAGCAAACATGTTCATATAATTCTGTATACCAACTGGTAGATCATTTATGTAGACAATAAACATCACTGGTGCAAGAACTGAACCCTGTGGTACTCCACTTGTGACATTTCTCCAGTCCGATACATTGCCTCTGATCACTGCCCTTATTTTTCTATCAGTCAGAAAAATTTTCATCCATGTTAGAAGCTTACCTGTCACCCCTCCAATATTTTCCAGTTTCCAGAACAACCTCTTATGTGGAACTCTGTCGAAAGCCTTTTTTTTAGGTCCAGATAGATGCAGTCAACCCAACCATCTCTTTCCTGTAATATCTCTGTTGCTCGATCATAGAAACTGAGTAAATTCGATACACAGGATCTTCCAGATCGAAAACCATACTGTCTGTCTGATATTATATCATTTCTCTCCAGGTTTTCTACCCATTTAGTTTTGATTAGTTTTTCCAATACTTTCACTATTACACTTGTCAAAGATACAGGTCTATAATTGAGGGTCTTCCCTGCTGCCACTTTTGTAGATTGGAACTATGTTAGCCTGTTTCCACACGTCTGCTACGATTCCTGTACACAGGGATGCCTGAAAGATCAGGTGAAGTGGAATGCTGAGCTCAGATGCACATTCTCTCAGAACCCATGGTGAAACGCCATCTGGGCCAGCTGCTTTGTTCTTACCGAGCTCCTTTAGCATATTTTCCACTTCATCTCTAGACACCTCTATCTGCTCTATGTTGTTCTCTGGAATTCTTTTTGTGTCTGGTTCTCTGAAGATTTCATTTTGTACAAACACACTTTGGAACTTTTCATTTTCCGTGAATCTGTTTCCCATTTTTAACCTCTGGATATTATCCTTTACCTGCAATTTGTTGTTTATGAATTTGTAGAATAGGCCCGGTTCTGTTTTACATTTATCCGCTATGCCTTTTTCAAAATTTCTTTCTGCCTCTCTCCTTACTGCCGTATAGTTGTTTCTTGCATCTTTGTATCGCTGATATGTTTGGGGGTTTGGCCTCTTCCTATACTGATTCCATTTTTGTGTCTTTTGGTCTCTTGCCCTCTCACAATTTCTGTCGAACCAATCCTGTTTTCTGGCCCTGCATCTCTGTTTTGGTATGAATGTTTGTGTGCCTTCCTCGTATATTTTTAAAAATTTGGCATACATTTCATTTACTTCCCTGCCTAGCAACAATTCTGTCCAATTACACTCATTAAAAAAATTTCAAAGTTCCCCATAGTGTCCTCTCCTTAAATTGAGTTTATCAACTGTTTCAATGTCCCCATTTTCTTCTAGATGATATCTTAAAGCATAATCAATGTCTAACAGGACGTGATCACTCTTTCCCAAGGGAGGAAGGTACTGGATGTCAAATATCTCTTCTTCTTTCCTGGTGAATACTAGATCCAGTACTGACGGTACATCTCCTTCCCTCATTCTTGTGGCCTGCTTTATGAGTTGATACAAGAATGTCTCCAGAATGAGGTTCACAAATCTGCATGTCCAAAAGTCTTCCGTTCTTGCTTCATAGGCCTCCCAGTCTATTGCTTTAAAGTTGAAGTCCCCCAGTATCAACAGTCGTGATTTATCTTTATCTGCTTGTACAATAATATCTCTCATGACCATTATGAGGCCCTCTCGTTTGACATCCAGTTCTTCCTTTGTCCATGTGTTGCTTGCTGGTGGGCTGTAGGCATTTAAAATTATCAGCTTATCATCCTGATTCCAGACCTGCAATGCCATTATGTCAATATCTTGAGGGTTTTCAAATATTAACTCTCTTACCTTCAGGTGTTTTTTCACCAGTACAGCCACTCCTCCCCCTTCTTAGTTTTCCTGTCCCGTCTCCAAACTGAATAGCCTCTTGGGAATATGACTTTATATATTATACAGTGGAACCTCTATTAACGAGTTTTTCCAGTAACGAGCAAGCCACTCGCAGCAAATTTGTCTCTATTGACGAGCTCGCCTCTATTAACGAGCAAAACCACATGGTGCTGCTTCCTAGCGTCTCGCGGGTTCTCGCAAATTCTTGGACGCCTCCAACGCCAGTGTTGTTGTTGTATCTCACACGACAAGCATCCCTCTGGATTTATTTGAGCTTTTCTTTAGGTTTTTAGTGGTTTTGCGACTACAATTTGTAACACACGATGTCTCCAAAGAAGCTGCTTGCTAAAGATAGTGTTTTCAAGAGGAAGAAAGACACAACTATTATGGATTTCAAGAAGGAAATTATAGCAAAGCATGAGTGTGGTGTCTGTGTGATTGATCTCACAAGGAAGTATGGCAGGTCCTCATCAACAATTTACACCATTAGTAAAGGAATGAGGAGGTAAGGGAGGATTCTGCCTCTTCCACTGAGATCAGGGAAGTGTTTGGAATGTTTGAAAAGGTGAACGCATTCTTGGAAAAGCTGCCCTGATAAAGCAGTGACAACCCGGTGTGTGAAAATGTTTAATTAATTTATCACTTTGTGATAACACTTTATGAAAGTGTTATCACTTTCGCAGGTATATGTCGCTTGAACGTAACACACTTTTTTTCTCTTGAATGCACCCAAACACCGCGCTCAAGCGTCATTTGAGCAAATATTTCTATAAAATCCAATTCTTATCCGATCGACTTGGGAATTGTATACATGTTTGCCATGAAATTTCCGTTTTCTTTAATAACCACATTGCCTATTTGAGAAAACGGCATTGTATTGTATCTTCGTGGTAAGACTATTATATTGTTGACACAACGAGTGTAATCAAAGTAGTTTTTTATTTGGTGCTGGTCTAATGCATCCTTGTGTGACATTTGAAATGAAATTTGGGTGAAATTCCCAAGAAGAGAGAGTCCGCCTGACTCAGAGGTGGATTCTCCTTCCACACCATAACCCCTCTCCTCCTTCCCACCTCTCCATCGTCTCCCTCAAGCCAGCATCTACTCTTCATAAGGTAAAGTAAATATTAAAACACTACAACAAAACATTTATATTTACATGTGCAGTATTATATTTACATAAAAAAAGTCATACAAGTATGGATGTTTTTGGGAGTGGAACGGATTAAATTTATTTCCTTTATTTTAAATGGGGAAATTTGTTTCCAAAGACGAGTTTTCCAGGTAACGAGCTCGGTGCCAGAACGGATTAAACTCGTTAATAGAGGTTCCACTGTATTTCCTTCAAGTTTCGTCTCTGATAATGCGACAATATCTGGGACCCTAAGCTGGATTATATCTTGCAACTCCAAAGTTTTTGACCTCACTCCATCTATGTTGGTATATACAATTTTCAAGAACATGTTCCCTTTTCCTTTGCTCTTTACTTCCCCTTCCACTATTGATCTTGTTGCTTTGTTTTTATGTACCATTTCACAAGCTTTCCAGTCCCTGTCACTTTGTAGAAAAAAGAATTTCTGTCTTCTTCATTTCTATCTCCATTTAGACGTTTTGCCTCAATTAGGTTCATTTTCAGCTTTTCTCTGTCTTCCTTGGAGAGGTCTTGTCTTATTGACCAAAGTTTGCCAACCTCATCACTCTGCAACTTCCTGGCATTTCTTAGCACTTCCATCATGTTTTTCACTCCATTAAACGTCACCCTTAACCCTCAAACCGCGCATATCATATATAAATGATATCAGTGACAAAACCGAAACCGCGCACATCATTTATATATGATTTCGTGTCTAGCGCTATAATTTAAACTCCCCGCCTGGGATAGGGGCAGCTATAGTACAGTTACGACCGATAGTTGCCAGATGCCACCTAGAAAAAAAATCCAGGCCAACATTCTTGGGTGTTACAGCGTCAGTATTGAGCAAGCCACCAAGTCTGGCGCACGCAACACGAGCTCACAGCACCGCTGTTCAGCTTGTGACCACAGCATCGCCTACAAATACCATAATATATATGATACAGCTATTATTTAGCAGTGATAGTATTACTGAAGCCCCCTGACTGTGATAAAACTGACCAGGATTCTGATAATACCAGGATTGTGGTGATATTTAGCGCTGTGCTCCATGGAGGGAGGCGTAAGGCTGTGCGAGGGAGGGTTGTGGCGTCGTCTTCTGACTGTGTGTGGCCACTATTTATTGACTGCACTCACCATACCAGCTTAGTGGTTCGATATGGTGAACACAAATGTAGATACTTATATATAACGTGTGTATAGAGTGTGATAACAGCGAGAGGAGTAGGTTGGGAGCCGCCATTTTGGTGAGGGAGGAGCGTCGTCTGCACGTCTTGGCATGGTGTTTACTGATGGCCACTATGATCTTTGGGCACCATACCAGCTTATTTGTTCAGGTATGGTGAATAAAACAGGTAGATACTTATATATAATATGTGTATATAGCGTAATAACACCACAAACAATACTGTATTGTTGAAGGACAAATATTAGTGCGTCTGGCCTTGAGGGCGGCCGCCGATCAGCTGACTGTGTGAGTAGCTACGTCTTTGTGGCCTTTACTCACCATACAAGCTTAGATGTACAGTTATGGTGAACAAAACATGTAAATACGTATATATAACGTCTGTGTATAGTGAATAAATACAGAAAGAGTATTGTAGGAGGTGAATGAGGGTGAGTGAGGTGGTGTTGAGGGAGGGAGTGGCTCGCTGGTGTTTGGCGGTCACTCCTCGTTGCTTTTTGACTCACAAGACCAACTTAGTAGTTCGTTATGGTGTACAAAACATGCAAATACTTATATATAACCTGTGTATATAGTGTAACAACAGCAAAACTATTTGTTTATTGTTTTATGAACATAATAATTGAATCACTAATATGCACACCATAATTTTGAGTACAGCGATGGTTCACACATTTTATAATATAAATATACCACAATTCACTGTATGGAATAATATTACTGCAAAAAAACTAAGAAAAAATCAATCAGAGACATTGAAATAATTAGGTAATAATATATTTGTGGCAACTGCCGTCTGACAGCTCAGGCGGAGCAGACCTCGTCTGGCGAAGGCTCTGTCAACGCCCCTTTTTTGCCACACTTCCCTACCCTATTGTGGCTAAAATATGCCACCTACGATTTTTTTGTTAATTTTTCCGTAATCAGGGAACAAAAATGAACACTTCTATAAGACGAAAGAATTTTTTGGAATTTTTTTTTTGTTGCGCCTGTGGGTGTGAATTCCATTTGGGCCCCTAGCGGTTTGAGGGTTCAGGGGCGGTTCTTGTCTTTCTCATATTTTCCTATCCTTCTAAAATCACAGACATTTTCCTTTGTGCCTTCTCCTAAACCTACTATTTTCTCTATGATTTTCATCTCTTCTGCTGCTCGGTCTACCCTAGATGAAATTTCCTTCTCTAAACATCCAAAAATGATTATGGACTTAGTTCTATCTGCAGTGTTTTGTACTAGTTTACTGTTGGTAACCAGTTCTTTCTTAATTGCTTGCCTAATTTCTGCTTTTTGTTGGTCATTTCTGGTTTTGACTTCCGAATACACTTCTTTGATAGTTTCTTTCTCTTTTACAACTTGAGCATATGTCGCTTTTATTTCTTCTTTATACTGTACTTTTCTAGTTCTTTATTCACTTCCTCTATGTGAGTTGTCAGTGAAGTTTCCAGTTGGAGATCCTTACCTAACTCTATGTTAGCCCTTAGGGTCGCTTGGAGTTGTTCACCATATGAGTCTATTTTCTTGTTTATTTCTTCAAAGTCACCACACTTCACTTTCCATGCCTCATTTTCTTTCACTAGTTCCTTGATTTGCTCCTCCTGATTTGTTACCTTGTCTGTTAATGCAGTAATAATCTTACCTTGCTGAAGAATATTCCCTTTTAGAGTGCAAAGCTCACTCCTAAGAGCTCCATTGTCCTCTTCCAATTAAAGTACTTTTTCTTCATACTTCTTTTGCATATCCTCAATTATCTCTAACCTGCCAAAAACACCTCCTTTCCTTATATCTTGTGATGAGAATCCTTTGAAACCATCATCTGTTGGTGTGTCTACATTCTCAGTGGGGGTGGTGGCAGCAGCCATCTTTGTTTTTGTTCTATAACCAAAACAAACTTTTCCACTCGGCTATTTTCACTCACTTTTACTTGTTTATTGTATTTTATTTGCTTTTACACTTCCCTGAACCTTCATGTAACCTGGGACACCACAGTAGCCCTCAACCTGTTCCCAATACTTAGGTAATTCAATATTGCCAGGAGCTTGCTGAAGTGTGACTCCCCAATAGAACTCTGAAACTCAGCCCCCAGTCATATCAGTGTGTGTGTGTGTGTGTGTGTGTGTGTAATTACCTAAGTGTAGTTACAGGATGAGAGCTACGCTCGTGGTGTCCCATCTTCCCAGCACTCTTTGTCATATAATGCTTTGAAACTACTGACGGTCTTGGCCTCCACCACCTTCTCACCTAACTTGTTCCAACCGTCTACCACTCTGTTTGCAAAAGTGAATATTCTTATATTTCGTTGGCATCTGTGTTTAGCTAGTTTATACTATGACCTCATGTTCTTAAAGTTCCAGGTCTCAGGAAATCTTCTCTATCGATTTTATCAATTCCTGTTACTATTTTGTATGTAGTGATCATATCACCTCTTTTTCTTCTTCTAGTTTTGGTATATTTAATGCCTCTAACCTCTCCTCGTAGCTCTTGTCCTTCAGTTCTGGGAGCCACTTAGTAGCATGTCTTTGCACCTTTTCCAGTTTGTTGATGTGCTTCTTAAGATATGGGCACCACACAACTGGTGCATATTCTAGCTTTGGCCTAACAAAAGTTGTAAACAAATTCTTTAGTATATCGCCATCCATGTATTTAAAAGCAATTCTGAAGTTAGAAAGCGTGGCATAGGCTCCTCGCACAATATTCTTTATGTGGTCCTCAGGTGATAGTTTTCTATCTAGAAGCACCCCTAGATCTCTTTCTTTATCAGAATTCTTCAAAGATTTCTCACATAATATATAGGTTGTGTGGGGTCTATGTTCTCCTATTCCACATTCCATAACATGGCATTTATTAACATTAAACTCCATTTGCCAAGTGGTGCTCCAGATACTTATTTTGTCCAGGTCATCTTGAAGGGCATGACAATCATCTAAGTTTCTTATCCTTCCTATTATCTTAGCATCATCAGCAAACATGTTCATATAATTCTGTATACCAACTGGTAGATCATTTATGTAGACAATAAACATCACTGGTGCAAGAACTGAACCCTGTGGTACTCCACTTGTGACATTTCTCCAGTCCGATACATTGCCTCTGATCACTGCCCTTATTTTTCTATCAGTCAGAAAAATTTTCATCCATGTTAGAAGCTTACCTGTCACCCCTCCAATATTTTCCAGTTTCCAGAACAACCTCTTATGTGGAACTCTGTCGAAAGCCTTTTTTAGGTCCAGATAGATGCAGTCAACCCAACCATCTCTTTCCTGTAATATCTCTGTTGCTCGATCATAGAAACTGAGTAAATTCGATACACAGGATCTTCCAGATCGAAAACCATACTGTCTGTCTGATATTATACCATTTCTCTCCAGGTGTTCTACCCATTTAGTTTTAATAATTTTTTCCAATATTTTGACTATTACACTTGTCAGTGATACCGGTCTATAATTAAGGGGGTCTTCCCTGCTTCCACTTTTGTAGATTGGAACTATTTTAGCCTTTTTCCACACATCAGTTACAACTCTTGTAAACAGGGATGCCTGAAAAATCAGTTGAAGAGGAATGCTGAGCTCAGGTGCACATTCTCTCAGAACCCATGGTGAAACTCCATCTGGACCAACTGCTCTGTTCTTATTTAGCTCCTTGAGCATTTTTTCCACTTCGTCTCTAGACACCTCTATGTGCTCTATGTTGTTCTCTGGAATTCTTATTGTATCTGGTTCCCTGAAGATTTCATTTTGTACAAACACACTTTGGAACTTTTCGTTTAATGTTTCACACATTTCCATTTAATTTTCTGTGAATCTATTTCCCAATTTCAACCTCTGAATATTATCCTTTACCTGCAATTTGTTGTTTTATGAATTTATAGAATAGACCTGGTTCTGTTTTACATTTGTCTGCAATCCCTTTTTCAAAATTTCTTTCTGCCTCTCTAATCACTGTGTAGTTGTTTCTCGCATCTTTGTGTCGCTGGTATGTTTGGGGGTTTGGCCTCTTCCTGTATTGATTCCATTTTTGTGTCTTTTGGTCTCTAGCCCTCTCGCAATTTCAGTTGAACCAATCCTGTTTCCTAGTTCTGCATCTCTGTTTTGGTATAAATTTTGTTGTGCCTTTATCATATATTTCACAAAACTTGACATACATCTCATTCACTTCCTTGCCTAGCAACAAGTCTGTCCAATTATACTCACTAAAAATTTTTCTAAGGTGGCCATAATGTCCTCTCCTAAAGTCAGGTTTTTCAATTTCATCAACTATCATATTTTCTTCCAGATTATAACGCATTGCATACTTTATTCCCAAAAAGACATGGTCACTTTTACCCAAGGGAGGAAGGTACTGAATGTGTGTGTATGGGTTGGAGGGGGGTGTCGGTGGTGGGGGGGGGGGGCGGACCAGCTGACTCTGTAAGCCTAACCATACTCGACAAACCTGTGACCCAGATTTGTTTCTTAAATGTACATCATCGTATATTTTTGGCAGGCTGGCAGGCAGGCAGGCAGGTAGACAGGCAGGCAGGCTGGATGATAGGCAGAGAGGGAGGCAGGCTGGATGGCAGGCAGAGAGGGAGGCAGGCTGGATGATAGGCAGAGAGGGAGGCAGGGTGGATGGCAGGCAGAGAGGGAGGCAGGGTGGATGGCAGGCAGAGAGGGAGGCAGGGTGGATGGCAGGCAGAGAGGGAGGCAGGGTGGATGGCAGGCAGAGAGGGAGGCAGGGTGGATGGCAGGCAGAGAGGGAGGCAGGGTGGATGGCAGGCAGAGAGGGAGGCAGGCTGGATGGCAGGCAGAGAGGGAGGCAGGCTGGATGGCAGGCAGAGGGAGGCAGGCTGGATGGCAGACAGAGGGAGGCAGGCTGGATGGCAGGCTGGATGGCTGGCGGAGAGGGAGGCAGGCTGGCTGGCAAGCAGGGAGGCAGGGATAGTCATGTGGTTGAACCGCATGACCTTTAAGAGAGAGTATGGGATGTAGGGGGGGAGGGTGTCAGTGGTGGGGGAGAGACCGGCTCACTCCCGAATTTTAAGCTTAACACACTGACCCGTTAGCAGGATGGCAGGCAGAGAGTGAGGCAGGCTGGCTGGCAGATTGGCTGGCAGGCAGGCAGGCTGGCAGGCAGGCTGGCAGGCAGGCTGGCAGGCTGGCAGAATGTTCCAGCAGGCTGGCAGGAAACATCTAGAGGATGTTTGCCAGATGTCTTAATAATCAGCTAGAAACAATTAAGGACTTTTATAAAGCGGATCAGGACTTCACTTATTGGTGAGTACAAACAAAACTAGGTCGCATTTACGCTATAAACCTGTCGATTTTTTTCCCTAGAGTTTTTTCCATACATTTTTCGTATTTTTTTTTTGTACATTTCTAGTATATTTTTTAAATTTATTTCTCGTTTACGAACTTACAAGTTAACCGACGGGTCTCGTCCCCAAGGGGTTCGGAAACCAAGTGGTGCTCTGTACTGTATTGCCTTTAAATCAGAAACATACTTCACTTTGTAATTGTAATGCTGAAAACAGACCATTTATTAAAATTGTCACTTGCTAACATATGTAAGTTTTCAGTGACAAAATTTGTAAATGTTATGAGAGCATTAAGATTGATTTGACTGTTGACCAGACCTCACACTAGAAGTTAAAGGGACGACGACGTTTCGGTCCGTCCTGGACCATTCTCAAGTCGATTGTCTCAGTCGACTTGAGAATGGTCCAGGACGGACCGAAACGTCGTCGTCCCTTCAACTTGTAGTGTGTGGTCTGGTCAACATACTTCAGCCACGTTATTGTGACTCATCGCCTGCATTGATTTGACTGCCACCAGGTGCTGTTGCCTTGCATGAAGCTGCTGAACACGGCAGTGTTGAGTGTATAAAGGTGCTGCTGGCTCTTGGTGCTCCATCATGCCCTCGTAATGCTAATATGGAAACTCCAGTTGACCTTGCCAAGAAAATGGGTCAAAAAGAATGCTACAGTCTATTAGGTTTGTTAACTACTAAATGGTTGCGTAAAGTTTGAAGTACTGACAATGATGTGGAGATGAGACTTCATAAATATGATTTAACCTATTTCCTGCTGAAATAAATTATACTGCTGAAATAAATTATACTTTAAAACTAATCAATTGAATACAACTGTCTTCCATTCTCCTGAGTTTTTATAATAGCAGACATCTGCTCTGGTAGGTTTCAAGAATTCACAAACAGAACTAATTTCTACTCATTGTCACTAAGCCATTATTTAATAACATGGTTAGCACAGTCTGTTTTAACCACTGAAAAGTGCATATTAGCATTGTTAGCATCCTAAGGGTTAAGCTTTCAGGCAAAACATAATCTTTGTGTCTAGTCTCAACACTGATAAAAGTGAACAAATGCATAATTAATTAATATATATATATATATATATATATATGTCGTACCTAGTAGCCAGAACGCACTTCTCGGACTACTATGCAAGGCCCGATTTGCCTAATAAGCCAAGTTTTCATGAAATAATTGTTTTTCGACGACCTAACCTACCTAACCTAACCTAACCTAACTTTTTCGGCTACCTAACCTAACCTAACCTATAAAGATAGGTTAGGTTAGGTTAGGTAGGGTTGGTTAGGTTCGGTCATATATCTACGTTAATTTTAACTCCAATAAAAAAAATTGACCTCATACATAATGAAATGGGTCGCTTTATCATTTCATAAGAAAAAAATTAGAGAAAATTTATTAATTCAGGAAAACTTGGCTTATTAGGCAAATCGAGCCATGTATAGTAGGCCGAGAAGTGCGTTCTGGCTACTAGGTACGACATATATATATATATATATATATATATATATATATATATATATATATATATGTCGTACCTAGTAGCCAGAACGCACTTCTCAGCCTACTATGCAAGGCCCGATTTGCTTAATAAGCCAAGTTTTCATGAATTAATGTTTTTTCGACTACCTACCTAACCTACCTAACCTAACCTAACCTAACGCAACTTTTTCGGCTACCTAACCGAACCTAACCTATAAAGATAGGTTAGGTTAGGTTAGGTAGGGTTGGTTAGGTTCGGTCATATATCTACGTTAATTTTATCTCCAATAAAAAAAAATTGACCTCATACATAATGAAATGGGTAGCTTTATCATTTCATAAGAAAAAAATTTGATAAAATATATTAATTTAGGAAAACTTGGCATATTAGGCAAATCGGGCCTTGCATAGTAGGCTGAGAAGTACGTTCTGGCTACTAGGTACGACATATATATATATATATATATGTAATTACCTAAGTGTAATTACCTAAGTGTAGTTACAGGATGAGAGCTACGCTCGTGGTGTCCCGTCTTCCCAGCACTCTTTGTCATATAACGCTTTGAAACTACTGACGGTCTTGGCCTCCACCACCTTCTCACTTAACTTGTTCCAACCGTCTACCACTCTATTTGCGAAGGTGAATTTTCTTATATTTCTTCGGCATCTGTGTTTAGCTAGTTTAAATCTATGACCTCTTGTTCTTGAAATTCCAGGTCTCAGGAAGTCTTCCCTGTCGATTTTATCAATTCCTGTAACTATTTTGTATGTAGTGATCATATCACCTCTTTTTCTTCTGTCTTCTAGTTTTGGCATATTTAATGCTTCTAACCTCTCCTCGTAGCTCTTGCCCTTCAGTTCTGGGAGCCACTTAGTAGCATGTCTTTGCACCTTTTCCAGTTTGTTGATGTGCTTCTTAAGATATGGGCACCACACAACAGCTGCATATTCTAGCTTTGGCCTAACAAAAGTCATGAACAATTTCTTTAGTATATCGCCATCCATGTATTTAAATGCAATTCTGAAGTTAGAAAGCATAGCATAGGCTCCTTGCACAATATTCTTTATGTGGTCCTCAGGTGATAGTTTTCTATCTAGAACCACTCCTAGATCTCTTTCTTTATCAGAATTCTTTAAAGATTTCTCACATAATATATAGGTTGTGTGGGGTCTATGTTCTCCTATTCCACATTCCATAACATGACATTTATTAACATTAAATTCCATTTGCCAAGTGGTGCTCCATATACTTATTTTGTCCAGGTCTTCTTGAAGGGCATGACAGTCATCTAAATTTCTTATCCTTCCTATTATCTTAGCATCATCAGCAAACATGTTCATATAATTCTGTATACCAACTGGTAGATCATTTATGTACACAATAAACATCACTGGTGCAAGAACTGAACCCTGTGGTACTCCACTTGTGACATTTCTCCATTCTGATACATTGCCTCTGATTACTGCCCTCATTTTTCTATCAGTCAGAAAATTTTTCATCCATGATAGAAGCTTACCTGTCACCCCTCCAATATTTTCCAGTTTCCAGAACAACCTCTTATGTGGAACTCTGTCGAAAGCCTTTTTTAGGTCCAGATAGATGCAGTCAACCCAACCATCTCTTTCCTGTAATATCTCTGTGGCTCGATCATAGAAACTGAGTAAATTCGATACACAGGATCTTCCAGATCGAAAACCATACTGTCTGTCTGATATTATATCATTTCTCTCTAGGTGTTCTACCCATTTAGTTTTGATTAGTTTTTCCAATACTTTCACTATTACACTTGTCAATGATACAGGTCTATAATTGAGGGGGTCTTCCCTGCTGCCACTTTTGTAGATTGGAACTATGTTAGCCTGTTTCCACCCGTCTGCTACGATTCCTGTACACAGGGATGCCTGAAAGATCAGGTGAAGTGGAATGCTGAGCTCAGATGCACATTCTCTCAGAACCCATGGTGAAACGCCATCTGGGCCAGCTGCTTTGTTCTTACCGAGCTCCTTGAGCATTTTTTCCACTTCGTCTCTAGACACCTCTATGTGTTCTATGTTGTTCTCTGGAATTCTTATTGTATCTGGTTCCCTAAAGATTTCATTTTGTACAAACACACTTTGGAACTTTTCGTTTAGTGTTTCACACATTTCCTTTTCATCTTCCGTGAATCTATTTCCCATTTTCAACCTCTGAATATTATCCTTTACCTGCAATTTGTTGTTTATGAATTTATAGAATAGACCTGGTTCTGTTTTACATTTGTCCGCAATCCCTTTTTCAAAATTTCTTTCTGCCTCTCTCCTCACTGCCGTGTAGTTGTTTCTCGCATCTTTGTATCGCTGGTATGTTTGGGGGTTCGGCCTCTTCCTGTATTGATTCCATTTTTGTGTCTTTCGGTCTCTAGCCCTCTCGCAATTTCTATTGAACCAATCCTGTTTCCTAGTTCTGCATCTCTGTTTTGGTATAAATTTTTTTGTGCCTTTATCATATATTTCACAAAACTTGCCATACATCTCATTCACTTCCTTGCCTAGCATCAAGTCTGTCCAATTATACTCACTAAAAAAATTTCTAAGGTCACCATAATGTCCTCTCCTGAAGTCTGGTTTTTCAACTGCTTCAACCTCCTTATTTTCTTCCAGCTTATAACGCATTGCATACTTTATTCCCAAAAAGACATGGTCACTTTTACCCAAGGGAGGAAGGTACTGAATGTCAAATATCTCTTCCTCCTTCCTGGTAAATATCAAATCTAGCATGGAGGGAACGTCCCCTTCCCTCATCCTCGTAGCTTGTTTAACATGTTGATACAAGAATGTTTCCAGGATGAGGTCTACAAATTTACATTTCATGTGTACATTTACATGTGTGTGTGTTTGTGTGTGTGTGTGTAATTACCTAAGTGTAGTTACAGGATGAGAGCTACGCTCGTGGTGTCCCGTCTTCCCAGCACTCTTTGTCATATAACGCTTTGAAACTACTGACGGTCTTGGCCTCCACCACCTTCTCACTTAACTTGTTCCAACCATCTACCACTCTATTTGTGAAGGTGAATTTTCTTATATTTCTTCGGCATCTGTGTTTAGCTAGTTTAAATCTATGACCTCTTGTTCTTGAAGTGCCAGGTCTCAGGAAATCTTCCCTGTCGATTTTATCAATTCCTGTTACTATTTTGTATGTAGTGATCATATCACCTCTTTTTCTTCTGTCTTCTAGTTTTGGCATGTTTAATGCTTCTAACCTCTCCTCGTAGCTCTTACCCTTCAGTTCTGGGAGCCACTTAGTAGCATGTCTTTGCACCTTTTCCAGTTTGTTGATGTGCTTCTTAAGATATGGGCACCTCACAACAGCTGCATATTCTAGCTTTGGCCTAACAAAAGTCATGAACAACTTCTTTAGTATATCGCCATCCATGTATTTAAATGCAATTCTGAAGTTAGAAAGCATAGCATAGGCTCCTTGCACAATATTGTTTATGTGGTCCTCAGGTGATAGTTTTCTATCTAGAACCACCCCTAGATCTCTTTCTTTATCAGAATTCTTTAAAGATTTCTCACATAATATATAGGTTGTGTGGGGTCTATGTTCTCCTATTCCACATTCCATAACATGACATTTATTAACATTAAATTCCATTTGCCAAGTGGTGCTCCATCTACTTATTTTGTCCAGGTCTTCTTGAAGGGCATGCCAATCATCTAAATTTCTTATCCTTCCTATTATCTTAGCGTCATCAGCAAACATGTTCATATAATTCTGTATACCAACTGGTAGATCATTTATGTAGACAATAAACATCACTGGTGCAAGAACTGAACCCTGTGGTACTCCACTTGTGACATCTCTCCATTCCGATACATTGCCTCTGATTACTGCCCTCATTTTTCTATCAGTCAGAAAATTTTTCATCCATGATAGAAGCTTACCTGTCACCCCTCCAATATTTTCCAGTTTCCAGAACAACCTCTTATGTGGAACTCTGTCGAAAGCCTTTTTTAGGTCCAGATAGATGCAGTCAACCCAACCATCTCTCTCCTGTAATATCTCTGTGGCTCGATCATTGAAACTGAGTAAATTCGATACACAGGATCTTCCAGATCGAAAACCATACTGTCTGTCTGATATTATATCATTTCTCTCTAGGTGTTCTACCCATTTTGTTTTGATTAGTTTTTCCAATACTTTCACTATTACACTTGTCAATGATACAGGTCTATAATTGAAGGGGTCTTCCCTGCTGCCACTTTTGTAGATTGGAACTATGTTAGCCTGTTTCCACATGTCTGCTACGATTCCTGTACACAGGGATGCCTGAAAGATCAGGTGAAGTGGAATGCTGAGCTCAGATGCACATTCTCTCAGAACCCATGGTGAAACGCCATCTGGGCCAGCTACTTTGTTCTTCCCGAGCTCCTTTAACATATTTTCCACTTCATCTCTAGACACCTCTATCCGCTCTATGTTGTTCTCTGGAATTCTTATTGTGTCTGGTTCTCTGAAGATTTCATTTTGTACAAACACACTTTGGAACTTTTCATTTAATGTTTCACACATTTCCTTTTCATTTTCCGTGAATCTGTTTCCCATTTTCAACCTCTGGATATTATCCTTTACCTGCAATTTGTTGTTTATGAATTTGTAGAATAGGCCCGGTTCTGTTTTACATTTATCTGCTATCCCTTTTTCAAAATTTCTTTCTGCCTCTCTCCTTACTGCTGTATAGTTGTTTCTCGCATCTTTGTATCGCTGGTATGTTTGGGGGTTTGGCCTCTTCGTATACTGATTCCATTTTTGTGTCTTTTGGTCTCTTGCCCTCTCACAATTTCTGTCGAACCAATCCTGTTTTCTGGTCCTGCATCTCTGTTTTGGTATGAATGTTTGTGTGCCTTCCTCGTATAGTTTTAAAAATTTGGCATACATTTCATTTACTTCCCTGCCTAGCAACAATTCTGTCCAATTACACTCATTAAAAAAATATCGAAGTTCCCCATAGTTGCCTCTCCTTAAATCGAGTTTATCAACTGTTTCAATGTCCCCATTTTCTTCTAGATGATATCTTAAAGCATATTTAATGTCTAACAGGACGTGATCACTCTTTCCCAAGGGAGGAAGGTACTGGATGTCAAAAATCTCTTCTTCTTTCCTGGTGAATACTAGATCCAGTACTGACGGTATATCTCCTTCCCTCATTCTTGTGGCTTGCTTTATGTGTTGATACAAGAATGTCTCCAGAATGAGGTTCACAAATCTGCATGTCCAAAAGTCCTCCGTTCTTGCTTCATAGGCCTCCCAGTCTATTGCTCTAAAGTTGAAGTCCCCCAGTATCAACAGTCGTGATTTATCTTTATCTGCTTGTACAATAATATCTCTCATGACCATTATGAGGCCCTCTCGTTTGTCATCCAGTTCTTCCTTTGTCCATGTGTTGCTTGCTGGTGGGCTGTAGGTATTTACAATTATCAGCTTATCATCCTGATTCCAGACCTGCAATGCCATTATGTCAATATCTCGAGGGTTTTCAAATATTAACTCTTTTACCTTCAGGTGTTTTTTCACCAGTACAGCCACTCCTCCTCCCTTCCTAGTTTTCCTGTCACGTCTCCAAACTGAGTAGCCTCTTGGGAATATGACTTCATTTATTATATTTCCTTCAAGTTTCGTCTCTGATAATGCAACAATATCTGGGACCCTAAGCTGGATTATATCTTGCAACTCCAAAGTTTTTGACCTCACTCCATCTATGTTGGTATATACAATTTTCAGGAACATGTTCCCTTTTCCTTTGCTCTTTACTCCCCCTTCCACTACTGATCTTGTTGCTTTGTTTTTATGTACCATTTCACAAGCTTTCCAGTCCCTGTCACTTTGTAAAAAAAAGAATTTCTGTCTTCTTCATTTCTATCCCCATTTAGACGTTTTGCCTCAATTAGGTTCATTTTTAGCTTTTCTCTGTCTTCCTTGGAGAGGTCTTGTCTTATTGACCAAAATTTGCCAACCTCATCACTCTGCAGTTTCCTGGCATTTCTTAGCACTTCCATCATGTTTTTCACTCCATTAAACGTCACCCTTAAGGGGCGGTTCTTTTCTTTCTCATATTTTCCTATTCTTCTAAAATCACTGACATTTTCCTTTGAGCCTTCTCCTAAACCTACTATTTTCTCTATGATTTTCATCTCTTCTGCCGCTCGGTCCACCCTAGATGAAATTTCCTTCTCTAAACATCCAAAAATGATTATGGACTTTGTTCTGTCTGCAGTGTTTTGTACCAGTTTACTGTTGGTAACCAGTTCTTTCCTAATTGCTTGCCTAATTTCTGCTTCTTGTTGGTCATTTCTGGTTTTGACTTCCGAACACACTTCTTTGATAGTCTCTTTCTCTTTTACAACTTGAGCATATGTCGCTTTTATTTCTTCTTTATACTTTTCTAGTTCTTTATTCACTTCCTCTATGTGAGTTGTCAGTGAAGTTTCCAGTTGGAGATCCTTACCTAACTCTATGTTAGCCCTTAGGCTTGCTTGGAGTTGTTCACCATATGAGTCTATTTTCTTGTTTATTTCTTCAAAGTCACCACACTTCACTTTCCATGCCTCATTTTCTTTCACTAGTTCCTTGATTTGCTCCTCCTGATTTGTTACCTTGTCTGTTAATGCAGTAATAATCTTACCTTGCTGAAGAATATTCCCTTTTAGAGTGCAAAGCTCACTCCAAAGAGCTCCATTGTCCTCTTCCAATTTAAGCACTTTTTCTTCATACTTCTTTTGCATATCCTCAATTAACTCTAACCTGCCAAGAACACCTCCTTTCCTTATATCTTGTGGTGAGAATCCTTTGAAACCATCATCTGTTGGTGTGTTTACATTCTCAGTGGGGGTGGTGGCGGCGGCCATCTTTGTTTCTTGTTCTAGACCAAAACAAACTTTTCCACTCGGCTATTTTCACTCACTTTTACTTGTTTATTGAATTTTATTTGCTTTTACACTTCCCTGAACCTTTATGTAACCTGGGACACCACTGTAGCCCTCAACCTGTGCCCAATACTTAGGTAATTCGATATTTCCAGGAGCTTGCTGCAGTGTGACTTCTGCCTCCTCTGGCTCCGTAGTCAGTAGTGTAAAAGGAGTGTGTGTGTGTGTGTGTGTATATATGTGTGTATGTATGTATGTATGTATGCTGTATCCTCAACTCTCAGGTAATCTGGGATGCCACATGGTGATGGTGGAAATGCTGACATTGAGGGATTATATTGATATTTCAGAGAATTATTTGGTGATGAGCAATTTCCACCTCTCAGGGTTCCCCTTTTCTCACACAAATTGGGCCTCACGTCGGGCGGCAGATGTGAGGGTTCCCAGGTTTCACACACAACTTTTAGCACTGTGCTGGGCGCCAGGTGTGAGATTACTGATTTTTTAAGTGTGGATTCGAATGTTTGTCTTGGCCTGGGTGACCCCTGCAATTGCATGCCACTGCACCAACACCAACACCACGCTGTAAGAGGTCACTTTGCACTAATCACGACATCCATGCGACAACTATTAAATACACTCCGGAGGCATGAGCAAGATGCCAAGGTCCAGGTATTCCAGGTAGAGATGAAGGCCAGGATAGTTTTCCACTGCACAGGCAATACTGGTCCTTCCACACTTAGGTCGTTCGCTCTGCAACTTGCTTGCACCAACTCTAGCAGGTAGCGAATGGGTCCACACACCGAATTTTGCAGTCAGTGTTTGAGGATAATGGGCTTGATCCCGAGCCAACTCAAATTAATGACAATGTTAAGTAGCAAATTAGATGAATAATGGGGGCAGTACTTCAAAATGAGGAATGAGATCAACGGCACATGGCTTAATAAAAATAGGTTTATTCAACAACTTACTTACTAATACACCGTGACCCCACGTTTGTTGCGTTACTCAAGAGTGTCACCTCAACAACTGTCAGAATACATCCTCGCAGCAGGAACCCGTTCTCACTGACAGGTGTGAAAGAGACAATAGTCTTTACCCACTTGACAGGGCATGAACAAAAGTGAACTAACTGAATACTTTGTGAAGACTCTTAGCAATTACTGCGCTCACCACTGGCAGTATCAAAACACTTCAACACCACAACAAGTTTACACACGTAAATTGTTTCTGGGGTTTCTGTTTGTTTGGTGAGCTGTCACCCTAGAATCTGGCATATTTACCATGTTCAAACAATGACAGTGACACAAGCTAGGGAAGATACCCAGGTCCTTCCTAGAAAAGAGTATTTCATTACGTAATGTGTTCTATATTTGACTGAACAATTGAGTATTATATAATGGAAAGAAACTATACTTTACGCCATTGTATGAAATCATTTTGTTTTCAGTGCATCACCGTGCCCCTGTTGCTCGATATCAGTTAAAGAACTATTACCATGGAAGTATTGATCGTTATTTGGCCCAGGACCGTATTCTCAGTTCTCCAAATGCTACATCTGGACATTTCCTGTTACGTCAGAGCACCAGGAAGCATGATGTTTTTGTATTGACTCTTTTGTTTAGAGAGCAGGTGTACAATTTTGAAGTTTCTGGTGAGGTAAGTTTAGGTTACAATGTTTGGCATTAGGAATCAAAATACTCTAGTTGAAGAATTTAAAAAATTGTTAAATATAGTACAATATAAAGAATTTGTTTTATATATGTACAGTATATACAATACATACCTGTGATTACGTGTTTGTGGTTTACAGGATAGTGCTTACTTATCAGTGACATCGAGAAAGTGAGATCTAGCTCTTTATGACCAGCCTCCTTGACTTTTATAACTGGCATGGTAATTACATCTCTCAACATTGAAGTTCCCCATCATATTTTTTCTTGAAGTTGTGGATGGAAGTGACATCGACAACTTCTTCCTTCAATGCATTCCACTTATCGACTACCTGTACAGGGTACGAGAACTTCCTTTCATCTCTGACACATTTGTGTTTTGAATGTCTATCATTGTACCCTTGCCTTACCTCCTTTTAATTTAACTAAGCTGCCCTTGTCCACTTTGTCTATTTCCTTCAGTATGCTGTATGTAATTATGATATTCCCTCTGTTTCTTCTTTTCTCTAAGGTTGTGAGGTTCATTTCCCTTAATTTGCCCTTATTGCTGAGCCTGGACCAGTACAATACTGGTACTGTACTGGTACAGTCACAAGTCTCTCTACTTCCTCAGGTTTCCATTCATGCTTCACAAGGTACAGGACTTGAAAGTTTTCTTGTTTAAATTCTTAAGACAATTTTCATATGTTTGTTAACTTCCCATATGCCACTGACATTATGCAGTTCGCATTAGCTTATATCCACTCCCAAGTATTTTTATCTTGTTGTTTCTTATAATTACCTTTTCTTTATGATACACTTTCCATCAGGTCTCTTATTACTCTTTACCATCTTCATTATCATATGTCTTTCTGAGAGGATCCCCGTCAGCTCCCTGGAACTAAATATAAAAATCTGGATATTTTGGATGGATATCAAAACACGCGAAAAGCAGCTGACCGGAGGGGAGGGAGGGTGCCGGTGAGCCTCTGGGTCTCACCCAGAAAATGGCGTTTCATCATATTCAATGCTGGTTTTCTAGGGGAAGCCTCGTCGGCTTCCCGGAGCTACCTACCAAAAGACGAAAACAAGAGAAACCTAACTTGGGAAGTGGTCGTCGCACACTCACCAACACAAAGCGGAGACAAAAAGCTGCATGCCAACCCAAGGCCACACCGGCCTGTCAAGACCGAGGAACATTAACGAAGGAACGTGTAGCCAACCTATGAATGTCGTGTGCATGGGGGGGGGGGGGAAGACAGCAGGCTGGCTGGACCTAACCACCCTGTAGATGACCCGAGAGAACCGCACCCTGGAACAGGGAAAAAGAGAAACCGGAGCAACCCAAAGTGCGACCCCGGTCACAGCAGCTGTGGCACACAAAGAACGGCGAACTGCCGCAGCCGAACACAATACATGTCGCACCCCCCAGCCTAACCAACCAAGCATCGACAACCTTAGGACCTCCCCAGAAAGCAGCCGTGTCAGTTGTCACCAGAAAAAATAGACGGCTGCAAGCAAACAAACCTATCACGAGGACCAAAAGAGCAGAACCATATTGCCGGAGGAGAGCATGAAGCACCCCGACCTGACTCTCAGAGGTCAACGCCAACAAGAAAACAGCCTCAGAAAACAATCCAGAACCGAAGGGGCCACAACAAACCCAGGAGAAGAGAGCGCCCAATCCAAGAACCCGGACAGCTCAAGCAGCGCAAGAGCAGGCTGGAGGTGAACCATGCCAGAGACAGCTCGCGAATTGGTGCAATGGGAAAGCCAAAACCGAAGCAACCCAGAGCGGCTCCGCCAGCGCTGCACGAGACAAGGGGACAGTACGTGGCAAGATGACGGCCCGGAACCTCCAGAAGAGAAGGACAAGACCATGCAAACAAAACGCAGCAAACCTACGAAGGGACAAAAAGAAAAAGAAAGGACAGCCAAAAAACCTAACACCGACGCTGAGATGAAGCATGCAGGTGGGTCACCATCAACGAAGCCACCAGAACACCCTCGGAAACCTCCATGGCAGGACCAGGGGCTGAGCTGTTCCTTCAAAGCTCCTGCTCACAAGAAAAAGGCAGGGCAGCCGGAGAAATTCTAAGGAAGGAAGCCTACTGGCAGACCCATACGTCACGGCTGAAGGTATAGGCTTGAATGCCTCCGTCACTACCCCAGAAGGGGAAATCGCCCGAGTCTCGAGACCATTGAAACCCCGCCCGACTCCGAACCCACAGACGGTGCGGATCCAGATGAAGGGAGGAAGGAAGGGGGGGGGGACCAGACTAAACCACAACAGGGGAAAGACAAGCAGACGCGGACGGAAACAAAACCGAAGCGACCAACACCCCCAAGCCCCGGTCACAACCACCAAAACGGGTCAGCCTCGGGGATTCCGGGGGCGCAAACAACCTAGCGCGTTACAACCACCTAAACCCATCATGCAACGCTTGTGCTGCCTACGCCCCTATAGTCAGCATAGGGCTGGGTAACTGAGTCACAAACAAGCAACAAAACTCGCAAGACTCTGGGTCGAAGGTGCCACAGACCCAACAGGCAGCAAACGGAGGCAAAAACAGTGATAGTCACCCTGAGACAAGGTGATAGAGCAACCCTCGAACTCGCACAAAGCGAGGCGGGGAGGGGGGGGACTCAGAGGTCACATCCATCAGACCCATTCACCCCCGTGGGGGATTCCCAGAGTCTTGAGACGGAACTCACGCTCCGGGTAGCCCAGGCAGGGTACAGCTAACCGTCGCCCAAGTCTACCAAACAACTTTCTAAGAACTGAACCTCCGGGACGTGTACACTCACGGGGACCAAGCAGGGAATACCACCAAAATAGAGAAGAGTACTTAGTATACAGGGGGGGGGGGGCAAGAACCAAGGCAGACAGAACACCAGGCAAGCAACAAAAAGAAAAAAGAAAAACCCTGCAAGAAGAGAGCGTACCCAGGTGGAACAGAATCTGCCGCTATGATTGGTGAAAACAAGCTGTGAAGTACAGTGCACCTCTTACCAGTGCAAACTGCCTACTACCCTAAAGCAGACAAGGGAGTCAGAATACCTTAGCATACAAAGGACGGCCGAATACCTTAGCATACAAAGGGCGGCCAAAAACCGAGCAGTAAACGGCCAAGCAGAGGCAGAACCCAAGGAACTTGTGGAAGGTTTCCCCATGCCTCAAGGGCAGTACTTACCGGGCACCTAGGGAAGGGAACATTAGGCGCATGCAGCCCAAGTACTGAAGAATTACTCCTGGCTCACACACCCCCAATAAGACAGCCACCACGCTACAAGGCATAGAGCTGAAACCAAGTCTGGAGCAAGAGCACACAACCTTTGCCTAGCGCATCAGCCTCAGAACTGGTGTCTTGGGTAGCCGGCACGAGGGGTCTAGGGCTCCCCTCTTCGCCCTCCTGGGGAGGGGGAAGCTGTGCAGACGGCGCCAACAACGTGGTGATGTCATGCTCACTAGCTCGTTTTTATTTTGGGAGTTCTGTCCATTAGATCGGCACTCTGTAACAATTTCTTAGCCAGAATAGGGGTTTGTTTTGGGATGCTTACCATCCTGGGTGCCTTACCCGGTAGATGGCAGACATAGAATTCTTCCAACCACATGAGGGTTTCTGTTGGCCATTGCTCCTTGTGCCTCTCTGAGGGGGGCCAGTTTCAGGTCTATGGTTCCCAGTAGGCCTAAAGAACTCCATACACATGACTGATGCCAAATTCTGACATTAGCAATATCAGCTCCAGGAAGCCTCCGGGTCTCACCCAGAAAATGACGTTTCATTACATTCAATGCTGGTTTTCTGGGCGGTAGCCCCGTCGGCTTCCCAGAGCTATCCAGGCTGAATGGATATGTATAACTTTCTGGCATCAGTCAATGTGCTTGGAGTTCTTGCCTACTGGGGACCACGAGCTAGAACCTTGCCCCCTCATAGAGGCACGAGGTGCAATGGCCCATAGAACTCCCCTGTGGTTGGGTGCATTCTATGTCTGCCATTGACCGGGATAGGTACCCAGAAAGGCAGGCGCCCCAAAACAAACCCCTATTCTGGTGAAAATATTGCTTCTGAAAGCCGAACGACTGGACAGAACTCCCCAAACAAAATTATCAAACTATCATGACGTCATCTCATCGCTGCACTGCCGTCTGTGCAATCCCCCATCCTTGGGGGGAGGGGGGTGCCAGGCCCTCTGCGCTGATGATCCAACCGTCAGTTCTTGGCTGATGTAATTACTGGCTGGTCGGGTGCCTCTGGCTCCGGTTTTGTTTCAGTTGTGGCCCACACCACAGCCTTGTAGTGTGGGCTGTCTCTACAGGTGGTGTGTGAGCCAGGAGAGAGATTCCACGGTACTCGGGCTGCATGCGCCCAGGGCTCTCATCCCTAGGTGCCCTGTAAGTACTGCCCTTAGAGCTTGGGGCCACACCTTCCACAAGTCACCTTGGGATCTACCTCCGCTGTGTCCTTTACTGCTCGATACTTGGCCGCCCTTGGAGTCAGCTGGGATTTTGTTGCCCTGGTTTGTCTCTGGGTAAGTGGTAGTTTTTATCACTGGTAGGGGCACGGGGTACTGCACAGCTAGTTTTCACCAATAACCCTGGCCGGCTCTGTTTCACCTGGGTACATTGTCCTCTTGCAGGGGTATTTCTTTTGTTTTTGTTTTTGCCTGGTGGGGGAGTCTGCCTCTGTGGTCTCCCCTTTGTTGTTCACGGGGTACATATATATTTTCTGTTTGGTGGTACTCTCCGCTTGGCCCCCGTGAGTGGACACGTCCCGGTGGTTCAGCTTTTAGAGGTTTGTTTGGTAGATTTTTGTGCCGGTTTGCAGTACCCTGCCTGGGCTTGCCTTAGCATGTAACCATGGCTAAGGGCTCTGGGATACCCCACGGGGGCTACGTGGTCCGATGGATGTGACCCCCCCCTCGCGTCTTTTGAGTGTGAAGGTTGCTCTGTCCCCTGGTCTCAGGGTGACACTCACTGATTGTGCCTTCGGCATGCTGCTTGTTGGGTCGGTTTTTCTTTTGACCCGAAGATGTGCGATGGGTGTTGTCTGTACAGGCTCCTGTTCACCCAAACCACTGATTATGATATGCAGGGTGCAGGCAGCTGCAGCATTGCATGCTACGTTTAGGTTGCTGCAACGCTCTAGGTTGATTGCGGCCCCGGATGCCCTAAGACTGCCCTATTTTGGTTACGGGGGTCCAGACTTCGGGGTGGGAGTCACTTCGACTCTGGCTTCATCTGCTCCTCCTCGTCCTTTCCCTTCTGTAGTGCATACTTCCTTCCACCTTACTTCCTGCTTTGAACCGTAGGCGGGTTTTGGGATTGGGGCAGGGGTCTGGTTGGGTTGAGACTCGGGCGGTCTCGGGGGTTTTCCTCTTCCAGAGTGGCGGCGGAGGCATTCAAGCCTGTTCCTCCTGCCGTGCTATATGGGTCTGACCAGTAGCCTCCCTTCCTTAGTGTTTTGTACGGTTGCCTCGGCTTTTACTTCTGGGCCTGTTGCTTTGGCGGAACGACTCGGCCCCGGGTAGAGGTTCCCAGGGTTGGGATGGGGTTTCCTGGGGGGGCCTAGGCCCCGTTTTGCCCCACTTGGGTTTTTGTACCCTCGGAGCGGGGTTTGCAGTTCCTCAGAGTAAGGTTTTTCCTTCCCCCCTCTCTGCATTTGTGTTGGTTTTGGGTCTACCCCTCCCCGGGTTCGGTTCCGAGTCCCTTCAGGTCCATCAGTTCCGTCATTCCTGGGGGGGTGCTTTTCTCCCCTTTCCTCTCCTTTTCACAATTATGTCGCGTACATGTTCCCTTCGTATCGGGATCCTTGCAACTCCATTGGTCAGGTGTCTCTTTGGGCCATGTGTGCCTTTGTGCATTTGCGTTTGCTTCTCACAGTTCTTGCTGGTTCGCGAACCTCCTCAATAATTCCAATATTATTGGAACGTCTGTTGACTTTCGGTGAGGTTTTCCTCTAGTACTTTCTCGGACTTGTTGGTCCTCTTCTGTGCTTCTTGTCTTCTTTTGATTCTGTTTTTGCATTATTTAGTCTTCACATTGTCTCTCCTTCCTGTCTTACCATTCTTATTATTCATTCCTTTCGCCCTCCCCGGAAGACGGGTGTGTGGTTCCGTCCTCTGGCGTGGGGGCTGGGGGGAGGGGGTTTGTTTTTGTTTTGGGCAGTGTACACATGAGTTGGTGTTCCGCGTCCTTTCTCGTGGATTCTACGCCGTTCTTGCTCCTCTTATCACTGGTCATAACCTCCTGGATACTAGGGGTGTTCTGGATTTTATGTGTGGTGCGATCTTCTAGTTCTTTTCTCGGCTTGCGAATGTGGGGTGGCTCTGAGTGGCGCCTCCTCCACCTCTGTACTGCGCCTTGTCTTCTCCTAAAGAAGTCATGCACCTCTAGACATTCTCCACTAGGGATGCTCCTGTTACATTGCACGGCTCAGCTATGTCGTGATACAGTGGTGTCTCTGTTCTGCTGGTGAGATTGTACTGTCTGGCGACTCTGTCGGCCAGGTGCTGGTTCTCGCTTTTTGGTGGGGTACTCACTTAGTTGTACTCACTTAATTGTGCTTGTGGGGGTTGAGCTCTGCCTCTTTGGTCCTGCCTCTCAACTGTCAATCAACAGGTGTACAGATTCCTGAGCCTCCTGGGCTCTATCTTATCGTCATTTGCAACTGTGTATGGAGTTTGCCTCCACTACATCCCGTCCTAGTGCATTCCACTTCCTAACTACTCTGACACTGAAAAAGTTCTTTCTAATGTTTCTGTGGCTCAATTAGGCACTCAGCTTTCACCTGTGTCCCCTTGAGCATGTACCACCAGTGTTACATAATCCATCCTTGTCTACCCTGTCAATTCCCCACTTGATAGGATAGCGTCAATGGCACCTAACAGGGGTGTTAGGTGTTGTGCATTTTGCTTGGACACTTTGCATCTGTCTTACAGTGTCTTTACTTTGTCCATGTATCTTGTTCTTAGTTGTACGGTGGGGCACTGTCCTGGATTTCGGTGCTTTTTGTTAGTTTTTCGGCCTGGGTCTTTTCTTGATATTTGAGCACTCCTTCCTTCCCTCAGGGGAACCTTTGAGGTCCTTTGTGACCTCATTCCTTGACTCGGTCTCTGCATAACCGCTGCATATTCTAGCTTTGGCCTAACAAAAGTCGTGAACAATTTCTTTAGTACATCGCCATCCATGTATTTAAAAGCAATTCTGAAGTTAGAAAGCGTGGCATAGACTCCTCGCACAATATTCTTTATGTGGTCCTCAAGTGATAGTTTTCTATCTAGAACCACCCCTAGATCTCTTTCTTTATCAGAATTCTTTAAAGATTTCTCACATAATATATAGGTTGAGTGGGGTCTATGTTCTCCTATTTCACATTCCATAACATGGCATTTATTAATATTAAATTCCATTTGCCAAGTGGTGCTCCATATACTTATTTTGTCCAGGTCATCTTGAAGGGCATGACAATCATCTAAGTTTCTTATCCTTCCTATTATCTTAGCATCATCAGCAAACATGTTCATATTATTCTGTATATCAACTGGTAGATCATTTATGTAGACAATAAACATCACTGGTGCAAGAACTGAACCCTGTGGTACTCCACTTGTGACATTTCTCCAGTCCGATACATTGGCTCTGATCACTGCCCTCATTTTTCTATCAGTCAGAAAATTTTTCATCCATGTTAGAAGCTTACCTGTCACCCTTCCAATATTTTCCAGTTTCCAGAACAACCTCTTATGTGGAACTCTGTCGAAAGCCTTTTCTGGGGGAGCCCCGTCGGCTCCCCGGAGCTATCCAGGCTGAATGGATATGTATAACTTTCTGGCATCAGTCAATGCATGGAGTTCTTGCCTACCGGGAACCACGAGCCAGAACCTGGCCCCCTCTAGAGAGGCACGAGGAGCAATGGCCTATAGAGACCCCCCTTATGATTGGGAGCATTCTATGTCTGCCATCGACCGGGACAGGCACCCAGAAAGGTAGGCGCCCCAAAACAAACCCCTATTCTGGTAAACTATTGCGACCGAAGACCGAACAGGTGGACAGAACTCCCCAAACGAAAATTAGCCCTCATGACGTCATCATGTCGCCGCGCCGCCGTCTGCGCAACCCCCCCCCCCCCTCCCCGGGAGGGTGAAAGGGAGAGCCCCAGACCCCACTGTCGTCGACCCAACCATTAGTTCTCAGGCTGATGGGATCTGGTGCGGTCGTGCCTCTGGCTCCTGTTTGCAGTTCTGTTCCTGGTGGTGTGAGCTGTCCCTTCCGGTGGTGTGTGGGCCAGGAGTATTATTCCACGGTGCTCGGGCTGCATGCGCCTAGGGTTATCTTCCCTAGGTGCCCTGTAAGTACTGCCCTTGGGGCTTAGGGCTACCTTCCCTGGGTCGCCTTGGGGTCTACCTCCGCTGTGCCGTGTACTGCTCGGTACTTGGCCGCCCTTGGGGTCAGCTGGGTTTTTTTCTTGCCCTTGTTTGTCTCTGGGTAGGGGTAGTTTTCGTCACTGGCAGGGGCGCGGGGTACTGCACAGCTAGTTTTCATCAATAACAGCGGCCGGCTCTGTTCCGCCTGGGTACGTTGTTCTCTTGCGGGGTTTTTCTTTTGTTTTTGTTTTTTGCCTGGTGGGGGGGGGGGGGGTCTGCCTGTTTGGTCCCCATCGCTGTTCTTGGGGTTTGTCTTCAGATTGTCTACTTGGTGGTCCTTCCCACTTAGCCCCCATGAGTGTACACGTCCCAGGGGTTCAGCTATAGCAGTTTGTTGGTAGTTTTGGGTGCCAGTTCGCAGTACCCTGCCTGGGCTTCCCTTAGCGTGTTATCAAGGCTAAGGGCCCTGGAAAACCCCACGGGGGCTACGTGGTCCGATGGATGTGACCCCTGAGTCCCCCCTCGCGTCCTGCGAGTTTGACGGTTGCTCTGTCCCCTTGTCTCAGGGGTACACTCACCGGTTTTACCTCCGCCATGCTGCCTGTTGGGTCGGTGATTGTTTTGACCCCGAGTCTTGCGACGTGTGTTGTCTGTACGTACTCCAGTTCACCCAGGCTACTGCGCCTGATATGCGGGTGAGGGCAGCTGAGGCAGTGCATGCTCGCTTTAGGTTGCTGCAACGCGCTAGGTTGGTCGCTGCCCTGGATGCCCCGAGACTGCCCCGTTTTGGTTATAGGGACCCGGACTTGGGGGTGGGGGTCGCTTCGGCTCTGGTTCCATCTGCCCCTCCAAGTCCTTCCCCTTCTGTTGCTCGTTCGCCCCCCCCCCTTGCTGCCGGCTCCTAAACGTCTGAGGGTTTTGGAGTCGGGGCTGGGTTTAGTTGGTTGTGATACTCGGGCGGTCTCGAGGGTGTCCCCTTCTGGGGCAGTGGCGGAGGCATTCGAGCCTAGTCCTTCTGCCGAAGTTCTGGGTCTGGCCAGTGGGCCCCCTTTGTTCCTGCTTTGTAGGTTGCTCCCACCTTTTCTTTGGGGGTGGGGGCTCAGGAGGACGGCTTGGCCCCGGGCCCTCTGGGTGAGGTTCCTGAGGTTGGGGAGGGGTTGGCTTTGGGGCCTTTGGCCCCGTTGGACCCTGCCTGGGTTTTTTTTGCCCTCCGAGCAGGGCTTGGTGTTACAAGGAGAGGGGTTCTCTTTCGCTCCCTCCACGTACGGATTGGATTTGGTGTCCACCCCTCCCCGGGTTTGGTTCTGTGATCCCGAGGGTTCTTCGGTTCTGTCTTTCTAGAGGTTTCCCGCTTCCCGTGTTTCGGCTTCGGAGGTGCGGGAGGCCTTGGCGGCTTACCTCTTGCTTGACCTGGATTATGCCTTCCTGATGGATCCTCGTTCCTTCGTGTACGGATCCCCAGGTTTGTGCTGGTTTTGTTATGAGGTTCCGGAGTCGTCCTGGTTGTCCTCTCTTTTCGTTGGAGGCTTGGCACACGTTCTGTCGGTCCCGCGCGCTTGAGTGGCGAGAGGTTTCCTTGGTGTTGCAGGTTTTCCTGGGGGGCGCTTTCGAGCATTAGAATGCTTGTTTGTTTGCCCCTGCCCTTCCGCGGGATGTTGGTGTCATGCAGCTTCACGTGCTGGTTCCTTCCCTCTCGGTTGCCTTGATTGCAGAGGATTTGCGGACTCGTGGCATGCTTGCTTCGGCTCTGCGTTTCTTTTCCCTCCTTGAGCTATCCTCGGATTGGCTCGAGTTGGATGTGGGAGTGCTTGGGGCTGCTGCTGGGTCTGGTGCGCTGCCCTCGGCTGTGCGGGCGTCGTCTGCTTTGTTGAAGTTCTTCGCGCCCATCCTGTGTGATGAGGTTTCGCGGTTCTATGCTTCTCGCCTCGCGTGTCGTCAGGCGATGCTAGCTTCCCCCTTGGAGTCCGCCTGGGCCCTGGCTCTTTGTTTGTCCTTGCCCTTTTGTCCGTTGCTGTTTGCGGAGTCTGCGGTGGGGCAGTATCTGCAGGCAGCCTCGGTCAGTTTTCGGCCTGTCGGAGTTGTTGTTGCTCCGGGGGGCTCGTGGGGGCCTTCCCGGAAGGGTCGTGCCAGGGCTCGGGGGTCTTTTCGTCGGGGGTAGGCCTTTGGTGCCAGATTCTGGGCTGGCGGCGCCTTCAGTTCTGGCTGTTGCTGGACGGAGTGGGCTCCGTTCTGTTCGCCGCCTTGGTTCTCGCAAGGTGCGTCGACCCTTTCGCGGTTCGCCCCATTGACGGGGCGATAGGGGGGTGGCTCGCCCGGTTTGCCCACGCCTGGTCCCACAATTCATGGGCTTTTCGGGTCGTTTCGCGCAGCCTGTGGTGGCGTTGGGTGGCTCTTCCTCTCTAGGCGGGTTTCGGGGCTTGCTGGGCAGGCCTATTCTCCTGCACTCTGTCAGGTCATCTCGGAGTGGGTTCGCTTGGGCGTAGTCGAAACGACGTCGTCCCTCAGGTGGGTTTCCCGCCTGTTTTTGGTTCCGAAACGAGACTGCGCGGACCTCCGGTTCATTCTGGACTTGTCCCGTCTGAACCCGTGGGTGTTGTGCCCCTCCTTTCGGATGACTACACTGTCCCAGGTCCGTCTTCTCTTGGAGAGGGGCGCTTGGATGGTGTCCCTGGATCTCAAGGACGCATATTGGCACGTCCCGGTTCATCCAAAGTTCAGGGACTGGCTCAGTTTTGTTGTGGGGCGTCAAGGTTACCGCTTTTGTTGTCTTCCCTTTGGGTTGAATCTGGCGCCACACGTTTTCACACGCCTCACTCGGGTCGTGGTGGCCCGCCTGCGTCTGCTAGGTGTTCAGGTGCTGGCCTATCTCGACGACTGGCTGGTTTGGGCTCCCAGCCGGTCCGCGTGTCTGCTCGCCAGGGATTTGGTTCTTTCCCAGCTCGCCAGGTTCGGGTTCTTGGTGAACTGGAGGAAGTCCCATCTGGTTCCCTCTCAGGTTCGGTCTTGGCTGGGCCTGGTTTGGGACGCTTGGACGTCCCAAACCCAATCCTTGTCTCTTCCTCCGGCGGCTCTCTTGCGCCTGCGGTCCCGCCTTCGCCCGTTTCTGAGGGGTTCCCGGGTCACAAGGCGGTTACTCGAGAGTTTGTGCGGGAGCCTGAACTTTGCCATGATGGTCTACCCGCCGGGTCAGGTGTGGCTTCGTCGGCTGTTCTGGTTCCTTCTGGGCCGGCCCTTCCGCCTCTCTCGCGATCGTTGGGTTCAACCTCCGGGGGCTTTGCGTTGGTTACTGCGTCGCCGGCTTCCTCTTCGGGTTTTTCGGGGTTCGGTGCCTTGGCGCCTTCCCGTACCCTCGCTCGATGTGTACACGGACGCGTCCTCTCTTGGCTGAGGTTTTGTGACCAGTGCTCACCAGGCCGGCCAGGGGCGGTGGGTTCCGACTCTCCATTGGACTCACAGCACAGTGCGGGAGTTCGCGGCAGTGTGGATGTCGCTCCGGAGGATTCGAGTCGCTCGCAGATCGACGATCCGGCTCCATTCGGACTGCACCCCGGTGGTTCATTGTTTGAACCGAGGGGGTTCGATGCGACCCTTGGCTCTCTGGGGCTGGTCGCTTCGGGTGACTCATCTGCTGAGTTCTTGGGGTTTGGCTCTCCTGGCGGTTCATGTCCGGGGCGTGTCCAACGTCCTGCCGGACAGCCTATCTCCTTTCGTTCCCCTCTCCACAGAATGGATGGTCGACGCCGACTCCTTCCGTTGGCTTTGCTAGACGTTCGAACGCCCCGAGGTGGACCTCTTTGCGTCGGCGTGGTGCAGCGCCTTCCCTTGTATATGGCGCCCTTTCCGGACAGCGAGGCCGTCGGGGTCGACGCCTTTTGGCAGGACTGGTCGAGATGGGGGTTCCTGTACCTCTTTTCCCTGGTTCACCTGTTGCTCCAGGTCCTGACTCGCTTGGAGACTTACCAGGGGAGAGTTGTCCTCTTGGCCCCTTGGTGGCCGGCCCAGCCATGGTTTCAGGCGCTGCTTGCTCGGTGTTCGAACCCGGAGATTTTTCCGCAGCTCTACCTCTTCCAGCAGATTGGTCCGGTCTGTCATGTGGCTGGTTCGATCTTCTCCTCGAGTCTTCATGTATGTTATTTTTTACTTGAGTTTATCATCATCTCTATGGTGGTTAGGTGGCTTCCTTATTAGTGTCCCACCTGCGGGCTTCATCTCGGCGGCAGTACGAAGTTTCCTGGCGGTCCTTCTGGTTCTTCTTGCGTCTTCGCCGCTGTGCTTCGCTTTCTGTTAGGATGGTGTTGTCCTTTCTCTCTTGGTTGTTCCAGGACCGTCTCCTTATGCCTAACACTGTTGCCTCGTATCGTGCGGCGCTGGCGGAGCCGCTGCAGCTTGCTTTTGGTATTAATGTCACGTCTGCGCCATTTCGCAAGCTGTCTCGGGTGTTGTTTCACCTCCGGCCTGCTCATGCGCCGCCTGAGCCGTCCTGGTCATTGGACAGGGTGCTCTCTTTTTTTTTCTTCTACTCGTTTTGTTGTGGCCCCTTCGGTTCCAGATTGTTTTTCGAAGGCTCTTTTTCCTGTTGGCATTGGCCTCTGGGGGTCGGGTTGGCGAGCTTCATGCATTCCGGCGTAGAGGTTTCTGCTCTTTCGGTCGGGGTGATCGTTTTATTCGTCTGCATCCTTCACCTTTTCTGGCGAGAATGAGACTGATGCTTTCCGGAGGGGTGCATCATGTTTTGTGTCCGGTTGCGGCTCTCCGGTGTTATTTGCGTGCCACGTCTTCTGTATCTGTGGACACACTTTGGGTTGATCCGGTTTCCCTTCTTCCCTGTTCGAGGGTGCGGGTCTCCCAGGTCGTCCGCAGGATAATTAAGGCTAGCCAGCCTGCAGTCTATTCCCGTGCCCATGACCTCTGCAAGTTCGCGGCTCTTGCCGCCATCATTGTCAATATGTCCTGGGCTGACATTCGGGCGTGGGGATTTTGGCGGTCGAACAGGGTCCTGGCTGCTCGTTACTTTGTAAATGTTCCTGGGGCCCAGTTGGGCCTGTGTTGCTTTGGGTCGGCGGATGCAGCCAGTTGTCTCGACTTCGCATTGAGGAGTGAGCGGCAACTGCCTCCCGGGTAAGGCCCTATTCTCTTTCCTCTGTGGGTAGTTAGCTCCGGGGAGCTGTAGGGGCTCCCACCAGAAAACCAGCATTGAATGTAATGAAACGCCATTTTCTGGGTGAGTCCCGGAGGCTCCCCAGCATCCCTCCCTCCCTCCCGGTCGGCGGTTTTTCGTGTGTTTTGACATCCAGCCTCAGAACTGGGGTGTTGGTCACCGGCGTGGTGGGTCTGGGGCTACCCCTTCCCCCTCCTGGGGAGGAGGGAGCTGCGCAGACAACGGTGTGATGACGGGTGACGTCATACTAGTTTGCTCGTTTTCGTTTGGGGAGTTCTATCCACTCGTTCGGTCTTTGGTTGCAATTTTCACTAGAATAGGGGTTTGTTTTGGGACGCCTACCTTTCTGGGTGCCTAACCCGGTCGATGGCAGACATAGAATGCTTCCAATCACACGGGGGTTCTATAGCCCATTGCTCCTTGCCTCTCTAGAGGGGGGCCAGGTTCTGGCTCATAGTCCCCGGTAGGCCCACAAGAACTCCATACACATGACTGACGCCAAAGTCTGACATTAGCATATCAGCTTAGTAAGCTCCGGGGAGCCTCCTGGACTCGCCTAGAAAATGGCATTTCATTACATTCAACGCTGGTTTTTTGTATTAAATCCAGCAGCCATTTATCTGTCCACTCCTGGAATTTTTCAAGGTCTTACTGTCTTCTTACAGTTCTTACTCTCCTAATTAACCTTGCATCATCTTCAAACATTGACATATATTATGTCATTCACATAAATTAGAAAGAGCAGTGGTCCTAGGACAGATCCCAGGGGAATACAAGTTTCCACTCCTTTCCATGCTGACAGAAGATCTTTGACTGTTACTCTTTGTTACCTGCCCATCAGGTAGTTCCCTACCAAGTTCAATGTGTTGCCTGTTATTCCCACTTATCTCTCCATCTTGTGTATTAATAATTTATGAGGAACTGTATCAGAAGCTTTCTGGTAGTAGTCTGGAAGATTCTGTCTTTGCATTTGATCACATCTGTTAGGCATGATTTTCACTCTGATTCTGTTTTGTCCCCATTACAAAATTTACTCTTCATGTATCCACTATTCTTTTCGTTATGACATTTTCCAGTATTTTGCATGATTTTCATGTTAGTGACACTGGTCGGTTGTTTAGTGTGTCATGCCTGTCTCCTTTCTTGAATATTGGAACTACAATTGTCTTTTTCTAGATTTCTGGGAGCTCTCCTCTTTCTAGTGTTATGTTGAAAACTCTAGTTAACCCTTAACATGCTCGGGGTTTAATATCCTGTCATCCCCATAGGCGCATGTCATTTTGAAAAAAAAAAAAATTATTTTTTCTTCCTAACCTGTTAATTTGTGTTCACTGATCACGGGAAAAAATAATAAAAAAATCGTAAGTGGCATATATTGCCCGCTATAGGGCGGGGAAGTCTGGCAAATTATAGGCGCTGACTCAGCGTGCGTCCCAGGTGGTCTGTTGCTCGCAAGCTGTCAGGCCGGAGTTGCCACAAAGAGATAATTACCGAATTATTTCAATGTCTCTGATTGATTTTTCATACTTTTTTTTGCTGTAATATTATTCAATAGTGTGTAGTTTGATATATTTAGATAATAAAATGAGTGAATCATTGCTGTACTCAAAAATATGGTGTGCATATTGTTGATTCAATTATGTTCATCAATCAGTGAACAAATACTTTGTCGGTTATTACATTATAAGCACAGGCTATATATAAGTATCTGCATGTTTTGTTCACTATAACGAACCACTAAGTAGCTATTATGAGTCAAAAAGTAACGAGGAGTGACCACCGTTTACCAGCCAGCCACTCCCGCCCTCCCTTCAGTCATCTGACTCACCCACATTCTCCTCCCACAATAATGTTTTTGCTATAATTCACTATATACAGACGTTATATATAAGTATCTACATGTTTTGTTCACCATAACTGTACATCTAAGCTTGTATGGTGAGTAAAGGCACAGAGATGTGGCTACTCACAGTCAGCTGATCGGCGGCCGCCCTCAAGGCCAGACGCACTAATATTTCTCCTCCAACAATACTGTGTGGTGTTATTACGCTATATACACACATTATATATAAATATCTACCAGATTATTCATCATACTTGTACAAATAAACTGGTATGGTGCCCAAAGACCATCATGGTAACCAATAAACAACACCGTCGTCTGCACGGTGGCGTCGTGCAGACGACGCCACCACCCTCACCAAAATGGCGGCTCCAAGCCTTCTCTTGCTGTTTATACCCTCTATACACACGTTATATATAAGTATCTACATTTGTGTTCACCATAGTGAACCACTAAGCTGGTATGCTGAGTGCAGTCAATAAAAGGTGGCCAAACAGTCAAAAGACATCGCCACCACCCTCCCTCCCACAGCATTACTCCTCCCTCCATGGCGCACAGCGCTAAATATCACCACAATCCTGCTATTATCAGAACCCTGGTCAGTTTTATCACAGTCAGGGGTCTTCTGTAATAATATCATCGCTACATAATAGCATGAACAAGTATAATTTGGTATTTTTAGGCGATGCTGTGGTCACAAGCTGAACAGCAGTGCTGTTAGCTCATGCTGCGTGCGTCAGGCTTGGTTGCTCACTCAATACCGAGGCCAATAACACCTGGGAGTTTGGCCCACGATTTTTAAAAAAAATGGCGTCTGTTTACAAGAGCCCTGATGAAGGTGTGGTGAACCCCGTGTATCCGCGGGCTGTTTAAATCTTGCGTTGTACTCCAGCACATCATATGACGTGATGCGCAGTTGACTGGAACAACGTCCAGCACGTCATATGACATGATGCGCACTTTAAGGGTTAATGGTTAAGACAGAGTCCCTGGAGCTTCCCTCCAGGGACTCTGTAATAACAGGATACCTGGTCCAGTTCTACTACTTTTGCTACATCTAATTTCTCCAGGTATCATTTACCCCTTCTACAGTGTGTTCTGCTAGGAAGTTGATTGTTAAACATAATTGATTAGTGTTTTTCTAACATCTTTATTCTTCAGTTATTTCAAAATACAACTGTTTATTGCCTCCCTGTCTCAATACATTCTCATACCTCTATTTTCTAGCATCTTAAATCTTGATAATCATTACCAAAATTTTGTTCCAATAAACAGCCAAAAGCTGCAGCTCCTTCCCTGTTTAAGTGCACCCAATCCCTTTCTTGAATTTCATTCTGTCCATACAAGTTTTCCCAGTTGTCAGTAAATTATATTGCAGTGGTCTTGCAATATGTGTCTGGTCGGCAAATAAAACTAATCGTCTTGGACTGCTATTCATTTCCATCTACTGATTTAGGTAGAATGCCACATATGATTGGGAACCCTCCCTTGTTCCTGATTAGGGATGGAGAGGTAAAAAATATGGGATGGATAGAGAGAGAGGGAGGAAGAATGTAGATGGAGATTTGGTAAAGGTAGCCAATGAACCATAATTTTTTCTTTGAATTTTTCAGGATTGGTTTTGCATTGATGATGGTCCATGCTTTGCTTCATTAGAGTCAATGATAGACCATTACGTGCGCTTCATGGATGGTCTTCCTTGTCGTCTTGTGACTCCTGTCTTGTCTCCTCAGTCACTGCCAGATGAAGACATCCAAATAGCACTGCTACATCCTACTCTGTCTAACTCTGTGAGTCACTTTTTTTTTTTTTAGTTACTGTAATTGCAATACAGAATTGTACTGGGCTGTGCAGTAATCTGTTTATAAAGAGGGTTCAAACTTTTGCCTGTAGTTTTAAGTCTAGTTTATTTATTATGCATCCCATTCCCATCCTGTGGGCGGTAGTGGAAAAGATTAAGAGGAACATAATAGGCTCAGGAACCGAGTCCTAAAATTCATTTAGCTAAACAAGTTACACTCTTCATAAACTGGTTACACAATTTTTAGTTAATTATTATATCCCGGTCGGGAGCCGGTCGGCCGAGCGGACAGCACGCTGGACTTGTGATCCTGTGGTCCTGGGTTCGATCCCAGGCAAGAAACATTGGGCAGAGTTTCTTTCACCCTATGCCCCTGTTACCTAACAGTAAAATAGGTACCTGGGTGTTTGTCAGCTGTCACGGGCTGCTTCCTGGGGGTGGAGGCCTGGTCGAGGACCGGGCTGCGGGGACACTAAAAAGCCCCGAAATCATCTCAAGATAACCTCAAGATATATCAATAATAAGTTCGAGAACAGCCACAAGTACAAACTCTTAATTAAGTAACTTACTTATGTGGTGAACTTGTTTTATACTTGGATTTTCTCGTCATGCACACCTCTCTCCCATCCAGTGGACAGTGATGGAAAGATTGCAGTTACTTGCATTTACTACCTACAGTTAGCATACTAGGGACATGTGATTAAAAAATTTTGAAGTAGATAATTTTCAATTAATATCTACACATTTCTTGAGTATTTCTTATAGAGCTGTCTCTAAATTCATGTAAATAATTTTACTGACACAGTTTTCCCATAGAGATGAATATTTTACTATCCTTATGGACAACATTACAGCACTTCCCATGCATTTCTTCAGCAGGGAATAGTAACACATAGTAGGCAAATGTATATAGGATGGATATATGGAATATATTAAAATGTATTTTCATAGCTAAGGCCCCATAGATGTTTCCTTGAATCAAGAACCATTGGATTACCAGGACAATGTCACTTCACTAGGCTCTAATGACCTTTTTCCCTGACCTTAATAAGGGTTCTTAAAAGTTGTCTTATAAGTGATAAATTCAGCATTGAATGTAATAAAACTCTTTCTGGTGGGTCCTTCCTGTGGTTCCTTGAGCTACCCTCTTAGTTAGTTCCAAGTATAAAACACCCCCACCAGGCTCTTGTAAGCACTGAGCATGTAAGAGGAATAAAATCTCAGTCTGATTCCCTCAATAGAGACAAAAGAACTTGGGGATACTAGATCAACCCAGGCCAAGAAGAAAAAGGCCACAATAAAGGTATAGTGCACCAAAACAAGCAACTGCATGTACACACTCATAGTCCAGTCCCAATTGCTAGTTACACTGAGTCACCACCAGCTGGTAGCCCTGACAACCCGGGGCTCCAGTCAGCTGCCCTTCTCAGACGTGCATTGCAGAAAATGACCTTTGAGACCCCTGTTAGGAGGGATGGCCAAGAATGGGAGTCACCATTGGAACCCACCAGAAAGAGGTACTTCATTACATTCAATTCAGGATTTCCTATCAGTGATTTTCCAATCTAACTCGCCCTGAAGCATAAAGAAAACAGAACTTACCAGGGGAAAGAAGGGAGGAGCAGTAGGGAAACACAGACAAAACGTGCCCTGCCACTGACCCAGCGTCATGCAAATCCTCTGCCCTTCTGGCAGATGATTTGCAGCCACTCCCACTGAGACAGATGGGAAAGAAAGATTAGGGAGGGTGAAGAAAACGAGATACAGGAACCCTACAAAACAAAGGACACTGGTTGGAAGCAATTGAAGTGACAGGGAGTACTGTATAAACAAACCAAGAGGGGGGCCTGCAGAGGCAGAATGAATGACCATTGGCATATAGGAAAACTGATGAGCATCCCTCAAACCCATACCCTGCAAGAGTGGGCACAACAGACCCACTATCACATTATCTTTCTGTTGGCAATATTCTCAGGGTGATCTCCTCACCCCATGCTTTCTGCATCACTTAGATTCACGAAGCAGTTACGCAAGTACTTACGAATGTTGTACATCTTTCTTCATTCTTGGACAACTTTGGTTACATTTATTAATCAGTTTACAAGCATGAAAACTTCCCAATCAACTGTTTAAATTGTTATTGTTATAAACAATAGTGTTTATTTCTGGGGGGAGCCCCGTCGGCTCCCCGGAGCTATCCCAGGCTGATATGCTAATGTCAGACTTTGGCATCAGTCATGTGTATGGAGTTCTTAGGCCTACCGGGGACCACGGCCAGAACCGGGCCCCCTCAGAGAGGCAAGGGGAGCAATGGCCTATAGAAGCCCCCGTGTAGTTGGAAGCATTCTATGTCTGCCATCGACCGGAACAGGCACCCAGAAAGGTAAGCGCCCCAAAACAAACCCCTATTCTGGTTAAAATTGCTACCTAATACCGAACTAGTGGATAGAACTCCCCAACCGAAAACAAGCAAATTAGTGTGACGTCACACACTGCCGCGCCGCTGTCTGCGCAGCTCCCCCCTCCCCGGGAGGGGGAAGGGGGAGCCCCAGACCCCCCGCGCCGGCTACCCACACCTCAGTTCTTGAGGCTGATGCTATTGGCGGTGGTCGTGTGCTCTGGCTCCGGTGTCGCTACTGCACTGTGCTTTGAGTGTGGTGTTAGTTTTGTGGGTGCGAGAGCCAGGAGTTATCTTCAGTACTCGGGCTGCATGCGCCTAGGGCTGCCTTCCCTAGGTGCCCTGTAAGTACTGCCCTTGGGGCTTGGGGCCACCTTCCACAGGCTCCTCGGGGTCTGCCTCTGCGGGTCCGTTTTACCTTTCGGTTTTTCGGCCGCCTGTTGGGCTCTTGGGTGTTCTGTTCTCCCTTGTTACCGGCAGGTAAGAGGCAGTTTGCACTGGTAGGGGCGCAGGGTGCTGCTCAGCTTGTAATTCCCGACATCGCGGCCGGCTCTGTTCCTTGGGGTTCGCTGTCCTCTTGCGGGGTTTTGTTTTTCTTTTTGTTTTTTGCCTGGTGGGGGGTTCTGTCATTTTATTCAGTTTGTTTTTGCCCTTCCACTGTTCTCCTCGGTGGCGCCCCCTGCTAGGTCCCCGTGAGTGTACACGTCCCTGGGGTTCAGCTTTAGAAGTTTGCTTGGTAGTTTTGGGCGCCGGTTTGCAGCACCCTGCCTGGGACTACCTGAGCGCGAGTCCTCTTAAAGTAAACGCTCAGGACCCTGGGAATCCCCTAGGGGGCGCGTGGGTCCGATGGATGTGACCCCGGAGTCCCCACTCGCTGTGTGCGAGTTTGAGGGTTGCTCGGTCCCCTTGTCTCAGGGTGACCCTCATTGTTTTTGCCTCTGCCACGCTGCCTGTTGGGTCGGTGATACTTTCGACCCTGAGTCCTGTGAGTGTTGCTGCTTGCTTGTGACTCAATTTACCCAATCCTCTGATGATTCTATTCGGGTACAGGCGGCACGTGCGTTGCAGTCTAGGTTTCGTCTGTTGCAACGCGCTCGGTTGGTTGCTTCCCCGGATGCCCCGGGGCTGCCCCGATTTGCTTTTCGAGACCCGGACTTGGGGGTGGGGGTCGCTTCGATCCTGGTTCAGTCCGCACCTCCTCGTCCTTCCCCTTCTGTTCGTTCTGGTCCCCCGCCCCTGCTTCCGGCCCCGAAGCGTCTGAGGGTTTCGGGGTCGGAGCAGGGGTTACTTGATCTCGAGACTCGGGCAGCTTCAGGGGTTGCCCCTTCCGGGGGGGCGGCAGAGGCATTCGAGTCTTGTCTCCCGGCCGAAGCTTCAGGGTCTGACCAGTGGGCCCCCCTTCCTCCAGCTTTTCCGGCTGCTCCGTCCTTGTCTTGTGGGGTCGGGGCTTGGGGAGAGGACTCGGCCTCGGGTCCTGTGGTGACGGACCTCGAGGCTGGGGAGGGGCTGACTTGGGGGCCTTGGGCCCCGCTGGACCCCGCCTGGGTTTTTCTTCCCACTGAGCGGGGCTTATTGTTACAAGGAGTGGGGTTTTCTTTCCCCCCCTCTGCGTACGAGTTGGATTTGGTGTCGGCCCCTCCCCGGGTACGGTTCCGTGTTCCCCCGGGTACGTCGGTTCCGTCCTTCAGGAGGTTTTCGGCTTATCGCATCCAACCTGGTGTGGTGCGCGCGGCCTTTGCAGCTTACCTCCTGCGTGACCCGGATTATGCCTCGGAAATGGATCCGTCCACGTTCAGGTTTGGGACTTCGTTCCCTTTCTGGCTCCGTTACGAGGTTCCGGAGTCATCCTGGCTAGCAGACTGCCCCTTGTTTGGTCTGGATTCCTGGCATTCCTTCTGTCGTTCCCGCACGCTGGAGTGGCGGGAAGCTTCCACGGTGCTTCAGGTTTTCCTGGGGGGTGAACTTGAGTACCTGAATGAGTGCTTGTTTGCCCCTGCCCTTCCCCGCGATGTGGGCGTTATTCAGCTCCATGTGCAGGTTCCCTCCCTTTCGGCGGCGCTCGTGGCGGAGGACTTGCGCGCTCGGGGCCTTTTGTGTTCGGCCTTGCGGTTCTTTTCCCTCCTGGAGCTGTCTTCGGATTGGCTCGTGGAGGATGTGGGGACGCTTGGGTCCGTCCCGGGGTCCGGCACCTTGTCCTCGGCTGCGCGTTCGTCGGCTGCCTTGTTGAAGCTGTTCACGCCGATTTTGCGGGATGCGGTTTCCCTGTTCTATGCTTCCCGTCTCGCGTGTCGGCAGGCGGTGCTGGGTTCCTCCGTGGAATCTGCTTGGGCTCTGGCTCTTAGGCGTTCTTCGCCTTTTTGTCCTCTCCTGTTTGGGGAGTCGGCCGTGGCGCAGTTTATTCAGGCTGCGTCGGCGGCTTGTCGTCCGATGTCGGACTTGTTGGTTTTCCGGGGGTCCCGGGGTGGGTCTTCCCGGAAAGGTCGTGCCAGGGCTCGGGGTTCCTCTCGTCGTGGTAGGCCTCTGGTGTCAGGTTTGGGGTTGGCTCCTCCTGCGGACCCTCCCTCGTCTGGTCGGCGCGGTGTTCGCGCTGTGCGGGGTTCTGGGTCTCGTAAGGGTCGCCGGCCCTTTCGCGGTTTGCCCCTTTGACGGGGCGATGGGGGGGCGGCTTGCGCTGTTCGCCCGCGCCTGGTCCCACGATTCGTGGGCCTTTCGGGTCGTGTCTCGCGGCCTGCGGTGGCGTTGGGTGGCCCCTCCCCCCTTTGGGGGGTCGGGGCTGGCGGGGCAGGCTTCTTCCCCTGCGCTCTGTCGAGTCGTCTTGGAGTGGGTTCGCTTGGGCGTCGTCGAAACGACGTCGTCCCTCAGATGGGTTTCCCGTCTGTTTCCGGTTCCGAAACGGGACTGCGCGGACCTGCGGTTCATTCTGGACTTGTCCCGTCTGAACCCCTGGGTTCATTGCCCCTCCTTTCGGATGACTACGCTGTCTCAGGTTCGGCTCCTCTTGGAGCCGGGTGCTTGGATGGTGTCCCTGGACCTCCGGGACGCTTATTGGCATGTCCCGATTCATCCGCGGTTCAGGGACTGGCTCGGTTTTGTAGTGGGGCGTCTGAGTTACCGTTTTCGTTGTCTCCCGTTCGGGTTGAACCTGGCACCTCGCGTGTTCACACGCCTTACACGGGTTGTGGTGGCTCGTTTGCGTCTCCTAGGTGTTCGGGTGTTGGCCTACCTCGACGACTGGTTGGTTTGGGCTCCCAGCCAGTCAGCTTGCTTGCTAGCCAGGGATTTGGTTCTTTCCCAGCTCGCCGGGTTCGGGTTCTTGGTGAACTGGAGGAAGTCCCATCTGGTTCCCTCTCAGGTTCGGACTTGGCTGGGTCTCGTGTGGGACTCTCGGACCGCCTCCTTGTCTCTCCCTCCGGAGTCTCTCCTGCGGCTGCGGTCCCGCCTTCGTCTGTTTCTGGAGGGCCCTCGGGTCACCCGGCGGTTGCTCGAGGGGCTGTGCGGGAGCCTGAACTTCGCGATGGTGGTCTACCCGCCGGGTCGGGTTTGGCTTCGACGGCTGTTCTGGTTCCTTCGGGGTTCCCCCTTCCGCCTCTCTCGCGATCGCAGAGTTCGACCCCCGGGGGACTTGCGTCGGTTGCTGCGTCACCGGCTTCCTCTTCGGGTTTTTCGGGGTTCAGTGCCTTGGCGCCTACCCGAGCCCTCGCTCGATGTGTACACGGATGCGTCGTCTCTCGGCTGGGGTTTTGTGACCAGTGCTCACCAGGCCGGCCAGGGGCGTTGGGATCCGTCCTTCCGTCGAGCTCACAGTACGGTGCGGGAGTTCGCGGCAGTGTGGTTTGCTCTGGGGAGGATTCGGGTGGCCCGCGGATCGACGATTCGGCTCCATTCGGACTGCTCTCCGGTGGTTCATTGCCTGAACCGCGGGGGTTCGATGCGGTCCTTGTCTCTTTGGGGTTGGTCGCTTCGGGTGACTCGTCTGCTGAGTTCTCGGGGTTTGGCTCTCCTGGCGGTTCACGTACGGGGCGTGTCCAACGTCTTGGCCGACGCCCTGTCTCGCTTCGTTCCCCTCTCCACGGAGTGGACGGTCGACGACGAGTCCTTCCGTTGGCTTTGCCAGACGTTCGGGCGCCCCGAGGTGGACCTCTTCGCGTCGGCGTGGTCGCGGCGTCTTCCCGTTTATGCGGCGCCCTTCCCCGATTGCGAGGCCGTCGGGGTCGATGCCTTTCGGCTCGACTGGTCGAGGTGGGGGTTCCTGTACCTCTTTCCCCCAGTTCGGCTGTTGCTCCAGGTCCTGACTCGCTTAGAGACTTACCAGGGGAGAGTTGTCCTTCTGGCCCCTTGGTGGCCGGCCCAGCCTTGGTTTCGGGCGCTGGTTGCTCGGTGTCCGAACCCGAGGGTTTTCCCGCGGCTCCGCCTCTTTCAGCAGATCGGGCCGGTACGTCACGTAGCTGGTTCGATCTTCTCGGCGGCAGTATGAAGTTTCCTGGCGGTCCTTCCGTTTCTTTTTGCGTCTTCGTCGTGTTAGCTCCTTGTCTGTTCGGGTGGTCTTGTCCTTCCTCTCGTGGTTGTTTCAGGACCGTCATCTTATGCCTAACACTGTCGCTTCGTATCGTGCGGCGCTGGCGGAGCCGCTTCAGCTTGCTTTCGGTATCGATGTTACGTCTGCGCCGTTTCGCAAGCTGTCTCGTGCATTGTTTCACCTCCGGCCTGCTCATGCGTCGCCTGAGCCGTCCTGGTCTTTGGACAGAGTGCTCGCTTTCCTTTCATCTCCTCGTTTCGTTGTGGCCCCTTCGGTCCAGGATTGTTTTTCCAAGGCACTTTTCTTGTTGGCTTTGGCCTCTGGGGGTCGGGTAGGGGAGCTTCATGCTCTCCTCCGGCGCAGGGGTTTCTGCTCTTTTGGTCGTGGTGATAGTTTTGTTCGTTTGCAGCCGTCTCCTTCTTTTCTGGCGAAGAATGAGACTGCTGCGTTCCGGAGGGGTCCATGGGTGGTTGATGCTTGGTTGGTCAGGCCGGGGGTGCATCATGTTTTGTGTCCGGTTGCGGCGCTTCGCCGTTATTTGCGCGCCACAGCTTCTGTGTCCGGGGACGCGCTGTGGGTTGATCCGGTTTCCCTTCTTCCCTGTTCGCGGGTTCGGGTCTCTCAGGTCGTCCGCAGGGTTATTAGGTCTAGCGGTTGCAGCCAGTTGTCTCGGCTTCGAGTTGAGGGGTGAGCGACGACCGCCTCCCGGGTAAGTCCCTCTTTTTCTGTCTGTGGGTAGTTAGCTCCGGGGAGCCGACGGGGCTCCCCCCAGAAAACCAGCGTTGAATGTAATGAAACGCCATTTTCTGGGTGAGTCCCGGAGGCTCCCCGGCATCCCTCCCTCCCTCCGGTCGGCGGTTTTTCGCGTTTTTGACATCCAGCCTCAAGAACTGAGGTGTGGGTAGCCGGCGCGGGGGGTCTGGGGCTCCCCCTTCCCCCTCCCGGGGAGGGGGGAGCTGCGCAGACAGCGGCGCGGCAGTGTGTGACGTCACACTAATTTGCTTGTTTTCGGTTGGGGAGTTCTATCCACTAGTTCGGTATTAGGTAGCAATTTTAACCAGAATAGGGGTTTGTTTTGGGGCGCTTACCTTTCTGGGTGCCTGTTCCGGTCGATGGCAGACATAGAATGCTTCCAACTACACGGGGGCTTCTATAGGCCATTGCTCCCCTTGCCTCTCTGAGGGGGCCCGGTTCTGGCCGTGGTCCCCGGTAGGCCTAAGAACTCCATACACATGACTGATGCCAAAGTCTGACATTAGCATATCAGCCTGGGATAGCTCCGGGGAGCCTCCGGGACTCACCCAGAAAATGGCGTTTCATTACATTCAACGCTGGTTTTTTATTGCTATAAACAGCCTCCTGGTGCTTTGGAGCTCATTAACTGTTTAGTAATTGTAAACAGTGCCGCCAAAGATTGAGAAAAGATGTACAGGTTTGTAAGTGCTTGCGTAACTGCTTCGTGAATCTGGCTCCAGGTTTTGGCTGCTGGTCACCATTACCCTTTTAGTGACTTGGAAGGGCCTGGTGTGAAGGAGCAGGGCTGGGAGCTGCCGAAGGACCCCCTCCCAGAAATATAAAAAAACAAACATAAACATTTTATTTAGGCAAAAGTACATACATACATACATAGGATATAAGCAGATTGTTGAATTCGTGGGTAGGCAGGTAGATCACCGAAAGCCACTAATACACTGAGCATTGGTCTGATACAAAATTCATATTACCATACTCTTAAATAGTTAATTCATGCATTTGTTTATTTCTATGCATTTTCTGTACTTTTGTACCTAATTTCAACATGTAGAACTGTATAAAATATTACATCCTAATTTTAATTTTATTTATATTTAGTAATCAGTAGTATCCTGATTTGTCACACAGAAGGAAGTTGTGTATTGTGAAGGTAGTGATGGAAATCCTAGTTGTGATGAGCAACAACCTTTGCTTTCTGCAGTTAGTCAAGAAGATCTGAAGATCCGTCCATCACACACATTGGACACACCTACTGTACAAAATCCTGACATTGTTATCACACGTAAGTTTTTTTACAACAATTTTTTTGTAATTATCTAAGTGTAATTACCTAACTGTAGTTACAAGATGAGAGCTACACTTGTGATGTCCTCTCTTCCCCGTTCTTTGTCGTATAAGGCTTTGTGTACATGAAGATAAACAGAGATAATGTCTTTCCTTTGGAAAGACGTTATCTTTCCTTTGTACATTGTCTTTCCTTTGGAAAGACAACAGTGTCATGTTACTGCTTTGGAAGAAGTAAAAAGTCCAGACCTCTTATGGTTTAGCTGAAGTGGCCTGGAGAAGGTGCGTTTTTTCTTTGGAGAGCCCCTTCGGCTCTCAGGGGTTCATCATGTTTGGTTCCTTCGGAGACTCCCCTTCTGCCTCTCTTGCAATTGTTGGGTTCGTCCTCCGGGATCTTGTGTCGGTGCTGCTTCACCAGCTTTGTCTTTGGGGTTTTCGGGGTTCCGTGCCTTGGTACCTCCCCAAGCCTTCGCTCCATGTGTTCACGGACGGGTCATCTTTCGGCTGGGGCTTTGCGACCAGTGCTCACCAGGTCGGCCGGTGATGGTGGGGTCTGTCCATCCGTCGGGCTCACAGTATGGTTCGGGAGTTCATGGCTGTCTGTTTTGTGCTTCAGAGGGTTCAGGTCACTCGGTGCTCTACCATCCAGCTCCATTCAGACTGTTCTCTGGCAGTTCCTTGCTGGAACCACAGGGTTTCTCTTAGGTGTTTGACCTTTGGGGTTGGTCCCTTCGAGTGGCTCGTTTGCTGGATTCTCAGGGTTTGGCTAACCGTGAGGTTCATGTCCGGGGTGTATCCTGCGTCCTGGCGGTCAGCCTGTCTCAGTTCATTCCTCTGTTCGCGGATTGGCCAGTCATTGCCGACTCGTATCGTTGGCTTTGCCGGATGTATGGACTCCTGGCCATGGACATCTTCGAGTCGGCATGGTCTAGGTGTCACCCATTCAATGTGGCGCCCTTACCCGCCTGCGAGGCGTTCACGGTGGATGCCTTTCGGCAGGACTGGTCGAGGTGGGGGTATCTGTTCCTCTTCTCCCGATCCAGCTGTTGCTTCGGATTCTGGCTCGCTTGGAGTCCATTTCCAAGGAGAGTAGTCCTCATGGTCCCTTGGTGGCCGGCCCAGCTTTATTTTCAGACACTGTTTGATAGGTGTCTGAACCCGGGCCGTTTTCCCGCGGCTCCGCCTCTTTCGACAGGTTGGACCAGTCCTGTACGTGACTAGTTCGGCCTTCTCCTCGGCTCTTCGCATCTGGTATTTTGACGCAGGTTTCACCATCTCTATGGTGATCAGGTGGCTTCGTTGATGGTGTCCCACCTGCGAGCTTCGTCTCGGCGACAGTATGACGTTCCTGGTGTTTCTATGCACCTTTTTCTTGTTTCACCTCCTGCCTGCTCATGTGTCGCCTGTGCCGTCCTGGTCCTTGATCAGGGTGCCCTCTTATCTTCTTCTCCTCAGTTTGTGGTAGCCCCTTTGGTTCAAGTTTGGTTTTCATAGGCCATACTTTGTTGGCATGGGCCTCTGCGGGTTGGGTCGGGGAGCATCCAGCTCTTCTGGTGCAGAGTTTTCTGCTCTTTCGTACTGGTGGTAGGTTTGTACGTTTGTAGCCTTTCTCCGTCCTTCTGGTGATGGTCGAGACGGCTGCTTTCCGGAGGGATCCTTGGGTTATTGATGCTTGATTGGTTCGGCTTGGGGTGTGCCCTGTGTTGTCCGGTTGCGCCTCTTTGCCGCTACCTGTGTACCGTGTCTGGGGATGCGCTTTGGGTTGATCCGGTTCCCCTCATTCCCTGTTTCAGGGCTCGGGTCTCCCAGGTCATCTGCAGAGATTTTAAATATTCCAGCATGCAGTCTGTCCTTGCGCCCGTGCTGTTTGAATGTTTGCAGCTTTTGCGGCAGTGTTGGTGACGTCTAAGGCTCATTTGGGGGTGCAAGGATTTGAGGGTCGCACATGTTCCTAGCCGCCCGTCCTTTATGTGTGTGTCTGCTCTTGTGCATTCTTGTTGCCTTGGGTTGCATGTTGCAGCCTGTTGTCTCGGCTTCGCGTTGCGGAGTTTATGGCGGCCACCTCCCGGGTCAGCCCTTTCTTTTCCTTCTCTTTGGGTATGAAGCTCCCGTGAGCCGTAGGGGCTCCCCACAAAAAACCAGCGTTAAAAGTAATGAAATGCCATTTTCTGGGTGACCCCCGGAGGCTCCCTGGCAACCCTCCCTCCCACTGGTCGGCGTTTTTTTCGCATTAGTTGAAGCTTAGCTTCCTAAGCTTCAACCTAGCAAACTGATGCTAGTCAGCCGGCGTGGTGAGGTTTCCCCTTCCCCTCTCGGGGCGGGGAGGGTTGTGCGGACGATCGGCGCGGCAGTAAAGTGTGATGTTTGCTTGTTTGCTTGGGATTGTAGGGAGTTTGTACCTCTCTGTTTGGTTTTATGTTTTAGTTTTTTACCATGTGGGATTTATTTTGTTATGCCTACCTTTCTGGGTGCCTAACCTCAGTCAATGGCAGATAAGGAAAACCCCAACCACAAGGGGGTTTTCCAGGGCCATTGCTCCCTGAAACCTCTTTGAAGAGGCCAGGTTCTGGCGCTGGTCCCTGGTAGGTCTGAACTCCTTAGCTAATGTCCCGGTCTAATATAACATACATTAGCCTGTTAAGCTCCAGGGAGTCTCCGGGGCTCACCCAGAAAATGGCGTTTCATTACATTCAACACTGTTTTTCTGTGGGGAGCCCCTACGGCTCCCTGGAGCTTATCGGGCTAATGTATGTTATATTAGACCGGGACATTAGCTAAGGAGTTAAGACCTACCAGGGACCAGCGCCAGAACCTGGCCCCTTCAGAGAGGTTTCAGGGAGCAATGGCCCTGGAAAACCCCTTGTGGTTGGGGTTTTCCTTATCTGCCATCGACCGGGGCTAGGCACCCAGAAAGGTAGGCATAACAAAACAAACCCCACATGGTAAAAACTAAAACAAAAAGCGAACATAGAGGTAGAAACTCCCTACAATCACAAGGAAACAAGCAAACAAGCAAACATCACACTTTACTGCCGCGCCGATCGTCCGCGCAGCCCTCCCCGCCCCAGGAGGGGGAGGGGGGAGCCACGGACCTACCGCGCCGGCTGCCAAGCTCCAGTTCGTTCGCTAATGTCAACCGGGATTGACGCTTCTCTGGCCTCAGTTTCCTAGGCGGTGTTTGCCTTGTGTGGCGTTCACTGCCGTGTGTTGTGTTGTGCGGTGGCCAGGAGTACTTCATCAGTGCCGGGGCTGCATGTGCTTAGTGGCTGACTTCCCTAAGCGCCCTGTGAGTACTGCCCTTGCGTAACAGGGTTATCTTCCCTGGGGCGTTCGGGAACCATTCCCGTAGAGGTTCTTGCTGCTCGGCATTTGCCTCACCCTTGGGGCCAGCTGGGGCTTGGGGCCCTTGTTTGGCCCTGGGTAGGGATTGGTATTGTGCTGGTTAGGGCGTCAAGGTGTTGCGCAGCCTGCCACCTAAGCGGCGGCCGGTTTCTGTTGCCTCTGGAGACGGTGTACTTTTGCGGGGTTGTTCTTTTGTTTTTAATTTTTCATGCCTGGTGGGTGTCTGCCTAAGGTGGTTATAGTTCCACTGGTAGTGTTTGGCGGCCCTCTGCTAGGCCCCCGTGATTGTACACGTCTCAGGGGTTTTCAGTACTATAATCTACCCTCTTGTTATGTTTGGGTTTCTTAACCGGTTAGCAACACCTTGCCCGGGCTTCCCGTAGTTGTTACCCTACGGGCCCTGGAAACCCCTGTCTGGGCTCGGGGGACCATTGACTGTGTCTTCCGGGTTCCAACCCGTCTTGTACGGGATTGTTGGTTGCTGTTCCCTTGTCTCCGGGTGACAGTCGCCATTTTTACCTCCGTCATGCTGCCTGTTGGGTCACTGACACCTTGACCCGGAGTCTTGCGAGTGATTCTCTGCTTGTTCTCCAGTACTCTCCTGATGTTATTACTGTTCAGAGTACAGGCGGCATCCGTGTTGCAAGCTAGGTTAGGTTGCTGCAACATGCTAGGTTGGTTTCCCACTCGAATGCCCCTTTGCCGCCCCTGTTGGTTAGGTGCTGTTCGCCCCTTTTCCTCCATGTTCCCGGCTCCAGACCGCCTGCGGGTTTCGGGGTCGGGGCGGCGTTTCGTTGGGGCAGAGACTCGGGCGGTTTTCGGGGGCTGCCCCATTCGGGTTGGGGACGGAGGTTTGAGCCTGTGCCTCCTGCCAAGGCTTCTGGGTCTTACCAGCGGCCCTTTCTTGTTGCCTTTCCCATGGACTCTTGCTTTTCTTTAAGGGCGGAGGGCTTGGAGGACGGCTCTGCCCCGGGGCCTCTGTTGTTGGTTCCCGGGGCTGTGGGGGTTGCCTGCTAGCAGTTCTGGGGCGGTTTTGCCCCTGTCGGGGTTTTTCTGCTGTTGGACGGCGTTTTTCGCCCATCCAGTCTGTTAGCTTCCCACATTTGCTGGCGTGTTTTTGTGTATTTAGCGTCAGTCACAGCCCCTGCTGGCGGCCATTTTCGTCTGCCGGTTTCACGGCGTGGCCACCAGGGCGGCGTTGCGGTTTGTTTACATGCGTTTGGGTGTGCGAGCGAGCGTCTCGGGTGAGTTTTCAAAAAATTTTCAGGGTTTTTGTTCTCCTGTTGTTGTTTCTTTGTTTTTCTGGTGTTTTCTTGCCGTTGCCTGTTCCTCTGGGAACGTTTGGGTGTTGATTTTACAACGGGTTTTTCCAATTTTTCTGTTTTGGGTCTGAGCCTTTGCGTTTAGGCTCAGTGCCCCTGGCTGGTATGCTTGCTCCCACACCTTGTTCCCTCGGTTTTCGGTCTGTTGGGACCGTTTTACCAGGGGGTTCTGCTGGGGGCTGTGCTTTGCCTTTCAGTTGTGTACTCCGCCGGCAAATGTGGTGGTTTGGGCTCCCCCTGGTTCGATTCTGGGTTCCTTTGGGTTCCTTGGTTTCGTTCTGGAGGTTTCTTCCTCTTGGGCCCCCTTTTGTGGGTTCAGGGGACTTTGTTTCCTCGTGTGACCCGGTTCTGCCTTCCGGGGTTCCGGGGTCTCCCTGGCTTGCAGACTGATCTTTTTGGGTCTTGGCACGTGTTGTGGTTGTTCTGGGACTTTGCGGTTTTGCTGTCGAGGTGGGCCTTTTGATGCAGTTTTGTGCCTTCTTTGCCTGGCCGGCGTGGTGCTCTCTGCCCATTAGTCGGCGACTTGTACTTTTACAATATATGTCCTCACCTAGTTGTGCTTGCGGGGGTTGAGCTCTGGCTCTTTGGTCCCGCCCCTCAACCGTCTATCAACAGGTGTATAGGTTCCTGTGCCTATTGGGCTCTATCATGTCTACATGTGACATTGTATGGGGGTCAGCCTTGTTAATTGTGTGTGGAGTCACATTACTTCCTAGTGCTTTCCCGTTACCATTCTGACAAAAAAAAAAAAAAAAAAAATTCTATCTCTGTGGCTCTTTTGGGTACTGTTTCCTCCTGTGTCCCCTAGTGCGTGTGCCCCTTGTATTACATAGCCTGTCCTTCTCAACCCTGTCGATTCCCTTGGGTATCTTGAATGTGGTGATCAGGTCTCCCCTCACTCTTCGTCTTCCAGCGAAGTGTGGTTTACTTTCCGTAGTCTCTCCTCATGACTTGGGTAGTGTGCTTCTTGTTTCGGAAGGGGTTCTGTTCCCTTCTCTGTTGACTGGGCGCTGGGGGAGCAGCTTGCTCTGTTGCCTCTCGCATGGTCCCGCTGTTGGTGGGCACTTTGTGTTGTCTTCCGGCCTCTGCTGGCGTCGGAGGACGGCTTCTCCCCCTTCGGGGGTTCAGAGCTGGCGGGGTGGGCTTCTTCCCCTGCGCTTTGTCATTTCCTCTTCGGAGGTGCATGGGGCGTGGTCGATCCGCCCCATCCTTCTGGGGTTCCCGTCTGCTCTTTGCAGTCATGAGCTTTTCCCGTCTGCAGTTCTTCTGGACTTCTACAGTCTGCGCCCTGGATCCTATGCCCTCCTCGGAGGACTGTTGTCTCCTGTTCGGATTCTGTTGGGGCTGGGTGCATGGATGGTGGCCCTGGACCTCCAGGTCACTTCTTGGCACGTTCCTCTCCAGTTTTTCTGGGGCTAGCACGGTTGGTGGTGGGGCTTCAGGTTTGCTGTTTTTATTGCCTTCCCTATTTTGTAATGGGCACTTCGTATACTTTTTGTATCTTTACCGGATCTTAGTGCCCTGTCTGAGTCTGAGATTCGGTGTCTGGCCTACCTCGACGACTGGCTGGTGTGGGCTCCCAGTCAGTCCACTTGTCTGCTCGCCAGGGGATGGTTCTTTCCAGATCGCCGGGTTTGGTTTCCTGGTGATCTGGAGGTTTTTCCATCTTTTTCCGTCCCGTGTTCGGACCTGGGCCTTGTTTGAGGCTCTTGGGCCTCTCATTGTCTTCCCTCCAGACGTGTTACTGCGGCTGTGGTCCCGCCTTTGGCTGTTCAGGAGGGGGTCCCGGGTTGCTCAGCGGTTGCTTGGGCGGTTGTGCGGGAGTCTGCACTTCGGCGTGCTTGTCTGCCCGCGGAGTCGGGTTTGGCTACAGCGTCTGTTGGTTCCTGCGGAGACTCCCCTTCCGCCTCTTGCATTCATTGGGTTCCTCCAGGGATCTTGTGTTGGTGCTGCGTCACCAGCTTCCTCTATGGGGTTTTCGGGGTTCCGTGCCTTGGCACCTCCCCGAGCCTTCGCTCGATGTGCTCACAGATGGGTCGTCTCTCGGCTGGGGCTTTGTGACCAGTGCTCACCAGGTCGGCCGAGGTTGATGGAGTCTGTCTGTCCGTCGGGCTCACAGCACGGTTCGGGTGTTCATGGCTGTCTGGTTTGCGCTTCGGAGGGTTTGGGTCACTAGGTACTCTACCATTCAGCTCTGTTTGGACTGTTCTCTGGTGGTTCTTGCCGGAACCACAGGGGTTTGGCTAACCGTGTGGTTCGTGTCCGGGGTGTGTCCTGCGTCCTGGCGGACAGCTGTCTCGGTTCATTCCTCTTCGTGGGTTGGCCAGTCATCGCCGATTCGTTTTGTTAGCTGTGTCGGGCCATGGACGTCTTCAGGTCAGCGTGGTCTAGGCGTCGCCCATTTTGTGGCGCCCTTTCCCACCTGCGAGGACTTCACGGTGGATGCTTTCGGCGGGACTGGTCGAGGTGGAGGGTACCTGTTCCTCTTCTCCCGGTCCAGCTGTTGCTTCGGATTCTGGCTCGGTTGCAGCCCATTCCCACGAGAACAGTCCTTATGGTTCCATGGTGGGCGGCCCAGCCTTCTTTTCAGACACTGCTTGATAAGTGTCCGTACCCGGGGCGTTTTTCCTGAGGCTTCGCCTCTTTCAGCAGGCCGAATCGGTCCTGTCCGTGACTGGTTCGGCCTTCTCCTTGGCTCTTCGCGTCTGGTATTTTGACGCGGGTATCACCATCTCTATGGTGTTCAGGTGGCTTTGTTGACGGTGTCCCACCTGCGAGCTTCGTCTTGGAGACAGTATGACGTTTCATACGTTTTCTCGTGTTTTGTTTCCCCTCCGGCCTGCTCATGCGTCGCCTGAGCCATCCTGGTCCTTGTTCAGGGTGCCTTCTTATCTTCCCCTCAGTTTGTGGTAGCCCCTTCGGTTCAGTTTCCTGCTCTTTGGTACTGGTGGTAGCTTTATAGGTGTGCAGCCTTTCTCTGTCCTGGCGACGGTCGAGACGGCTGCTTTCCGGAGGGGTTCTTGGGGTATTGGTACTTGATTGGTTTGGCCGGGGGGTGCGTCCTGTGTTGTCCAGTTGTGCTTTTTGCTATTGCCGGCGTACCGTGTCTGGGGATGCGCTGTTGTTGATCCGGTTCCTTCGTTCCCTGTTTTCAGGGCTCGGGTCTCCCAGGTCGTCCGCAGTGTTTTCATTCTTCCAGCCTGCGGTCTGTCTTTGCGCCCGTTCTGTTCAGACGTTTGCAGCTTTTGCTGCTGTGTTGGTGACGTCTCGGGCTCATTTCGGACGCAGGGATTTGTGGGTCGCACAGGTTTTTGGCCGCCCATCCTTATGTGCGTCTGTTCTTGGGCGTTCTTGTTGCCTTGGGTCGCAGGTTTGCGACCGGTTGTCTTGGCTTTGTGTTGCAGAGTTTGTGGCGGCCGCCTCCCGGGTGAGCCCTTTCTTTTCCTTCTCTTTGGGTATGAAGCTCCAGGGAGCCGTCGGGGCTCCCCACAGAAAACCAGCGTTGAATGTAATGAAACGCCATTTTCTGGGTGAGCCCCGGAGGGTCCCTGGTAACCCTCCCTCCCACCGGTCGGCGGTTTTTTCGCGTTGGTTGAAGCTTAGCTTCCGAACTTGGCAGCCGGCGCGGTAGGTCCGGGACTCCCCCCTCCCCCTCCCAGGGCGGGGAGGGCTGCGCGGACGATCGGCGCGGCAGTAAAGTGTGATGTTTGCTTGTTTCCTTGTGATTGTAGGGAGTTTCTACCTCTGTTTGTTTTTTTGTTTTAGTTTCTTACCATATGGGGTTTGTTTTGTTATGCCTACCTTTCTGGGTTCCTAAGCCCGGTCAATGGCAGATAAGGAAAACCTCCAACCACAGGGGGGGTTTTCCAGGGCCATTGCTCCCTGAAACCTCTCTGAAGGGGTCAGGTTCTGGCACTGGTCCCTGGTAGGTCTGAACTCCATAACTAATGTCCCGGTCTAATATAACATACATTAGCCCAATAAGCTCCAGGGAGCCTCCGGGGCTCACCCAGAAAATGGCGTTTCATTACATTCAACGCTGGTTTTTTATTTTTTTATCATTTCACTAATTTCTTTGTCATGCTCAGTGTATTAAGCCTTCACTTGTGTGAATAGGTCCAATACTAGCAGTGGTTTTTGCTGTTGATTTTGCTTATGGAAAGAAATATTTTGGGTTTTCTTTATTTCTTGAATTGTTTTCTGGTCTAGTTGCCTTTCTTCAATCTGATATGAATTCTTCAGTCTCTGCTTGATTTCTTCAATCTCCCTGATTAAATTATTCCTTCTTTGAATGGAAAGTCATGTCTGCTTAAGCATTTCCGTTTTTTTTCTTTTGTAGTGTCGTCTGCGTTCTCTCTCCACGTTGGACCTCTTTCTGGCTTTTTTCAAATTAACAGGTTTCAGACAGACTTTATAAGGCTTCTGAAGTCAGTTTTTCTATTCCCTGTGTAGGATTTGTATTACTTAGAACAATGCCCCATTGAATGGGACACTGGTAAGAAGACTCACTGGTGAGTCACAGGTAAAAACAAGAGCTCATTAACTAAATGAAAAACACCCCAAAAGCAGGAAAAGAATTATTAACTTTCAACTGCCCAGCTGCCATATGAAAAGACCGGGTAGCAACAAACCACAGCTGTGGGTTGGTGCACCGCGGCTGGAGCGCAGCACCTAAGCAAGGGCTAGAGGAGCCCAAGGCCCAGAACCCCTGACACAGGCCCCGGGGCAGAGCCCTCTTTCACGTCCACCACTTCCGAAGAAAAGGCGGCATCCAGGGGAAAAGTTTCCAATAAGGGAGTCTTCTTGGTTGACCCAGAGGCTTTGGCAGGAAAATCGAACTTTTATATAAAGCTGAATTTTGCTCAATTTTGTGATCTTTCTGATTCCCTTCTTTACCTCTGCATCATTGAGCGAGCCAGATTCTGGTCCTGGTCCATGGTAAAGTCATGGTGTATGGGTAAGGCACGGATCCTTCCAATATTTAGCATTGCAGAGCCACTGAATGGGCCTCCAGATAGAGACATGTCATTACATACTCTGCTGGATTTTGATTTCTTATGTGTTCTTAACTTTTTCAGAATCTGTGTCTCGGCAATCAAGAGATTTAATTGATCTGTATAGTTCCCAACAAAATTTAGAAGAGTCTCTTAGCAATTCCAGCAATCTTCAGGCAAAAGTTCCATCAAGGGATTCCCTCAAATTAGATTTGCAGGTAAATTTTGTTTTTAAATATATTTCCCTCTTGTAAGATGATGTTGTCTTTGTATTATTTTGTTATTGTACATATTGCTACTCTTGTATTTAAATGAAATACCCAAAAGGTATTTAGGACCAAAGGTATAAAGAACCAAAAATGGCCCACTAGATACTCAGATTAGTCGCCGAAGCTTCAGCGTTCAAGCAAGCTCGGCATCTCACCCATTTAAAGTTTGAGAATAGGTTGAGGACGTTTCGTCCCCAAGGCCTCTAATCATTCGCTTTACCATGTAGTGAGATATTCATGGTTTTTGTATGTGCAGTATTTATGATCTTAACCAATTCAATTGTTCATTTTGAGTGTCTTGCTTTCTTCAGGGCAAGACAAATGACCAGCAAAACCCAACTGACCTTTTCTCCCTGATGCAGCAGGAATCTTTTCAAAATGTCCCAAGGTGGGCTGGTAATGGAGGAAGATAATTTCTTGCTGCTGCTCAGAATGACCTCCAGAAGGTTCTTTCATCTACATAAATAAAGCCTCCTTAAGGCTTCGAATAGACTGCCAAATAATGCTGAGCTAACTGGTAGTTGGTGATCTGGCTGCTACACCAAGCGACATAGCACCTAACCTTTAACCCTTAAATCGCGCAAAACATACAAATACGATTTGACATAACTCCAAGTTTTTAAAACTTGCATAAACACTTTCCAATTTTTTGTGCATATTCAACTAGGTAAATGCTCCAACTTTATCTAAATGATCACAATGTAACTTGAAAAACAAGAGAATAAAAAATAATTTTAAAATTCAATATTGAAAACTTCATATTTTCAAATCAGAATAAAAGATATAAACTATCACTAATTGTTTATTTGGTGTTATTATTCTCTCAGAATAGCATATGATCATCATTTTCATATAATTAGAATATAGGTTTTCAGTATAGTTTACTGTAAAAAAAACTCCATATGGCATTTGAAATATGGGGCAAATTTAAACCAAAGAACCAGCATTGAATGTAATGAAACGCCATTTTCTGGGTGAGCCCCGAGGCTTCCTGGAGCTTAGCAGGTTAATGTATATTACATTAGACCGGAACATTAGCTATGGAGTTTAAGTCTACCAAGGACCAGCGCCAGAACCTGGCCCCTTCAGAGAGGTTTCAGGGAGCAATGGTCCCCTCTATCCCCATCCTTAACTGCCATTGACCGGGGTTAGGCACCCAGAAAGGTAGGCATAACAAAACAAGTCCCACATGGTAACTAACTAAAACAAATAACCGATCAGAGAGGTAGAAACTCCCTACAGTCCCAAGGACACAAGCAAAGAAGCAAACATCACACTTTACTGTCGTGCCGCTCATTCACACAGCCCTCCCCGCCCCGATATGGGGAGGGGGGGCCCCAGACCTCACCACGCCAGCTGCCTAGAACCAGTTCGGAAGCTAAGCTTCAACCAACACGAAAAAAGTGCCGACAGGTAGGAGGGAGGGTTACCAGGGAGCCTCTGGGGCTCGCCCAGAAAATGGCGTTTTATTACATTCAATGCCGGTTTTCTGTGCGGAGCCCCTATGGCTCCCTGGAGCTACATACCCAAAGAGAAGGAAAAGAAAGGGCTGACCCGAGAGGTGGCCGCCACAAACTCCGCAACGCAAAGTCGAGACAACAGGCAGCAACCTGCAACCCAAATCAACACAAGAACGCACAGGAGCAGACACACTCACAAAAGAACGGGCAGCCAGGAACCTGTGTGACCCCCAAATCTTCGCGCCTGAAATGAGCCCAAGACATCACCAAACACGGCAGCGAAAGCTGCAAACGTTCGAACAGTATGGGCGCAAGGAAGGTATGGGCGCTGGTAGATGTAAGAATCCTGCGGACGACGTGGGAGACCTGAGCCCTAAAACAGGGAATGAGAGGAACCAGATCAACCCAAAGCGCATTCCCAGCCATGGCACGCAGGTAACGGCAAAGAGCCACAACCGGACAAAACATGTCGCACCCCTGACCGAACCAACCAAGCAACAATAACCCAAGGATCCCTCCGGAAAACAGCCGTCTCGACAGTTGCCAGAAGGACGGAGAAAGGCTGCAAACGTACAAACATACCACCAGTACCAAAAGAGCAGAAACCCCTGCGCCGGAGGAGAGCCGGAAGCTCCCGACTCGACCCGCAGAGGCCAATGCCAACAAAATATGGCCTTTGAAAAGCAATCTTGAACCTATGGGGCTACCACAAATTGAGTAGAGGAAGGATAAAAGGGCACCCTGATCAAGGACCAGGACGGCTCAGGCGGCGCATGAGCAGGCCGAAGGTGAAACAATACACGAGAAAGTGTACCAAACAGGGCGGATGTGACATCCACCCCGAAAGCAAGCCGGAACGGCTCCGCCAGCACCGCATGATATGAGGCGACAGTAAGAAGCATTAATGAACAGTTCTGAAAACCCATGAAAGGACAAGACAACTTGATGTGAAAGAGAAGACAACCTACGAAGAGCAAGAAAATGGCGAATAGATATACCAGGAATGTCTTACTGCCACTGAGACGAAGCTCGCAGGTGGGACACCATCAACGAAGCCACCTGATCACCACAGAGATGGTGATACACCAGCGTCAAAATACCAGACGCGAAGAGTCGAGCAGAAGGCCTAACCAGTTACGTACAGGACATGTCCGACCTGCCTAACGAGGTGAAGCTGCGGGACAACGCCCTGGGTTCGGACACCTATCAAGCAGCGTCTGAAAACAAGGCTGGGTCGGCCAGCAGGGGACCATTAGGACTACTCTTCTTGGGAAGGACTCCAACCAAGCCAGTACCCAAAGCAACTGCCAACAAAACGAGTCGGCGACGACCGGCCAATCCGTGAACAGAAGAATGAACCGAGACAGGCCGTCCGCCAAGATGTAGGACCCTGGACATGAAACGCACGGCTAGCCAAACCCAGAGAATCCAATAGGCGAGCCACTCAAAGGGACGTAAGTGAATCCCCATGGTTCCGGCAAGGCACCACCGGAGAACAGTTCGAAGGAAGCCGGATCGTAGAGCACTGAGTGACCCGAACCCTCCAAAGTGCAAACCAGACAGCCACGAACTCCCGAACCAGGCTGTGAACTCAATGGATGGACAGATGGATCCCTACATCCCCAACTGGCCTGATGAGCACTGGCCACAAAGCCCCAGCCGAGAGATGACCCGTATGTGAACACATCGAGCGAAGGCTTAGGGAGGCGCCAAGGCACGGAACCCCGAAAACCCCAAAGAGGATGCCGGTGACACAGCACCAACACAAGATCCCTGGAGGGCGAACCCAACGATTGCAAGAGAGGCGGAAGGGAAGTCCCCCAAGGAACCAAATAGACGGCGAAGCCAAAACTGACCCGATAGGCAGACTAGCACGACGAATTTCAGACTCCCACACAACCGCTCGAGCAACTGCTGAGTGACCCGGGATCCCCTCATAAACAGCCCAAGGTGGGACCACAGCCGCAGCAACGCTTCTGGAGGGAAAGACAAAGAAGCGGTTCAAGAGTCCTAAACAAGACCCAGCCAGGTCTGAACTCGAGACGGAACCTGATGGAACGGCCTCCAGATCACCAGGAAACCGAACCCGACGATCTGGAAAGAACCACACCCCTAGCGCGCAGACAATCAGACCGACTGGGAGCCCACACCAGCCAGTCGTCGAGGTAGGCCAGAAACCGAATCCCGGTCTGAACTACGCCATGCTGGTCTACCCCCCGGGTCGGGATTGGTTTCGGCGCCAGTTTTGATTCCTTCAGGGACGCCCCTTCCGCCTCTCTCGCTATCGTTAGGTTCGTCTTCCAGGGACCTTGTGTTGGTGCTGCGTCGCCAGCTTCCTCTTTGGGGTTTTTGGGGTTCGTGTCTTGGTACCTCTCCGAGCCTTTGCTCGATGTGTTCTCGGATAGATCGTCTCTCGGCTAGGGCTATGTGACTGGTGTTCACCAGGCCGGCTAGGGACAGTGGGGTCCGTCCCTTCTCCAGGTTCACAGCACAGTTCGGGAGTTTGTGGCTGTCTGGTTTGCGCTTCGGAGTGTTCGGGTCACTCGGGGTTCTACCATCCGACTTCATTCGGACTGTTCTCCGGTGGTTCATTGCTGGAACCACAGGGGTTATCTTCTATCCTTGCCCCTTTGGGGTTGGTCCCTTCGAGTGGGTTGTCTGCTGGATTCTCTGGGTTTGGCTCTTCATGCGCTTCATGTCCAGGGAGTGTCCAACGTCCTAGTGATCGGCCTGTCTCGGTTCATTCCTCTGTTCACAGATTGGCCGGTCGTCTTTGACTCATTTCGTTCGCTCTGCTAGACATACGGACTCCCCGACAAGGACATCTTCGCGTCGGCGTGGTCTCGGCGTTTCCCATTCTATGTGGCGCCCTTCACTGGCTGCGAGGGGTTCGCGGTGGATGCCTTTTGGCAGGATTGGTCGAGGTGGAGTTACCTGTACCTCTTCCCCCAGTCCAGCTGGCGCTTCGGGTTCTGGCCCCGTTGGAGTCCTTCCCAAGGAGAGTAGTCCTTGTGACACCTTGCTGACTAGCCCAGCTTTGTTTTCAGACACTGCTTGATCGGTGTCCGAAGCCGGGGCGTTTCCCGTGGCTCCGCTCCTTTTCGGCAGGTTGGACCGATCTGCTATGTGGCTGGTTCTGCCTTTTCCTCGGCTCTTTGCGTCTGGTCTTTTGATGCGGGTGTATCACCATCTGTATTGTGATCAGGTGGCTTCATTGATGGTGTCCCACCTGCGAGCTTTGTCACAGTAACAGTATGAAGTTTTCTGGCTTTTCTTTTCGCCTTTTTCTTGCTCTTCATAGGTTGTCTTCTCTTTCGCATCAGGTTGTCTTGTCCTTTCTTGGTTTTTCAGGACAGTTATTTGATGCTTCTTACTATTACCTCATATCGTGTGGCGCTTGTGGAGCCTTTTCAGCTTGCATTCAGGGTGGACGTCACATCCGCCCCATTCCGTACACTTTCTCGTGCTCTGTTTCACCTCCGGCCTTCTCATGTGCCGCCTGAAATGTCCAAGTCCTTGGTCAGGGTGCTCTCTTATCTTTCCTCTCCTTGGTTTGTGGTAGCCCCTTCGGTTCACTGTTGTTTTTCCAAAGTCCTATTATTGTTGGCATTGGCCTCTGGGGGTCAGGTCGGGGAGCTTCCGGCTCTCCTCCGGCGCAGGGGTTTCTGCTCTTTTTGGTACTGCTGGTATGTTTGTATGTTTGCAGCTTTCTCCATCTTTTCTGGCGAAGGCCGAGATAGCTTCTTTCCGGAGGGGTCCTTGGGTTATTGATGCTTGGTTGGTTCGGCTGGGGGTGCGTCATGTGTTGTGTCCAGTTGCGGCTCTTTGCCGTTACCTGCGTGCCGTGGTTGGGGATGCGCTTTGGGTTGATCTGGTTTCCCTCGTTCCCTGTTCCAGGGCTTGGGTCTCCCAGGTTGACCGCAGGGTTATTCAGTCCAGTCAGCCTGCCGTCTTTCCTTGCGCCCGTGCCGTTCGGACATTTGCACCTTTCGCTGCCGTGTTTGGTAACATGTCTTGGGCTCATTTTGGGAGTGGGGATTTGAAGGATGCACAGGTTCCTGGCCGCCCGTTATTTTGTGAACGTGTCTGCTCCTGGGCATTCTTGTGTTGCTTTCGGTCGCGGGTTGCAGCCTGTTGTCTCGACTTCGCATTGCGGAGTTTGTGGCGGCCGCTTCCCGGGTCAGCCCTTTCTTTAACTTCTCTTTGGGTATGAAGCTCCAGGGAGCCATAGGGGCTCCCCTCAGAAAATCAGCATTGAATGTAATGAAACACCATTTTCTGGGTGAGCCCCAGAGGCTCCCTAGGAACCCTCCCTCCCTCCCACCGGTCGGGATTTTTTTTCGCGTTTGTTAAAGCTTAGCTTCTGAACTGGAGTGTTATGCAGCCAGTGTGGTGAGGGCTGCGTGGATGAGCAGTAGTGTGTTAGGTTTGCTTGTTTTTTTGGGATTGTAGGGAGTTTCTACCTCTGTTTGTTTTTTTGTTTTAGTTTCTTACCATATGGGGTTTGTTGTGTTATGCCTACCTTTCTGGGTTCCTAAGCCCGGTCAATAGCAGATAAGGAAAACCTCCAACCACAGGGGGGGGGTTTCCAGGGCCATTGCTCCCTGAAACCTCTCTGAAGGGGCCAGGTTCTGGCTCATGGTCCCTGGTAGGTCTGAACTCCATAACTAATGTCCCGGTTTAATATAACATACATTAGCCCAATAAGCTCCAGGAAGCCTCCGGGGCTCACCCAGAAAATGGTGTTTCATTACATTCAATGCTGATTTTTTATTTTTTTATTTTATTGCTATATTTATTTGTTTTCTTCATCAGAGTCTGACTATCAGTAGCAGCTCAACAGATACTACAAATGTCAGCGGCAGCAGCCCAACAATGGATGGGAACCGGACAGATGAAGTATTTGGTGAAATTGATATCAATCATCTTAGTATTGGACCATGTCTGGGGAATGGTGAATTTGGATCAGTATTGAAAGGCATCTGGCTTAGTCCTTCTGGAGACAAGGTGAGATAATACAAATGCAGTACCTGGCTGTGCCCAGGACACACTTTCCATCCCCTCTGCCCCTCCCTTTTTCTTCTTTCCCTATGCCTTCCCCCTTCCCCCTCCCTCTCTTCCTTTACCCATGCTCTGCCTCCTTTCCCTATGCCTCCCCCCTTCCCCTCCCTCTCTCCCTTTACCCATGCTCTTCCTCCTTTCCCTATGCCTCCCCCCTTCCCCACCCTCTCTCCCTTTACCCATGCTCTTCCTCCTTTCCCTATGCCTCCCCCCTTCCCCACCCTCTCTCCCTTTACCCTTGCTCTTCCTCCTTACCCCTATGCAGATGATAAGGTCACAATAACGTGGCTGACAATATGAAGACTAAATATCCTTCCCTCTCTCTCATTTCTCTTCCTGTCGCCCCCAACATTCCCTCTCTTCCCCACATCCCTCCTCTTCCCTCCTCCCCTTACCCACCCTCCCAATCTTTCCCCCCCATCCTTCCCTCTCCCCCTGATCTCCTCTCCCGATCTTCCCCTCTCCTCTGGAAACATATCCCTAATTTTAAGCTTCATGGGAATTGCATGATGTAGCCATAGATGCTGATAATTTTTAAATGGCAGCAATGGGGGTCAACTCTGACTGGCCTATGGTGCTCACATATCCCCATATGTGTCATCTTGAAAGGTTGAGTATGGCTAACTCCAAGTATTTGTTTTGCTTTGGACAGACAGGCAGATATTATATTTTATGGATATACATTAGATTAATCATAAATTTTTCAGTTTCAAATACAGTATAGCGGAATCTCCAAGATCCTGATCATTTCAGTCCCATCCCGATTTGAATTTTCAAATGAGCGGGATGTTTTCTAACACTTGCCTTATCTTGGCTATTTATTACCAAATTTTCTAGATTTTTGTTGTATCATCACAGATAATGCATTTAAATTCTAAGTACACAAAAAATAGAAAACATGAATTTGTTTCACTTAACTTTTAGGGATGAGACCCTTGGTGGCTCCCTGAAGCCATCTCCTTGAAATAGCTTCCCACTACTAGTGCCCAACCACTTGGACTGGACAGTAGAGTGGAGGTCTCGCTTCATACAGGTCGATGTTCAATCCCCTACCGTCCAAGTGGTTGGGCACCATTCCTTTCCCTCGTCCCATCCCTTATCCATATCCTGACCCCTCCCAAGTGCTATATAGTCGTAATGGCTTGGCGCTTTTCCCCAGATAATCCCCTCCCCTCCCTTCCCACTTCTGGTTTGTATCAGTCCTAGGTGTCATGTTTGGTCAACCAGGAACCGTAGCCTGGCTTCCCTTTCCCTTCCAGAGATACAAGAAGCTGGAGATTATTACCGTCACCTGCACTGGAAAAGCATCCAAATAGTCAGCGAAGCCATTCAGACAACTGCAAAGTTCATAAAAATGAAGCACCGAGACAGCCAAACAAGTGCTCAAATGATTCATTCAAATCAAAGTGTTTACTCGAAACTGGCTTGAAGCCCTTAACCCTTAAATGGCGCATAGCTATATACCATTTGACACCCACAGGCGCATACCAAAAAAAAAAAAAAATTTATTTTTTCTTCCTAACCTGTTAATTTGTGTTCACTGATCACGGGAAAATAATAAAAAATCGTAAGTAGCATATATTGCCCGCTATAGGGCGGGGAATTCTGGCAAAAAATAGGCGCTGACTCAGCGTGCGTCCCAGGCGGTCTGTTGATCGCCAGCTTTCAGGCCGGAGTTGCCACAAAGAGATAATTACCTAATTATTTCAATGTCTCTGATTGATTTTTCTTAGTTTTTTTGCTGTAATATTATTCAATAATGTGTAGTGTGATATATTTATATAATAAAAGGAGTGAATCATCGCTGTACTCAAAAATATGGTGTGCATATTGTTGATTCAATTATGTTCATCAAACAGTGAACAAATACTTTGTCGGTTATTACACTATATACACAGGTTATATATAAGTATTTGCATATTTTGTTCACCATAACTGTACATCTAAGCTTGTATGGTGAGTAAAGCACAAAGACGTAGGACCTCACACAGTCAGCTGATAGCTACTGCCCTCAAGGCCAGACCCACTAATATTTCTCCTACAACAATACTGTTTGTGGTGCTATTACGCTATATACACACATTATATATAAATATCTACCTGTTTTATTCACCATACTTGTACAAGTAAACTGGTATGGTGCCCAAAGACCATCGTGGTCATCAGTAAATAACATGGTAAGTCGTGCAGACAACGCTCCTCCCTCACCAAAATGGCGGCTCCCAACCTCCTACTCTCGCTGTTATCTCACACTATACACACGTTATATATAAGTATCTACATTTGTGTTCATCATAGCGAACCACTAAGCTGGTATGGTGAGTGCAGTCAATAAAAGATGGCCACACACAGTCAGAAGACATCGCCACCACCCTCCCTCCCACAGTATTACTCCTCCCTCCATGGCGCACAGCGCTAAATATCACCACAATCCTGCTATTATCAGAACCCTGGTCAGTTTTATCACAGTCAGGGGTCTTTTGTAATAATATCATCGCTACATAATAGCATGAAGAAGAATATTATGGCATTTTTAGGCGATGCTGTGGTCACAAGCTGAACAGCAGTGCTGTTAGTTCATGCTGCGTGCGTCAGGCTTGGTTGCTCACTCAATACTGAGGCCCCTAACATCTGGGAGTTTGGCCCACGATTTTTTTTAAAAATGGCGTCTGTTTACAAGAGCCCTGATGAAGGTGTGGTGAACCCCGTGTATCCGCGGGCCGTTTAAATCTTGCATAGTACTCCAAAGCATCACATGATGCGATGCGCAATTTACTGCAAGTCGGTCAAAGCATCATATGATGCAATGCGCAATTGAAGGGTTAACCCTGAAGCTGCTAAGGGGTCCTGAGAAGATTTACACCCCTGTGGGCAAGAAAAAAAAATCTAAAAAATTATTTAGTCCAAACATGTTAATTTGTGTTCCCTGAGCACTGGAAAAAAAAATCGTAGATGACATATTTTGGGTGTAATAGACCGAGGAAGTCTGGCAAAAAGTGAGCGTTGACAGAGCGGTCGTCAGATCCGGTCAGCGTCACCCGAGCTGACAGGTGAGAGTTGCCACAAAGATATTATCACCTAATTATTTCAATGTCTCTGATTTATTTTTTCTTAGTTTTTTGCAGTAATATTACTCAATAGTATGTAGTGTGATATATTTATATATTAAGAGGTGAATCATCGCTATACTCAAAAGTATAGTGTGCATTATTAGTGATTCAATTATTATGTTCATAAAACAATAAACAAATAGTTTTGCTGTTATTACACTCTATTCACAGGTTATATATAAGTATCTGCATGTTTTGGTCACCATAACGAACCACTAAGTTGGTATTATGAGTCGAAGAGCAACAAGGAGTGACGGCCACACAGCAGCCAGCCACTCGTTGCCACTCACTTCCTCAACAACGCCTCACTCGCCCAATTTCTCCTCCTGCCATCCTGTTTTATACTTTATTCACAATATACAGATGTTATATATAAGTATCTACATATTTTGTTCAACACAACTGTACAACTAAGCTGATAAAGTTAGTTCAGGCACTAAGAGCCATCACAACACACACAGTCAACTGGCGGCTCCCTCACGCAAGGTCACACACACTAAACTTTCTCCCCCAACAATACTGATTGCAGTGTTATTACACTATATACACATATTAAATATAGTATTTGCATGTTGTATGCACCGTAACTGTACATCTAAGCTTGTAGAGTGCCCAAAGAGCATAGTGGCCACCCTCACACAGCCCCTGTGGGGGCTGACAAATCATGCAGACGGAGTCACCTCCGTCACCCAAATGGCTCCTCCCAACATAATCCTTTTGCTGTTATTACACTAATACACACATTATATAGAAGTATCTATATTTGTGTTCACCATAGAGAACCACTGAGCTGGTATGGCGAATGCAGACAATAACAGGTGGCCACAAGTCAGTAAACGATGCTATCTCCCTCCATCCTACAGCATCACTCCTTCCACAGAGCTAATTATCACAACAATCTATCCTGCTATTATCACAATCTTGGTCATTTTTATCACAGTCAGGGGTCCTCTGTAATATTGTCATTGCTAAATAATAGCAGTTATATATTTATTTTGACATTTTTCGGCAAAGCTGTGGTCACAAGCTGAACAGCAATGCCGTTTACTCATGCTGCGTGCGCCAGCCTTGGTTGCTCCAACAGTACTGTGCCTCTCACACCGGAGAATATTGCTCACGATTTAAAAAAAAAATGGCGTCTGTTTACAAAAGCCCTGAGGAAGCTAATGTGAACCCTGTGTAGCCGCGGGCCATTTGAATCATGCCTGGCACCCTATGGCATATATATACGCCATGTATATATGTATAAATGTGTATGTGTATAAATGTAGAATAAAACCAGTGAAGAGCAGAGGTGCCATAAGCACAATCAGAAAACACTGTATAAACATCAGAGGTCCACGGTTGTTCAACGTCCTCCCAGCAAGCATAAGAAATATTGCCGGAACAAACGTGGACATTTTCAAGAGGAAACTAGATTTATTCCTCCAAGGAGTGCCGGACCAACCGGGCTGTGGTGAGTATGTGGGCCTGCGGGCCGCTCCAAGCAACAGCCTAGTGGACCAAACTCTCACAAGTCAAGCCTGGCCTCGGGCCGGGCTTGGGGAGTAGAAGAACTCCCAGAACCCCATCAACCAGGTATTAACCAGGTATGTGCACCGTGGGACATGTTACTCATGGCGTATATATATGCCATGCGCAGTTTAAGGGTTAAACTTCTCAACTCTGCATATGAAGTTTTGAGTAACTGACACAAAAGTGTGCATCACTGCATATGCAGTTTTGGAGTACAATGCAAGATCTAAACGGCTCGTGGATACACGGGGTTCACCTTACCTTCATCAGGGTTCTTCACCTTCAACAGACGCCTTTCTTTCTGTGGGGAGCCCCTACGGCTCCTTGGAGCTTATCGGGCTAATGTATTTTATGTTAGACCGGGACGTTAGCTACGGAGTTCAGACTTACCAGGGACCAGCGCCAGAACCTGGCCCCTTCAGAGAGGTTTCAGGGAGCACTGGTCCTGGAAAACTCCATTGTAGTTGTGGATTTTCCTTACCTGCCATCGACTGGGGTTAGGCATCCAGAAAGGTAGGTATAACAAAACAAACCCCACATGGTAAGAACTAAAACAAAAACCGAACAGAGAGGTAGAAACTCCCTACAATCCCAAGGAAACAATCAAACAATCAATTATCACAATTTACTGCCGCGCAGGTCGTCCGCGCAGTCCTCCCTGGGAGGGGGGGGGGGCCCCCTGACTTCACCGCGCCTGCTGCCTTCAGTTCGTAAGCTAGTGTCAACCGGGATAGACGCTTCTCTGGCCTCAAATTCCTGGCCGGTGTTTGCCTTGTGTGGCTTTCTCTGCTGTCTTTGTGTGGTGTGCGGTGACCTGGAGTACCTCATCAGTGCCGGGGCTGTATGCGCTTAGGGGGTTTCCTTTCCTAGGCACCCTGTGAGTACTGCCCCTGCGGGTCAGGGTTATCTTCCCTGGGGCGTTCGGGAACCACTCCCGTAGGGATTCTTGCTGCTCGGCATTTGCCTCGCCCTTGGGGCCAGCTGGGGCTTGGGGCCCTTGTTTGGCCTTGGGTAAGGAGTGTTTTTTTTTTTTTATTATTATTATTATTATTATTATTATTATTTTCTACCACAAACGTGGTAGGGAGTGGTGTTGTGCTGGTTAGGGCATCAATGTGTTGCGCTACCTGCCACCTAAGCGGCAACTAGTTCCTGTTGCCTCTGGGGACGGTGTACTTTTGCCAAGTTTTTCTTTTGTTTTGTTTTTGCTTGCCAGGTGGAGGTTCTGCCTTGTGGATCTATAGTTTCTCTGACATTGTTTTGGTGGCCCTCTGCTAGGCCCCCCATGCTTGTACACGTCCAAGGGATTTTCAGTCTTATCATCTACCCCATGTTTTTGTTTGGGTTTCTTAATCGGTTAGCAACACCTTGCCAGGGTTTCCCGTAGTTGGTACCCTACGGGCCCTGGAAACCCCTGTCGGGGCTCGGGGACCCATGGATGCGTCTCCCGAGTTCCAGCCTGCCTTGTGCGGGTTTAAAGGTTGCAGTGTACCCTTGTCTCAGGGTGACACTCACCTGTTTTGCCTCCGTCATGCTGCCTGTTGGGTCAACGACACCTTTGACCTGGAGTTTTGCGAGTCGTGTTCTCTGCTTGTGCTCCAGTTTTACTCTGAGGATGTTCCTGTTAGGGTACAGGCAGCATCAGTGTTGCATGTTAGGTTTAGGTTACTGCAACGCGCTAGGTTGGCTTCCCTCCCGGATGCCCCGTTTTGGTTTTAGGGACTCTGACCTGGGGGCGTTAGTCGCTTCGGCTTTGGCTCCTTCCGTGCCCCCTTGTTCTTCCCCTGTGGTTCTTCCTGCACCTCCCGTCTTCTTTCTAGTGAGTACATTTGGAGGGCTTTGAGACGATCCCAATAATTTAGGTGCTTTATCGTGTCTATGCGTGCCGTATATGTTCTCTGTATTCCCTCTATTTCGGCAATTTCTCCTGCTCTGAAGGGGAGAAGTGAGTACTGAGCAGTACTCAAGACGGGACAACACAAGTGACTTGAAGAGTTCAACCATTGTGATGGGATCCCTGGATTTGAAAGTTTTCATAATGCATCCTATCATTTTTCTGGCTGACGCAATATTTGCTTGGTTATGCTCCCTAAACGTTAGGTCGTCAGACATCATTAGTCCCAAATTCTTTACATGCTGTTTTCCTACTATGGGCACATTTGATTGTGTTTTGTACCCTGTATTATGTTTAAGGTCCTCATTTTTACCGTACCTGAGTACCTGGAATTTATCACTGTTAAACATTATGTTATTTTCTGATGCCCAGTCGAAAACTTTATTAATATCACCTTGAAGTTTTTCAATGTCTTCAGCAGAGGTAATTTTCATACTGATTTTTGTGTCATCTGCAAAGGATGATACGAAGCTGTGGCTTGTATTTTTGTCTATATCTGATATTAGAATAAGGAAAAGTAGTGGTGCAAGGACTGTACCCTGAGGTACAGAGCTTTTAACTGCGCTCGGACTACATTTTATATGGTTGACCGTTACTCGCTGAGTCTTGTTTGACAGAAAACTGAGTATCCAGCGTCCTACTTTACCGGTTATTACCAATGACTTCATTTTGTGTGCTATCACGCCATGGTCACATTTATCGAAAGCCTTTGCGAAGTCCGTGTATATCACATCTGCATTCTGTTTTTCTTCTAATGCCTCAGTGACTTTGTCGTAGTACTCAAGTAGCTGCGAGAGGCACAATCTTCCCGCTCGAAATCCATGTTGGCCTGGGTTGTGAAGGTCATTGGTCTCCATGAAATTGGTGACCTGACTCCTAATCACTCTCTCAAATACTTTTATTATGTGCGATGTTAGTGCAACTGGTCTAAAATTCTTTGCCAATGCTTTGCTCCCTCCTTTGTGTAGAGGGGCTATGTCTGCTACTTTAAATGCATCTGGTATCTCCCCCATGTCCAAGCTCTTCCTCCACACTATACCGAGTGCCTGTGCTACCGGCACTTTGCATTTCTTTATAAATATTGAGTTCTATGAATCTGGACCTGGGGCCGAGTACATGGGCATGTTTTCAATTTCTCTTTCAAAGTCTAGTGCGCTTGTGTTGATATCAGTTATATTTACAGGGGTTTGAATATCCCGCATAAAGATATTGTCTGGATCTTTCACTTTCATGTTGTTTATTGGAGTGCTAAACATGTCCTCATACTGCATTTTTAGGATTTCACTAATTTCTTTGTCATCCTCCGTGTATGAACCTTCACTTGTACGGATAGGTCCAATACTGGCAGTGGTTTTTGCTTTTGATTTCGCATATGTGAAGAAGTATTTTGGATTTTTCTTTATTTCCTGAATTGCTTTCTGTTCTAATTGCCTTTCTTCAGTTTGATATGAGTGTTTCAATTTCCGCTCTATCTCTTCAGTCTCTATTTAAATTATTCCTTCTTTGACAGGAAATTCGTGTCTGCTTAAGCATTTCTGTTATTTTCTGGGGGGAGCCCCTACGGCTCCCCAGAGCTATCCATGGCTGATATGGATACCCTAACTATTTTGCATCAGTCGATGTGGGTGGAGTTCTAGGCCTACCGGGGACCACGAGCCAGAACCTGGCCCCCTCAGAGAGGCACGGGGAGCAATGGCCCATAGAAATGCACATGTGATTTGGAGCATTCTATATCTGCCATCGACCGGGACAGGCACCCAGAAAGGTAAGCGCCACAAAACAAACCCCTATTATGGTTAACAACAAAAATCGACAAACGAGTGGACAGAACCCCCCCAGGAAAACGAACTAACAAGCATGATGTCACATGAGCAGCGCCGCATGTCTGCGCAGCTCCCCCCTCCCTGGGAGGGGGAAGGGGAAGTCCCAGACCCCCGCACCGGCGATCCCCGCCCCAGTTCCTCGGCTGATGGGATAATGCATGGTCATGTGGCTCCAGCTCCGGTCTTGTCTCGGATCTGTGACTTGTTTGCAGTGCTGCTCTTACGGTGGACGTGTGAGCTGGGAGTAGTATTCTCAGGTACTCGGGCTGCATGTGCTTAGGGTCACCTTCCCTGAGTGCCCTGTAAGTATCGCCCTTGGGGCTTGGGGTTGCCGTCACAAGTCACCTTGGGTCTACCTCTGTTGACTTTTCATTGCTTGGTGTTTGGCCGCCCCGAGTGTTTGTGGGTTTTACTCCCTTGTTTACCTTGGGGTAAGTGGTAGTTATAGCACTGGTGGGGCGCAGGGTACTGCGTAACTAGTTTTCACCTATGACAGCGGCCGGCTCTGTTCCCTCTGGGTACGTTGTCCACTTGGGTGGTTTTTCTTTTATATTTGTTTTTGCCTGGTAGGGGGGTCTGCTTTGTGTTCCCCCCTCCCCTTATATTAGGTTCGTTTGTGTGGTGGCACCCCCTGCTTTGCCCTCGCGAGTGGACACGTCCTGTGGGTTCAGCTTTAGCAGTTTGCTTGGTAGTTTGGGGTGCCGGTTAGCAGTGCCCTGCCTGGGATAACCCTTAGCAGACCCAGTCTAGGGGCCCTGGGAATCCTCCCGGGGGCTCTCGGGTCCGATAGTGGAAACCCTTGCGTCCCCTCTCGCTTTGTGCGAGTTGAGGGTTACTCTGTCCCTTTGTCTCAGGGTGACTCTCCTTGTTTTTGCCTCCGTCATGCTGCCTGTTGGGTCGGTGACACATTCGACCCCGAGTCCTACGAGCTTTGTTGCTTGTTCGTAACTCCATTCACCCGGTCTGCTGATGAATTCCCGTGGGTGCAGGCAGCTCGCACATTGCAGGGTTGGATGTTGCAACGCGTTCAGGTTTGTCGCTTCCCCGGACGCCCCGATGCTGCCCCGCTTGTGTAGGGACCCAGACTTGGGGGTTTTGGGCGCCTCGGCCTTGGTTCTTCCACGCCCCCCTTGTTTTTTCCCCCCTCCTGCTTCCAGCCCCTACGCATCTGCAGGCTTCGAGGTTGGGGCGGGGTTAGAGGTTCTGAGACTTCGGCAGTTTCGGGGGTTGCCCCGTCCGGGGTAGCTGCGGAGGCATTCGAGTCTGTTCCTCCGGCCGATGCTCCGGGGTCTGACCAGTGGGCCCCTTTTCTTCCAGCTCTCTCGGCTGCCCCGGCTTTTTCTTGTGGGGCCGGGGCTTTGGAGGTCGACTCGGCCCCGGGGCCTGGTGTAGAGGCTCCTGGGGTGTGATAGGAGCGGCCTTGGGGGCCTTGGGCTCCATTGCGCCCCGCCTGGATTTCCATCTTTCTGAGCGGGGCTTACTGTTGCGAGGAGTGGGGTTTTCTTTCCCCCCTCTGCGTACAATTTGGGCTTGGGTTCTGCTCCTCCCCGGGTTCGGTTCCGTGTCCCTGTGGTTTATTCGGTTCCGTCTTCCGGATGTTTTCGACTAACCGCATCTCTTCGCCTTTGCGGTTGGCCTTTGCAGCTTAACCTCCTGCGTGTCTCGGAGTTTGCCTCCATACTGGTTCCTTCTGTTCTGGATAGGTTGGGCTCCTTGCAGCCGTTTGGGCTCCTTGTAGCCGTTTGGGCTCCTTGTAGCTGTTTGAGCTCCTTGTAGCCGTTTGGGCTCCTTGTAGCTGTTTGGGCTCCTTTGTCGCCGTTTGCACTCCTTTGTCGCCGTTTGCACTCCTTTGTCGCCGTTTGGGCTCCTTGTAGCAGTTTGGGCTACTGTCGCCAGTTGGGCTGCTTGTCGCCGGTTGGGCTACTTCCCGCCTTGTTGGGCTCCTTGTAGCCGGTTGGGCTACTGTCGCCAGTTGGGCTACTTCTCGCCTTGTTGGGCTACTTCTCGCCTTGTTGGGCTACTTCTCACCTTGTTGGGACCTTCTCGCCTAGTTGGGCTACTTTTCTTTCGCGTCCTGCGCATGCGCCGTGGGAGTTTGTTTTAGTTCCGGGCGGTGTGCACACTTGTTCTGCATCCATTTTCTCTCAAGAAAATGTTGGGCTTCGCCTCTCGCTCTTTTCTTAATCCAATCCGTGCCCCGTTGCTTGGGGGTGTTCTGGGGTGCCGCTGTGGGGAAGTCACAAGGTTTTTCCCTGCGTTCTAGGGTGGGGAGCCTCCTTCGCCGCTCCCCTCCTCTCCAGCATGGGCGCCTTGACCGCCTCTGGCGGCTACGGACTCGAAAGCTTGCGTCATGGTCCTTCAGCGCCTATGTTCTGCAGGTGAGTTGGTGCAGTTTGGCGTCTCCTTTGTCTTGACGCTGTTTTTGTTTTTGGAAGTTGGAATGGGTGTACATTCGTACTTGAGAACGTGGACCGTACCACCCGAGGTGCCTACTGCAGGACTATTAGCCCATAATGGGCAGCTCTTGTTCTCTCCACCTGATTCCTTCCTCAGTTCACGGGTGTCTGCGGGTGGCCTTTTGGCCCTTCCGAGGTGGCTCCGGCCTGTACTCCTCCTGCCCTCTCCTATGCTTGTCTTACCTTACTTAAGTTCGGGGCCCCGCCTCCACCTTGCTCCGCAGTGCAACGGTGGGGGTGCCTGTTCGGTGGTACGTTTTCCTGTGTCGAGGGTGTTTTGTGCTCGCCTTCTTGTGCTTGCAGGATTGGGTTCTGGCTCTTTGGTTCTGCCTCTCCCCTGTTGTTTGCCTGTCGAGCAGATTCTGTGCTTCATGGGCACTCTCGTCTCTTCTCTTGGGGCTGTGTATGGGGTCAGCTCAAGTTGGGTTGCCTAATGTGTTCCTTCGATTGCCTGTTACACTGCACACATTTCTTCTACCGTCCCTGTGGCTCAGTTGGGTGCTCGGTTTCCGCCTGTGTCCCCTTGTGTGCCACTCGTGTACGATTTATCTATCTTCTCTGTCGCTTCCTCGGGGAGTGTGGTGACGTTTTGCTGCGGTTTTGGTACTGCAGCTGCGTGTCGGGGTTGGTTGTGGCGTTATGTTTGGCCCTTCCGTGCTCCCTCTGAGGCCCTCCTTCCATGCCAGTCTTGCTTTGCCAGGCCTGGTTTTTCCTTGTTCCTTGGATTCTCTGTCTTGTCCTCGCCTCGTTGTGCTGGCTGGGGATGAGCTTGGTGTCTTCGTCTCTCCCCTCGCCTATCCTCCGATTTCGGTTCAAGTTCCAGAGCCTAGTGGGCTCCCTTCCTTAGTGTTTTTCACGGCTGCCCCGGGGTTTTTCTTGACGCTGGGGCTTTGAGGGACAGCTCGGCCCCGGGGCCTGCAGGGTGGGTTCCCGGGGCTGGGGTGGAGCTAACGTGAGGGGGCCTCAGGCCCCGTTGGTCCCCGCCGGGGTATTTCTACCTATCTGGGCGGGGCTTGCGGTTTTGTGGTGTGGGGTTTTTCCGTTCCCCCTCTCCGCACGTGCTTTGTGGGCGTCGGCCCCTCCCTGGGCTCGGTTTCCTTGTCCATTGTGCCTGTTGTTTCCGTCCTGTCGGTGGGTTCTTTTCTACGGTCTTCGCCCCTTTTTCCGGGACGGGCCTTCTCCGTCATGTCCCCATCTTCTTGGGGTTTCTGCATGACTTTTGGTCTCGGGTGCGACAGGGCTTTTGTGCCTTCATCCTTTGTGTTTGCTTCTTTTTGTTCTCGAAGGTTCAGGACGGTTTTGCTCCTTCCCGTTTTCTGGTACGTCTGTTGTCATTCGGTTGAGCTTCCCTCCGGTCCTTTCTAGGGCTTGTGGGTCCTATTCCAGCAGCTTCTGGGTGTTTGGCCTTGTTCTTTTGTGCATATCTCTTCTCTTCGCGCTGTCTCGGCGCTCCTCGTTTTCCTGGGGGCAATTTTGCTCCTCTTGATGAGTCTTTTCGCTCCTGCCCTTCTGCGGGATGTTGGTGCGGGCGGCTCCTTATGCGGGTTCCTTCCCTGTCGGCTGCACTTGTGGCGGTGGACATGCACGCTTGTGGTATTTTGGTTTTGGTCCTGCGTTTTCTTTTCCCTCCTGGGGCTGTCATAGGATTGGCTTGCGGAGGATGTAGAGGCGCTTGGGGCCGTTCCTGGGTCTGGCACCTTGGTTTCTGCTGCTAGCTTTCGGTATCGATGTTCCTTCTGCGCCGTTTCTCAGGCTGTCTCGTGCGTTGTTTCACCTCCGGCCTGCTTATGCGCTGCCTGTGCCGTCCTGGTCTTTGGACAGGGTGCTCTCCTGTTTTTCTTCTCCTTGGTGGTTGTGGCTCCTTGGGTTCAGGTTTGCTTTGCCTCGGCTCTCTTTTTATGTTGGCATTGGCCTCTGGGGGTCATGTGGCAGAGCTTCATGCTCTTCTCAGGCGCAGTGATGTTTTGGCTCCTATGGTTGTGGTCATGGTTTTCTTCGTCTGCGACCGTTCTCCCCTTTTTCTGGCGAATGATGTGCCTGCTGCTTTCCGGAGGGGTCCTTGGGTTGTTGTCTCGACTTCGTGTTGACGAGTGGTTTACAGACCGCCTCCCGGGTATGTCCCCTTGTTTTCTTAGGTAGTCTTTGGTGAAGTAGCTCCGGGGAGCTGTAGGAGCTCCCCCCAGAAAACCAGCGTTGAATGTAATGAAATGCCATTTTCTGGGTGAGTCCCGGAGGCTCCTCGGCACCCTCCCGCCCTCCGGTCGACGTTTTTTTGTGGTTTTGATATTCAGCCTCAGAACTGGGGAATGGATCGCCGGCGCGGGGGTCTGGGGCTCCCCCTTTCCCCTCCCGGGGAGGGGGGAGCTGCGCAGACATGCGGCGAGGCTCGTGTGATGTCATGCTTGTTAGTTCGTTTTCCTGGGGGAGTTCTGTCCACTTGTTTGTCGATTTTTGTTGTTAACCAGAATAGGGGTTTGTTTTGTGGCGCTTACCTTTCTGGGTGCCTGTCCCGGTCGATGGCAGATATAGAATGTTCCAAATCACATGTGCATTTCTATGGGTCATTGCTCCCGGTACCTCTGTGAGGGGGCCAGGTTCTGGCTCGTGGTCCCCGGTAGGCCTAGAACTCCACCCACATCGACTGATGCAAAATAATTAGGGTATCCATATCAGCCATGGATAGCTCCGGGGAGCCTCCGGGACTCACCCAGAAAATGGCGTTTCATTACATTCAATACTGTTTTTTTCCTTTGTTTATAGTGTCGTGTGCATTCTCTTTCTGCGTTGGATCTCTTTCTGGCTTTCCTCAAAGGAACATGTTTCAGACAGACTTGATATGCTTCCGAAGTAAGCTTTTCTATTCCTTCTGTAGGACTTGTATTACTTAGAACAGTTTCCCATGGAATGTTTGTAAGTTCCCTGTTTATTATCTCCCAGTCTATTCTTTTATTATTAAAATTGAATTTACTGATTAGCCCCTCTCGCTTTATCAATGTTTTAGGTCTGTTCTGAGTATTGATGGTTGTTTGCACTTCAATGAGCTTGTGATCTGAGTATGTGGTATCTGATATTGTAATGTCTCTGATAATGTCTTCATTGTTCGTAAAGACCAGATCTAGAATATTTTTATTTCTCGTTGGCTCCGATATCTGCTGGTTGAGTGAAAATTTGTCACAGAATCTAAGTGGTTCTCTGATCTGAGGTTGGTTAGGTCCTGATAAATTTCCTGGTATAATATTGTTGTTAGCTATTCTCCATCTGAGAGGAGGCAAGTTGAAGTCACCTAGGAAGATAATATCAGGTATCGGGTTCTCCAAATTATCAAGGCTATTCTCTATTTTGTTTATCTGTTCTGTGAATTCCTTCCTGTGGGTGGGGAGTGGTATTGTGCTGGTTAGGGCGTCAAGGAGTTGCGTGACCTGCCACCTAAGCGGCGACTGGTTCCTGTTGCCTCTGAAGACGGTGTACTTTTGCTGGGTTTTTCTTTTGTTTTGTTTTTGTTTGCCTGGTGGAGGTTCTGCCCCGTGGGTCTATAGTTTCCCTGGTATTGTTTTGGTGGCCCTCTGCTAGGCCCCCGTGCTTGTACACGTCCCAGGGGTTTTCAGTATTATCATCTTCCCTTGTTTTGTTTGGGTTTCTTAACCGGTTAGCTACACCTTGCCCGGGCTTCCCGTAGTTGTTACTATATGGGCCTTGGTAACCCCTGTCGGGGCTCGGGGACCCATGGATGCGTCTCCCGAGTTCCAACCTGCCTTGTGCGGGTTTGAAGGTTGCAGTGTGCCCTTGTCTCAGGGTGACAGTCACCTGTTTTGCCTCCATCATGCTGCTTGTTGGGTCAATGATACCTTTGACCCGGAGTCTTGCGAGTCATGTTCTCTGCTTGTACTCCAGTTTTACTCTGAGGATGTTCCTATTAGGGTACAGGCAGCATCAACATTGCATGTTAGGTTTAGGTTCTTGCAACGTGCTAGGTTGGTTTCCCACCCGGATGCCCCGAGGCTGCCCCGTTTTGGTTTTAGGGACCCTGACCTGGGGGTGTTAGTCGCTTTGGCTTTGGCTCCTGCCACGCCCCTTGGTCTTTCACCTGTGGTTCTTCCTGCACTCCCCCCCTGTGTCCGGCTCCAAAACGTCTGAGGGTTTCGGCATTGGCACAGGGTTTAGTTGGTAATGAGACTCGGGCTGCCTCGGGGACTGCTCCATCTGGGTCGGGGATGGAGGCATTTGAGCCGGTTCCTCCTGCCGAGGCTTCTGGGTCTCACCAGCAGACCCCCTTCTTGTCTGCTTTTCCCTTGGACTCTGCCTTTTCTTCCGGGGTAGTGGGTTTGGAGGACGGCTTTGCCCCGGATCCCGATGTGGGGGATTCTGGGGCTGAAGAGGAGTCAACCTGGGGACCTTGGGCCCCATTTAACCCCGCTTGGGTGCTTTTGCCTTCCTCACGGGGCTTATTGTTGCAGGGGGAGGGATTTTCTTACCCTCCCTCCCTTCCCTGTATGAGTATGATTTGGGTTCGACTTTTCCCCGGGTTCAGTTCCGGGCCCCTTTAGGTGCCCCGGATCCGTCTTTCCAGAGGTTTTCTACATCCCGTATCTCCGCGAAGGTGGCTCGGGAAGCTCTTGCTGCATACCTCTTGCGAGACCCGAGTTATGCCTCTGCAATGGATCCGTCCTCGTTTCAGTTCGGTTCTTCTTCCCATTTTTGGGTGCGTTTGGAGGTTACGGAGTCTTCCTGGCTGGCAGAATGCCCTTTCTTTTCGTTGGGGGCGTGGCATGGGTTCTGTCGGACCCGCATGCTTGATTGGCGGGAAACTTCTACTTTTATGCAGGTTTACCTGGGGGGCGAGTTTGAGCACCTTAATGCGTGCTTGTTCGCTCCTCTGCTTTCTCGGGATATTGGCCTTTTCCAGCTTCACGTGCAGGTTCCTCAGCTTTCGGCTTCATTGGTCGCAGAGGAGTCGCGCCCCCGTGGGCATTTGACTTCGGTCTTGCGTTTCTTTTCCCTTCTCGAGCTGTCTTCTGCTTGGCTTGAGGAGGATGTAGGAGCGTTGAGTGAAGGGCCTTTATCTGGGGCGCTGACTTTGGCAACTAGGGCGTCGGCTGCACTGTTGAAGCTGTCTGCGCCCATCCTGAGGAAGAGGTGTCTCTGTTTTTTGCTTCTCGCCTCACATGCCGTCGGGCGGTGCTCGCCCTCTCTTTGGAATCCGCTTGGGCCCTAGCTCTTAGGTTTTCATCTCCGTTTTGTCCGTTGCTGTTTGCAGAAACTGCGATCTCTCAGTTTCTTTAAGCGGCTTCATCTAGTTGTCGTCCTATGGCGGACTTGTAGATTCTCCGAAGCGGTCGTTCTCGGCAGTTTCGGGGGGGGTCATGCCAGGGTTCTGGGTTCCACTGGTCGAGGTGGGCTATTGGTGCCAGTTTCTGATCCATTGTTCCCTTCGGGGCCAGTGTCGTCTGGTCGGCGCGGTGATCGCCCTGTTCGACGTTTGGGTTCTCATAAGGGGCGTCGGTCCTTTTGCCCCGTTGACGGGGTGATGGGGGAGTCTTGCTCTGTTTGCTCATGCTTGGTCCCATGATTTGTGGGCCTTTTCGGTCGTGTCATCTGGCCTGCGGTGGCGTTGGATGACTTGTCCTCCTTTGGGGGGTTCGGGGCTAACTGGGCAGGTTTCTTCTCCTGCGCTTCGTCAAGTCGTCTTGGAGTGGGTGCGCTTGGGTGTGGTCGAAACGACTCTGTCCCTCAGGGGGGTTTCCCGTCTGTTTTCAGTGCCGAAATGGGACTGTGCGGATTTGAGGTTCATTCTGGACTTGTCCCGTCTGAACTCCTGGATTCCTTGCCCCTCCTTTCGGATGACTACTCTGTCTCAGGTCCGGCTTCTGTTGGAGCTGGGTGCCTGGATGGTGTCCCAGGACGTCAAGGATGCGTACAGTGCTTCCTCAGTCTAACGAACCCCGCTCTATCGAATTCCCGGAAGAGCCGAACAAATTGAATTCGGTACCAAATGTTCAGTGGAACATACAAATGTTCGATTAAGTGAGGAATGTTCGTCCAAGTGGTCACCGAGGCCGAGCGTCGGAGCTGGCTGTCATCAACTATGATTCGCCAGAGTGTAAACAGTTATACATGTGTAGTGTTTTATTATCCTTACCCATTGTTTCTAGGGAGAAATGGTGATAAAATGGAGTCAGGGGGGTAATGGTGAGAGAGTTGTTGTCAGGAGGCAAGTGGTGTCATTAGTTAGGGTTTTTTGTTAGGGGGCAGGTAGTGTAAGTTACGTATTCTCATGGGAGGCAGGTTGTCAGCCAGGCAGCTGACAATCAGCTGAAATGGTGATAAAATGGTGTCAGGAGGGCATTGGTGAGAGAGTTGTTGTCAGGAGGCAAATGGTGTCAGTAGTTAGGGGTTTTTGTTAGGGGGCAGGTGGTGTAAGTTACGTATTCTCATGGGAGGCAGGTTGTCAGCCAGGCAGCTGACAACCAGCTGAAATGGTGATAAAATGGTGTCAGGAGGGCATTGGTGAGAGAGTTGTTGTCAGGAGGCAAATGGTGTCAGTAGTTAGGGGTTTTTGTTAGGGGGCAGGTGTTGTCAGTGGTAGAAGTTATCAAGGGAGGCTGGAGTAATACTGTACAGGTACAGTAGTGGTGTCAGCAAAGGCTGTAGAGGCAGGCACCACATGTGACTGGCGGCTCCTTGCTCCCTCTCCAGCCCCCCCCCCCCCCCCCCCACCTGCACCTGACCACCAGAGACCAGCCACTACTCCTCTCCTCTCTCGTCGTCAGATGCCAAGAGTCAATTTAATAATAATTATCGCATTATCTACACTGAGAATAGCCTTTTTATTAGAAAAATGTCATATTGGCGTAATAATAATGGTGAAAATTGTGTTATATACAGTACATATTTTAAACAGTTAAAACACATTTCCTATTCACTGAATTTTTAATAAAATTGGGGTGTAGATAACAGTTGGCTTTGTGTGGCCGGCAGGTCGCTCCTTGAGCCATTGGGGGGGGGGAGGGGGGGGTTTGTTTCCTGGATCTCTCCCTCCATCCCTCTAACAGCCTACGTACTGTATTGTAATACATTAGGTTTTATGTAATACAGTACTGTACTGTATAAAATGAATAAAACTTCAAAACAGACAATGTTTTATTAATTATAACAACAAACAATATTATTTGAAAACAATTTGTAAGCCTATTTAGATTAAATTTTGAGTAGGCCAATAAAACAAGCACAGGTCGTGTAAACGTTAGGCCTTGGTGAGGTGGCTGGCACCATTTGTCTCCTCTCCTCCCAGTGTGAAAACGTGTTGCTCGCGCGTGAAGGATAATTTTGAACAATTTTTATCGTTTGAACTCTTATACTCTGTCAAGATGTCTCAGAGCAGCATTCGTGGTGTTCAGAATTTAAAACGAAAGAGAAAATATTTGTCAATTGATCAGAAAATTGATTTAATAGAGAAAGCAGAGCGTGGATACTCAGTCACCCGTCTCGCCCAAGAATTCAACATCGGTAAAGCTACAGTTTGTGATATAAAAAAGCAGAAGGATAATATTAGGAAATTCGTTGCTCAAAGTCAAACTCATGCAATAGGCAACAGGAAAACATTGAAGCCTGCTAAATATACGGATTTGGACTGCTGTATTCAAATGGTTTACACAGCATCGTGCGAAAGGAATTGCTGTTTCAGTTGATTCTATTAGAAATGCAGCTGAAAGACTTGCTGAAAAGTTAAACATTGACAATTTCAAGGCTAGCACTGGATGGGTATGTCGATTTAAAGAGAGGCATGGCATCATTAACAAGAAAATTTGTGGCGAAGCCTTAAGTGCAGATGTAGGAAGTGTTAATGCATTTAAATATAAACTTTCTCAGCACATGGTATCTAATAATCTAAGCTGGTTTCAAGTGTACAATGCAGATGAAACAGGCTTTAACTGGAAATGCCTTCAAAGAAACACTTTGGCCTCTAGGCTTGAGGAGAGTATTCCTGGTCGCAAGGTAAATAAGGAAAGAATTTCAGCATTATTGTGTGGTAATGCAGATGGCAGTCACCGAACAAAGTGCGCAATTGTTGGGAAATCTGCCAACCCCAGAGCATTGAAAAACTGCATGAACAGATTACCTGTCGTTTACTACAACACCAAAAATGCCTGGTTCACACAGATTATTTTTGAAGACTGGTTCCAGAATCACTTTTGTAAAGAAGTAAGAAAGCATCAGATCAATGAGCGTGGCATTCGTCCTGCTGATGTAAAGGCAATGCTGTTGGTTGATAATGCCCCAGCTCACCCCATTGCTAAATTAACATCGCCTGATGGTAAAATAACATGTATGGCTTTACCACCAAATACTACATCTCTAATACAGCCCATGGATCAGGGGGTTATCTATGCTCTCAAACGGCTTTATAAGAGAGCTATGAATGTAGAAATAATGGAAGTTCTGCTCTCTCAGGAAGACGAGAGGCTTAATAAGGATACAAGAGCTAGTAGAACACTAGAAAACTTCAAGAAATATTCAATTAAAGACGCTATTTACATCTGGGCCAAACAATGGAACGAGTTGAAGGTCACCACATTAAAGAACGCATGGAATAAAATTCTGAGTCCGGTACCTGGTGAGAATGAAGACGAAGATGACTATGATTTTGAGGGCTTTGATAATGCGATTTTTGAGACATTAAGAGATGCTGGCGAGGAAGATTTGCAACTTTCTGATGTGACTGAGTGGTTAGATAATGATGCTGATGATCCAGGTTATGGTGAATTAACTGATGATGAGATTATCCAGTGTGTTACTGGTAATACTGATGAGGATGCGGAAGAGGAGGAAGATACCTGTAGCATGTTATCTATTCCATATGCTGCATCATTGCAAAACCTTAATCAGCTGCTTGATATGGTTGCTGTAACTGATGATGAAGACGTGGCAGATTATTATCTACACCTAAGGGGATTGAAAGATATTATAATGAAGAAGCTCATTATGAAGAAACAAACTAAGATTCAAAAGTTTTTGGTACAGCTTAACAGTAGGCCTACAGGACCAGCACCCAGCACTAGCAAGGACTCACCTGAGGATGCCTAGGCAACTGGACCAGCACCCAGCACTAGCATGGACTCACCTGAGGATGCCCAGGATACTGTACCAGCACCTAGCACTAGCATGGACTCACCTGAGGATGCCCAGGATACTGTACCAGCACCTAGCACTAGAATGGACTCACCTGAGGATGCCCAGGATACTGTACCAGCACCCAGCACTAGCATGGACTCACCTGAGGATGCCCAGGATACTGGACCAGCACCTAGCACTAGCATGGACTCAACTGAGGATGCCCAGGATACTGGACCAGCACCTAGCACCAGCAAGGACTTACATGAGGATGCCCAGGATACTGTACCAGCACCTAGCACTAGCATGGACTCACCTGAGGATGCCCAGGATACTGTACCAGCACCTAGCACTAGCATGGACTCACCTGAGGATGCCCAGGATACTGTACCAGCACCTAGCACTAGCATGGACTCACCTGAGGATGCCCAGGATACTGTACCAGCACCTAGCACTAGCATGGACTCACCTGAGGATGCCCAGGATACTGGACCAGCACCTAGCACTAGCATGGACTCACCTGAGGATGCCCAGGATACTGGACCAGCACCTAGCACTAGCAAGGACTCACCTGAGGATGCCCAGGATACTGTACCAGCACCTAGCACTTGCAAGGACTCACCTGAGGATGCCCAGGATACTGGACCAGCACCCAGCACTAGCAAGGACTCACCTGAGGATGCCCAGGATACTGTACCAGCACCTAGCACCAGCAAGGACTTACCTGAGGATGCCCAGGCAACTGGACCAGCACCTAGCACTAGCATGGACTCCCCTGAGGATGCCCAGGATACTGGACCAGCACCTAGCACCAGTAAGGACTTACATGAGGATGCCCAGGCAACTGGACCAGCACCTAGCACTAGCATGGACTCACCTGAGGATGCCCAGGATACTGGACCAGCACCTAGCACCAGTAAGGACTTACCTGAGGATGCCCAGGCAACTGGACCAGCACCTAGCACTAGCATGGACTCACCTGAGGATGCCCAGGATACTGGACCAGCACCTAGCACTAGCATGGACTCACCTGAGGATGCCCAGGATACTGGACCAGCACCTAGCACCAGCTAGGACTTACATGAGGATGCCCAGGATACTGTACCAGCACCTAGCACTAGCATGGACTCACCTGAGGATGCCCAGGATACTGTACCAGCACCTAGCACTAGCATGGACTCACCTGAGGATGCCCAGGATACTGTACCAGCACCTAGCACTAGCATGGACTCACCTGAGGATGCCCAGGATACTGGACCACCACCTAGCACTAGCATGGACTCACCTGAGGATGCCCAGGATACTGTACCAGCACCTAGCACTAGCATGGACTCACCTGAGGATGCCCAGGATACTGGACCAGCACCTAGCACTAGCATGGACTCACCTGAGGATGCCCAGGATACTGGACCAGCACCTAGCACTAGCATGGACTCACCTGAGGATGCCCAGGATACTGGACCAGCACCCAGCACTAGCAAGGACTTACCTGAGGATGCCCAGGCAACTGGACTAGCACCTAGCACTAGCATGGACTCACCTGAGGATGCCCAGGATACTGGACCAGCACCTAGCACTAGCATGGACTCACCTGAGGATGCCCAGGATACTGGACCAGCACCTAGCACTAGCATGGACTCACCTGAGGATGCCCAGGATACTGGACCAGCACCTAGCACTAGCATGGACTCACCTGAGGATGCCCAGGATACTGGACCAGCACCCAGCACTAGCAAGGACTTACCTGAGGATGCCCAGGCAACTGGACCAGCACCTAGCACTAGCATGGACTCACCTGAGGATGCCCAGGATACTGGACCAGCACCTAGCACTAGCATGGACTCACCTGAGGATGCCCAGGATACTGTACCAGCACCTAGCACCAGCAAGGACTTACCTGAGGATGCCCAGGATACTGGACCAGCACCCAGCACTAGCCATAACTTACCTGGGAGTGCCAATTGAGCTGTACAACACAGTTCTAATGACATAAATGTACAAAGTGTAAAAAGTGTAGTTTAAGTGATACAGTACAGTATATGTTTACTTAAGTACTGTAGTGTGATTCTAGTGGTTTGTACTTTATGTACAGACTGTAGTGTATAATGTACATTTGTTAGAAAAGTTTCTGTTCCTTAATGAATTTATATTCATATCATATCTGGCACTCTCAGGGTATTGAGGCTAAAAGTCTGCACTACACAACTCAACTGTTAAGGTAAGTACAGTAAAACACAGAAACAATTTATTGCTAGATTTATAAACTAGATTTTAGATTTAGAAAGATTACATAAATTAAGGTTAATTTTTTTGTTGTTGTTGTTTTTTTTTGGGGGGGGATCAGAGGGTTTTTTTTGGGGCCGGATGGATGGAACGAATTCCGCACTGGAACGAATCGGCCTCGCCCCATATAGTTCGTTCAAGTGAGGACACACTGTATTGGCACGTTCCTATTCATCCGGGGTTCAGGGACTGGTTAGGTTTTGTGGTGGGGCATCACCCTTACCGCTTTCGATGCCTACCTTTTGGCTTGAATCTGGCACCTCACGTTTTCACGTGTCTGACCCGGGTTGTGGTGATCCGTCTGCATCTTCTAGGGATTCGGGGTTTGGCCTACCTCGACAACTGGCTGGTGTGGGCTCCCAGTCGGTCAGCTTGTCTGCTCGCCAGGGATATGGTTCTTTCCCAGCTCGCCAGGTTCGGGTTCCTGGTGAACTGGAGGAAGTCTCATCTGGTTCCGTCCCAGGTTCGGACCTGGCTGAATCTTATTTGGGATACTTGGACCACTTCCTTCCCTCCAGAGGCGTTGCTGCTGCTGCGGAACCGCCGTCGGCTGTTTTTGAGGGGGTCCCGGGTCACTCAGCGGTTGCTCGAGCGGTTGTGTGGGAGTCTGAACTTTGTCGTGCTAGTCTACCTGCCTGGTCGGGTTTGGCTTCGGCGTCTGTTTTGGTTCCTTCGGGGATGTCCTTTCCACCTCTCTCTCGCGATTGTTGGGTTTGTCCTCCGGGGGCCTTGTGTTGGTTGCTGCATCACCGGCTTCCTCTTCGGGGTTTTCGGGGTTCAATGCCTTTGCGCCTTCCCGAGCCCTCGCTCGATGTGTTCACGGATGCGTCGCCTCTCGGCTGGGGCTTTGTGACCAGTGCTCACCAGGCAGGCCAGGGACAATGGGTTCCGTCCGTCGGGCTCACAGCACAGTTCGGGAGTTCGCGGCAGTCTGGTTCGCGTCAGTCTGGTTCGCGCTTCGGAGGGTTCAGGTCACTCGGGTATCGACCATTCTCCTCCATTCGGACTGTTCTCCAGTGGTTCATTGACTGAACCGTGGGGGTTCTCTTCGGTCCTTGGTTCTTTGGGGTTGGTCCCTTTGAGTGATTCGTCTGCTGGAGTCTCGGGGTTTGTCTCCGTGCGGTTCATGTCCGGGGAGTGTCCAACGTTCTGGTGGACGGTCTGTCTCGCTTTAATTATCTGTCCACGGAATGGACGGTCGACGACGACTCGTTTCGTTGGATCTGTCAGACGTACGGTCTCCCAGACGTTGACCTCTTCGCGTCGGGGTGATCTCGGCGTCTCCAAATGTATGTGACGCCCTTTCCCGACTGCGAGGCGTTCGCGGTGGATGCCTTTCGGCAGGACTGGTCGAGGTGGGGTTACCTGTACCTCTTCCCCCGGTCTAGCTGTTGCTTCGGGTTCTGGTTCGGTTGGAGACATTCCCAGGGAGAATAGTCCTTGTGGCCCCTTGGTGGCTGGCCCAGCCTTGATTTCCGGTGCTATTGGCTCGGTGTCCGAACCCGGGATGTTCCTGTGGCTCCCCCTTTTTCAGCAGGATGGCCCGGTCCAGTACGGGGCTGGTTCGACCTTCTCCTCTGCTCTTCACGTCTGGTCTATATGACGCGGGTGTATCACCATTTCTATGGTGATCAGGTGGCTTCATTGATGGTGTCCCACGTGAGAGCTTCGTCTCTGCGATAGTATGAAGTTTCCTGGCGTTCTTTTCACCATTTCCTGGCTCTTCGTAGTTTGTCTTTTCTTTTGGATTGGGTTGTCTTGTCCTTTCTTTCTTGGCTTTTTCAGGAGCGCCATTTGATGGCTAATACTGTCGCCTCGTATCGTGTGGTGCTGGCGGAGCCGCTCAAGCTAGCATTTGGGGCGGACGTCACATCCGCCCCATTACATAAGCTTTGTCGTGCTATGTTTCACCTTCGGCCTGCTCATGTGCCTCCTGAGCCGTCCTGGTCCTTAAACAGGGTGCTATCCTACCTTTCCTCTCCTCAGTTTGTGGTGGCCCCTTCGGTTCCGGATTGTTTTTCCAAGGCTTTGTTTTTGTTGGCATTGGCCTCTGGGGGCCGGGTAGTGGAGCTTCATGCTCTCCTCCGGAGCAGGGGTTTCTGCTCTTTTGGTCTGGGGGGTAGGTTTGTCCGTGTGCAGCCTTCTCCATCTTTTCTGGCGAAGAACGAGATGGCTGCTTTCCGGAGGGGTCTGTGGGTCATTGATGCTTGGTTGGTTCGGCCGGGGGTGCATCATGTGTTGTGTCCGGTTGCAGCTCTTCGCCGTTACCTGCGCTGCTTCAGTTGACGTGGCTGGGGATGCGCTTTGGGTTGATCCGGTTTCATTCATTCCCTGTTCCAGGGCTCGGGTCTCCCAGATCGTCCACAGGGTTATTAAGTCTAGACAGCCTGCGGTCTATTCTCACGCCCATGATGTTCAAAAGTTTGCAGCTTTGGCTGCTGTGTTTGGTAACATGTCTTGAGCTCATATTCGGGCACGTGGATTTTGGAAGTCGAACAGGGTCCTGGCTGCCTGTTATTTGGGGAACGTCCCTGCTCCTCGGCATACTTGTGTTGCTTTTTGTTTCCAAGTTGCAGCCAGTTTTCTCGACTTCGTGTTAAGGAGTTTGTGGCCGCCGCCTCCCGGGTAAGTCCCTTTTTCCTTCTCTTTGGGTATGTAGCTCAAGGGAGCCGTAGGGGCTCCCCACAGAAAACCAGCGTTGAATGTAATGAAATGCCTCGGATTGAGCGTTGCGTTCTGGGTGAGCCCCGGAGGCTCCTTGGCTACCCTCCCTCCCATCCGGTCAGGGTTTTTATTTTTTTTTTTTTGCGTTGATTGAAGCCTGAAGACTAAAGGCAGCCAGCGCAGCAGTAAATTGTGATAATTGATTGTTTGACTGTTTCATTGGGATTGTAGGGAGTTTCTACCTCTCTGTTCAGTTTTTTGTTTTAGTTTCTTACCATGTTGGGTTTATTTTGTTATGCCTACCTATCTGGGTGCCTGACCCCGGTCGATGGCAGATAAGGAAACCCCCCAAACCACAATGGGGTTTTCCAGGGCTATTGCTCCCTGAAACCTCTCTGAAAGGGCCAGGTTCTGGCGCTGGTCCCTGGTAGGTCTGAATTCCATAGCTAATGTCCCGGTCTAACATAACATACATTAGCCCAATAAGCTCTAGGGAGCCTCCGGGGCTCACCCAGAAAATGACGTTGCATTACATTCAACGCCGGTTTTTTACTGCTGATTTCAAAATCTGAAGTTTTCAATATTCAATTTTAGAATTTTTGTGATTTTCTTGTTTTTCAAGTTAAGTGTGTGATCGTGTAGACAAAATTGGAGCATTTACTAGTAGATTATGCACAAAAACTTTGAAAGCATTTGAGAAAGTTTGAGACACTTAACTCTTAGTCCATTTATACATGTATGTATTGCACCATTTAAGGGTTAATACTAGTCTTCATGCAAGTTCTAAAATAGAAGTTCTATTTGAAATTGGTAAGTGTGACTACCTTGTGGCCATTTTGGAAACTTATTCCGATTGTACATTTCTACGTTTTTTCCATTCGCTTTCAGATTGATGTAGCTGTTAAAACACTTCACAATGATGATAAAGTCAATAAGAAGAATTTCCTCAAAGAAGCAGAAGTGATGATGAATCTCAACCACTTGTATATTGTTAAGCTGGTTGGTGTGTGTCACGGTCCACCAGTAGCTATGGTGAGTACGTTGGTGTGTGTGTGTCACGGTCCACCAGTAGCTATGGTGAGTACGTTGGTGTGTGTGTGTCACGGTCCACCAGTAGCTATGGTGAGTACGTTGGTGTGTGTCACGGTCCACCAGTAGCTATGGTGAGTACGTTGGTGTGTGTGTCACGGTCCACCAGTAGCTATGGTGAGTACGTTGGTGTGTGTCATGGTCCACCAATAGCTATGGTGAGTACGTTGGTGTGTGTGTGTCACGGTCCAACAGTAGCTATGGTGAGTAACCTGGTTGGTGTGTGTCACGGTCCACCAGTAGCTATGGTGAGTACGTTGGTGTGTGTGTGTCACGGTCCACCAGTAGCTATGGTGAGTACGTTGGTGTGTGTGTGTCACGGTCCACCAGTAGCTATGGTGAGTACGTTGGTGTGTGTGTGTGTCACGGTCCAACAGTAGCTATGGTGAGTACGTTGGTGTGTGTGTCACGGTCCACCAGTAGCTATGGTGAGTACGTTGGTTGGTGTGTGTCACGGTCCACCAGTAGCTATGGTGAGTACGTTGGTGTGTGTCACGGTCCACCAGTAGCTATGGAGAGTACGTTGGTGTGTGTGTGTCACGGTCCACCAGTAGCTATGGTGAGTACGTTGGTGTGTGTGTGTCACGGTCCACCAGGAGCTATGGTGAGTACGTTGGTGTGTGTGTGTGTCACGGTCCAACAGTAGCTATGGTGAGTACGTTGGTGTGTGTGTCACGGTCCACCAGTAGCTATGGTGAGTACGTTGGTTGGTGTGTGTCACGGTCCACCAGTAGCTATGGTGAGTACGTTGGTGTGTGTCACGGTCCACCAGTAGCTATGGTGAGTACGTTGGTTGGTGTGTGTCATGGTCCACCAGTAGCTATGGTGAGTACGTTCGTTGGTGTGTGTCACAGTCCACCAGTAGCTATGGTGAGTACGTTGGTGTGTGTCACGGTCCACCAGTAGCTATGGTGAGTACGTTGGTGTGTGTCACGGTCCAACAGTAGCTATGGTGAGTACGTTGGTGTGTGTGTGTCACGGTCCACCAGTAGCTATGGTGAGTACGTTGGTGTGTGTCACGGTCCAACAGTAGCTATGGTGAGTACGTTGGTACTCACCTAATTGTGCTTGCGGGGGTTGAGCTTTGGCTCTTTGGTCCCGCCTCTCAACTGTCAATCAACTGGTGTACAGATTCCTGAGCCTACTGGGCTCTATCATATCTACATTTGAAACTGTGTATGGAGTCAGCCTCCACCACATCACTTCCTAATGCATTCCATTTATTAACTACTCTGACACTGAAAAAATTCTTTCTAACGTCTCTGTGGCTCATCTGGGTACTAAGTTTCCACCTGTGTCCCCTTGTTCGTGTCCCACCCGTGCTGAAGAGTTTGTCTTTGTCCACCCTGTCAATTCCCCTGAGAATTTTGTAGGTGGTTATCATGTCTCCCCTTACTCTTCTGTTTTCCAGGGATGTGAGGTTCAGCTCCTTTAGCCTTTCCTCGTAGCTCAATCCTCTCAGTTCCGGGACGAGCCTGGTGGCATACCGCTGAATCTTCTCTAACTTTGTCTTGTGTTTAACTAGGTATGGACTCCAGGCTGGAGCTGCATACTCCAGGATTGGTCTTACATAAGTGGTATACAGGGTTCTGAAAGATTCCTTACACAAGTTTCTGAAGGCAGTTCTTATGTTGGCCAGTCTAGCATATGCCGCTGATGATATTCTTTTGATGTGGGCCTCTGGAGACAGGTTCGGTGTGATATCAACCCCCAGATCCTTCTCTCTATTTGATTCTTGCAGGATTTCCCCTCCCAGATGGTACCTTGTGTTCAGCCTCCTGCTCCCTTCGCCTAATTTCATCACCTTACACTTTCCAGAGTTGAACTTCAGTAGCCATTTTCTAGACCATTCCTCCAGTTTATCCAGGTCATCCTGTAGTCTCTGTCTATCTTCATCCGTCTTGATTCTTCTCATAATTTTTGCATCATCAGCAAACATCGAGAGGAATGAGTCTATACCCTCTGGAAGATCGTTCACATATATTAGAAACAGGATGGGTCCAAGTACTGAGCCCTGTGGGACTCCGCTGGTGACATCTCGCCACTCTGATGTCTCCCCCCTCACCGTTACTCGCTGTTTCCTGTTGCTTAAGTAATCCCTTATCCACTGGAGCACCTTCCCTTTTACTCTGCCTGTTGCTCCAACTTTTTTAACAGCCTTTTATGGGGTACTGTGTCAAGTGGGGTACTGGTGTGTGTGTGTCACGGTCCACCAGTAGCTGTGGTGAGTACGTTGGTGTGTGTGTGTCATGGTCCACCAGTAGCTATGGTGAGTACGTTGGTGTGTGTGTGTGTCACGGTCCAACAGTAGCTATGGAGTAACCTGGTTGGTGTGTGTCACGGTCCACCAGTAGCTATGGTGAAAACGTTGGTGTGTGTGTGTCACGGTCCACCAGTAGCTATGGTGAGTACGTTGGTGTGTGTGTCATGGTCCACCAGTAGCTATGGTGAGTACGTTGGTGTGTGTGTGTGTCACGGTCCAACAGTAGCTATGGTGAGTAACCTGGTTGGTGTGTGTCACGGTCCACCAGTAGCTATGGTGAGTACGTTGGTGTGTGTGTGTCACGGTCCACCAGTAGCTATGGTGAGTACGTTGGTGTGTGTGTGTGTCACGGTCCAACAGTAGCTATGGAGTAACCTGGTTGGTGTGTGTGTGTCATGGTCCACCAGTAGCTATGGTGAGTACGTTGGTGTGTGTGTGTGTCACGGTCCAACAGTAGCTATGGTGAGTAACCTGATTGGTGTGTGTCACGGTCCACCAGTAGCTATGGTGAGTACGTTGGTGTGTGTGTGTGTCACGGTCCACCAGTAGCTGTGGTGAGTACGTTGATGTGTGTGTGTCACGGTCCACCAGTAGCTATGGTGAGTACGTTGGTGTGTGTGTGTCACGGTCCACCAGTAGCTATGGTGAGTACGTTGGTGTGTGTGTGTCACGGTCCACCAGTAGCTATGGTGAGTACGTTGGTGTGTGTCACAGTCCACCAGTAGCTATGTTGAGTACGTTGGTGTGTGTGTGTCACGGTCCACCAGTAGCTATGGTGAGTACGTTGGTGTGTGTGTGTCACGGTCCACCAGTAGCTATGGAGTAGCCTGGTTGGTGTGTGTGTGTCACTGTCCACCAGTAGCTATGGTGAGTATGTTGGTTGGTGTGTGTCACGGTCCACTAGTAGCTATGGTGAGTAACCTGGTTGGTGTGTGTCACGGTCCATTAGTAGCTATGGTGAGTAAGTTGGTTGGTGTGGTGGACTGGGCCGCGGGGACACTAAAGCCCCGAAATTATCTCAAGATAACCTGAAGATAACGTTGTAACACTTATCTGTAGTGAGGCATCACAGTGTCATTAACCCTCAAACCGCTAGAGGCCCAAATGGAATTCACACCCACAGGCGCAACAAAAAAAAAATTCCAAAAAATTCTTTCGTCTTAGAGAAGTGTTCATTTTTGTTCCCTGATCACGGAAAAAATAACAAAAAAATCGTAGGTGGCATATTTTAGCCGCAATAGGGTAGGGAAGTCTGGCAAAAAAGGGGCGTTGGCAGATGAGGTCTACTCCGCCCGAGCTGTCAGACGGCAGTTGCCACAAATATATTATTACCTAATTATTTCAGTGTGTCTGATTGATTTTTTCTTAGTTTTTTTGCAGTAATATTATTCCATACAGTGAATTGTGGTATATTTATATTATAAAATGTGTGAACCATCGCTGTACTCAAAATTATGGTGTGCATATTAGTGATTCAATTATTATGTTCATAAAACAATAAACAAATAGTTTTGCTGTTGTTACACTATATACACAGGTTATATATAAGTATTTGCATGTTTTGTACACCATAACGAACTACTAAGTTGGTCTTGTGAGTCAAAAAGCAACGAGGAGTGACCGCCAAACACCAGCGAGCCACTCACTGCCACTCCCTCCCTCAACACCACCTCACTCACCCTCATTCACCTTCCACAATACTCTTTCTGTATTTATTCACTAAACACAGACGTTATATATACGTATTTACATGTTTTGTTCACCATAACTGTACATCTAAGCTTGTATGGTGAGTAAAGGCCACAAAGACGTAGCTACTCACACAGTCAGCTGATCGGCGGCCGCCCTCAAGGCCAGACGCACTAATATTTGTCCTTCAACAATATTGTTTGTGGTGTTATTACGCTATATACACATATTATATATAAGTATCTACCTGTTTTATTCACCATACCTGAACAAATAAGCTGGTATGGTGCCCAAAGACCATAGTGGCCATCAGTAAACACCATGCCAAGACGTGCAGACGACGCTCCTCCCTCACCAAAATGGCGGCTCCCAACCTACTCCTCTCGCTGTTATCACACTCTATACACACGTTATATATAAGTATCTACATTTGTGTTCACCATAGTGAACCACTAAGCTGCTATGGTGAGTGCAGTCAATAAATGGTGGCCACACACAGTCAGAAGACGGCGCCACAACCCTCCCTCCACAGCCTTACTCCTCCCTCCATGGAGCACAGCGCTAAATATCACCACAATCCTGCTATTATCAGAATCCTGGTCAGTTTTATCACAGTCAGGGGGGCTTCAGTAATACTATCACTGCTAAATAATAGCATGAACAAGTATATTATGGCATTTGTGGGCGATGCTGTGGTCACAAGCTGAACAGCGGTGCTGTGAGCTCGTGCTGCGTGCGCCAGCCTTGGTGGCTTGCTCAATACTGACGCTGTAACACCCAAGAATGTTGGCCTGGATTTTTTTTCTAGGTGGCATCTGGCAACTATCGGTCTTGGCTGTACTATAGCTGCCCCTATCCCAGGCTGGGCGTTTAAATTATAGCACTAGACACGAAATCATATATAAATGATGTGCGTGGTTTCGGTTTTGTCACTGATATCATTTATATATGATATGCGCGGTTTGAGGGTTAAGGGTTAACTCAGCAGCAAAATGGGTACTTGGTTGTAAAAACGATTCTTCGTGGGGATCGTATTCCAGGGACTTACCTAAAATGTTACGCGTACTAGTGGCTGTACAAGAATGTAACAACTCCTGTATATACAGTATGTCAAAAAAAAAATTATACTGATAAGCTCCAGGGAGCCTTAGAGGCTCCTCCTCAGAAAAAGAGTTTTAACAAATATTTAATTTTGGATGCAAAATGTGTCCCCGACGGACATCTGTAGAGTTATTTAAGGTTGCAATATCTGTTGCGGATGGCCGAAAGTGTTAATGCGTTCACCCCTGTGCTTCCTTGCAAGTTTGGTGTGCTCCAGTTGCACGACCAGGTCCCTTCCATTCTGACTGCTTTGGCTGCGGAGGATCTTCGCGCTCGCAGGCATTTGGCGTTGGTCCTCTGCTTCTTTTCCCTTCTTGAGCTGTCCTCGGACTGACTTGTGGAGGATACAGAGGTATTGGCTGCCGGGTCATCATCTGCCGCGTTGTCTTCGGGTGCCAGGACGTCTGTGGCATTGCTTAAATGGTATGCGCCTATTCTTTGGGAGGATGCGTCCATCATTTATGCTTCTCGCCTTGTGTGTCAGCAGGCTATCCTCGCTCTCTGTGTGGATTCTGCTTGGGCCTTGGCTCTTAGATTATCTTCTCCATTCAGCCCGTTGTTGTATGTGGACTCGGTTGTGACTCGGTTTCTCCATGCAGCTTCTGCTAGTTTCTGCCCTGCTAGTGGTGGGGGCATCAGGCATACCGCTTTTGTTGCTGTCTTTTTGGCCTAAGTCTGGCACCTCGCATTTTCACACGTCTTACCCAGGTCATGGTGATATCAGTCTGTGTCTCCTAGGTGATCGGGGTTTGGCCTGACTTGATGATTAGTTGGTCTGGGTTTCCATCCAGTCCACATGTCTGCTTGCCAGGGGTATGTTTCCTTCCCAGCTTGCTGGGTTCGGGTTCCTGATGAATTGGAATAAGTCCCATCTGGTTCCGTCTCAGTTAGGGCTTGGCTGGGTCTTGTCTGGGATTCCCGGATAGCGTCCTTGTCTCTTCCTCAGGCGGCGTTGCTCTGACTGCAGTCTCGCCATCGTCTATTTCTGAGGGGGGTCCCAAGTCACTTGGCAGTTGCTCGTGCAGCTGTGTAGAAGTCTGAATTTTGCTGTGATCAAAGGAACAGACTGCATTAAAAACCATAGAGAGTACTGGTCACAAAGCCCCAGCTGAGAGATGAGGTATCTGTGAAAACATTGAGGAAGTGCTCAGGAAGGTGCCAAGGCACCGAACCCTGAAAAACCCAAAGAGGAAGCTGGCAACGCAGCAACCGACACAAGGCCCCCGATGGACGAACCCAGCGAGAGCGAGAGTGGCAGAAGGGTTGGCTCCAAAGGAACAGACACTGCGGGTTTCATTGCAGTGTCTGTTCCTTTGGAGCCAACCCTTCTGCCACTCTCGCTCTCGCTGGGCTCGTCCATCGGGGGCCTTGTGTCGGTTGCTGCGTTGCTGCGTTGCCAGCTTCCTCTTTGGGTTTTTCAGGGTTCGGTGCCTTGGCACCTTCCTGAGCACTTCCTCAATGTTTTCACAGATACCTCATCCCTCAGCTGGGGCTTTGTGACCAGTACTCTCCAGTCCGGCCAAGGGCGGTGGGCTCTGTCCTTCCGTCGAGCTCTCAGTACAGAGCAGGAGTTTCGGCAGTTTAGCTTGCGCTGTGTCGGATTCGGCTCGCTCAGGACTCTATGATCTGGCTCCATTTGGACTGTGCTCCGGTGGTTCATTGCCTGAAGTGCGGGGGATGGGGGGGGGTCTTTGTGGTCTGTGGCTCTTTGGGGTTGGTTGCTTCGAGTCACTCTTGTGCTGAGTTATCAGGGTTTAACTCTTTGGGAGGCTCATATCAAGGGTGTGTCCAATGTTCTGGCGGACGGCCTGTTGCGGTTCATTTCCCTATCCACAGAATTGACGGTCGGCACCGACTCGTTCAGCCGGCTCTGCCAGACGTTCGGGGCCCTGGAGGTGGACCTTTTCGCATTGGCATGGTCGAGCCGACTGCGAGGCCTACACGGTAGATGCTTTTCAACAGGACTGGTCGAGGTAGGGTTACCTGTACCTCTTCCCCCAGTTCAGCTCTTGCTTTGGGTTCTGGTTCAGCTCGAGTCCTATCATAGAAGGGTTCTCCTTCTGGCCCTATGGTAGCCGGCACAGCCTTGGTTTCAGGCGCTGCTTGCTCGGTGTCCGAACCGGTGCATTTTCTGTGCCCCCACCTCTTTCAGCAGATTGGGCCAATGGGCTAACATGCAAGCACTGGGCTTTTGGAGGTCGAACAGGGTCCTGGCCGCACAATACCTCGTTCATGTTCCTGGCCCTTCTCGGATGTGTGTAGCCTTGGGTTGAAGGTTGCAGTCAGCTCTCTCGACTTCGAGTTGAAGAGTGAGTGGCGGCCCCCTCCTTGGTAGTTCCTCTTTTCCTTTTTCTTTGGTTTGGTATCTCCGAGGAGCTGAAGGGGGCTCTCCACAGAAAACCTGCATTGAATGTAATGAAACACCACTTTATGGGTAAGACCTGGAGACTCCCTGGCATCCTTTCCTTCCTCTGGTTGGCGTTTTTTTCATGTTTTTGATATTCAGCTTCTTAACTGCGGTTGGCTAGTCGAGTGCAGGAGGTCTGGGGTTGCACAGACAGCAGTGCGGCGGCTGTAGTGACGTCATGCTTGTCTACTTGCTTTTGATTGGGTAGTTCTGCTTGCTAGTTCGGCTTTCGGTTTGCAATTCTTAACCAGCTATAGTTTGTTTTTGAATTCCTACTTTTCTGGGTGCCTGATCTGGTAGATGGCAGACATAGACTGCTTCCAATTACACGGGTGTGTGTCTATAAGCCATTGCTCCTCGTGCCTCTCTTAAGGGGGTCAGGTTCAGGAGCTGGTCCCCAGTAGGCTTAAAATTTCTTTGATTGACTGCTGCCACGGTCAATTATATACACGTATCAGTCTGGTATAGCTCCAAGGAGCCTCCAGGTTTCCCCAGAAAATGGCATTTCATTACATTCAAGGGTGGTGTTTTGTAGATTGGAACTATGTTTTCTTTTTTCCACATATCTGCTAAGTTTCCTGTGCACAGTGATGTCCGAAATGTAAATTGAAGTTTGGAATATAAATTGAATTGAGCATTTCAGCTCATTTGCACATTCTCAGCACCCAAGGTGAAACTCCATCTGGTCTAATTGCTAAATTTCTTCCTATTCCCTCAAGTCATTTTTCCACTTCGTCTTGAGACGCCTCTATGTAATCTATAGGTGTACATAGGTGTCTAGAGCAGGGGTCTCCAAACTTTTCAATGTAAGGGCCACATTATATATTTCCCATATTTATGCGGGCCGGAGGAATAAAAAATGAAAAAAAAACAAAAAACAAATCAGTGCCAGTAATTTAATTTCCTCAAATATTAAAGTATAAACATGGAAAAATTAAAACATATCTTTTTGGAAAAAATCAGGGTAAACTAAATAGATTCCTGCCTTTAGTTTTATGCAACCAAATTAGTGTGACGAATGATACTATCGTTTTGACTTCAAAATTTCATTAAAATCAGGTTCCAGATTAGATGAGCCAATTGTAAGAATTGATTTCAAGTGATCATCAGACAAATTTGCTCGATAGTTAGATTTCACATACTTCATTTTGGAAAAAGTTTGTTCACACAAGTATGTTGAACCAAAAATGGACACAAAACTACAAGCAAACTTTATCAAATTTGGAAACTGATCTGGCTGCAGGCATTTATAAAACTCAATCAGATTTCCTTCTCTATACTTATCTTTCAGTCTGTCATCTGCCTGGAGATCAATAATTTCCATTTGAAATTGAGTTGGAAGATTTTCAGCATTGCAGTCAAATAGATTATGAAAGAGCCTGATTTCATTTGCTTTGGCATCAAGGTCAGCAAATCGCTTCTGAAACTGTTTTTTCAAATCTGAAATTATTTCATTTGCAAATGAAAAAGGAAATTCAACTTTACTTTCTGCATGAAATTTTTCACAACATGGAAAATGAGCAAAATTCTTAACCTTCACCTGGCCTTCAAGTAGCGCAAGTTTTGCTCTGAATGCCTTGACATGAACAAAGTAGTCACTGATCAAATTTGTTTTGCCTTGCAATTTCAGATTCAAGTTATTTATATGACCTGTCATATCTGCAAAAAACCAGCGTTGAATGTAATGAAACGCCATTTTCTGGGTGAGTCCCGGAGGCTCCCCGGAGCTATCCCAGGCTGATATGCTAATGTCAGACTTTGGCATCAGTCATGTGTATGGAGTTCTTAGGCCTACCGGGGACCACGGCCAGAACCGGGCCCCCTCAGAGAGGCAAGGGGAGCAATGGCCTATAGAAGCCCCCGTGTAGTTGGAAGCATTCTATGTCTGCCATCGACCGGAACAGGCACCCAGAAAGGTAAGCGCCCCAAAACAAACCCCTATTCTGGTTAAAATTGCTACCTAATACCGAACTAGTGGATAGAACTCCCCAACCGAAAACAAGCAAATTAGTGTGACGTCACACACTGCCGCGCCGCTGTCTGCGCAGCTCCCCCCTCCCCGGGAGGGGGAAGGGGGAGCCCCAGACCCCCTGCGCCGGCTACCCACACCTCAGTTCTTGAGGCTGGATGTCAAAAACGCGAAAAACCGCCGACCGGAGGGAGGGAGGGATGCCGGGGAGCCTCCGGGACTCACCCAGAAAATGGCGTTTCATTACATTCAACGCTGGTTTTCTGGGGGGAGCCCCGTCGGCTCCCCGGAGCTAACTACCCACAGACAGAAAAAGAGGGACTTACCCGGGAGGCGGTCGTCGCTCACCCCTCAACTCGAAGCCGAGACAACTGGCTGCAACCGCCGACCCAAAGCAACACAGGCCCGATGAGGGCCAGGGACATTCACAAGATAACGAGCAGCCAGGACCCTGTTCGACCGCCAAAATCCCCGCGCCCGAATATCAGACCAAGACATTCCCAAAGACGGCAGCAAGAGCCGCGAACTTACGAACGTCATGGGCACGGGGATAGACCGCAGGCTGGCTAGACCTAATAACCCTGCGGACGACCTGAGAGACCCGAACCCGCGAACAGGGAAGAAGGGAAACCGGATCAACCCACAGCGCGTCCCCGGACACAGAAGCTGTGGCGCGCAAATAACAGCGAAGCGCCGCAACCGGACACAAAACATGATGCACCCCCGGCCTGACCAACCAAGCATCAACCACCCATGGACCCCTCCGGAACGCAGCAGTCTCATTCTTCACCAGAAAAGAAGGAGACGGCTGCAAACGAACAAAACTATCACCACGACCAAAAGAGCAGAAACCCCTGCGCCGGAGGAGAGCATGAAGCTCCCCTACCCGACCCCCAGAGGCCAAAGCCAACAAGAAAAGTGCCTTGGAAAAACAATCCTGGACCGAAGGGGCCACAACGAAACGAGGAGATGAAAGGAAAGCGAGCACTCTGTCCAAAGACCAGGACGGCTCAGGCGACGCATGAGCAGGCCGGAGGTGAAACAATGCACGAGACAGCTTGCGAAACGGCGCAGACGTAACATCGATACCGAAAGCAAGCTGAAGCGGCTCCGCCAGCGCCGCACGATACGAAGCGACAGTGTTAGGCATAAGATGACGGTCCTGAAACAACCACGAGAGGAAGGACAAGACCACCCGAACAGACAAGGAGCTAACACGACGAAGACGCAAAAAGAAACGGAAGGACCGCCAGGAAACTTCATACTGCCGCCGAGAAGAAGCCCTCAGGTGGGACACCAACAAGGAGGCCACCTGATCACCATAGAGATGATGATAGACTCGAGTCAAAAAAACCATACGCGAAGACTCGAGGAGAAGATCGAACCAGCTACGTGACGTACCGGCCCGATCTGCTGAAAGAGGCGGAGCCGCGGGAAAACCCTCGGGTTCGGACACCGAGCAACCAGCGCCTGAAACCAAGGCTGGGCCGGCCACCAAGGGGCCAGAAGGACAACTCTCCCCCGGTAAGTCTCTAAGCGAGTCAGGACCTGGAGCAACAGCCGAACTGGGGGAAAGAGGTACAGGAACCCCCACCTCGACCAGTCGAGCCGAAAGGCATCGACCCCGACGGCCTCGCAATCGGGGAAGGGCGCCGCATAAACGGGAAGACGCCGCGACCACGCCGACGCGAAGAGGTCCACTTCGGGGCGCCCGAACGTCTGGCAAAGCCAACGGAAGGACTCGTCGTCGACCGTCCACTCCGTGGAGAGGGGAACGAAGCGAGACAGGGCGTCGGCCAAGACGTTGGACACGCCCCGTACGTGAACCGCCAGGAGAGCCAAACCCCGAGAACTCAGCAGACGAGTCACCCGAAGCGACCAACCCCAAAGAGACAAGGACCGCATCGAACCCCCGCGGTTCAGGCAATGAACCACCGGAGAGCAGTCCGAATGGAGCCGAATCGTCGATCCGCGGGCCACCCGAATCCTCCCCAGAGCAAACCACACTGCCGCGAACTCCCGCACCGTACTGTGAGCTCGACGGAAGGACGGACCCCAACGCCCCTGGCCGGCCTGGTGAGCACTGGTCACAAAACCCCAGCCGAGAGACGACGCATCCGTGTACACATCGAGCGAGGGCTCGGGTAGGCGCCAAGGCACTGAACCCCGAAAAACCCGAAGAGGAAGCCGGTGACGCAGCAACCGACGCAAGGCCCCCGGGGGTCGAACTCTGCGATCGCGAGAGAGGCGGAAGGGGGAACCCCGAAGGAACCAGAACAGCCGTCGAAGCCAAACCCGACCCGGCGGGTAGACCACCATCGCGAAGTTCAGGCTCCCGCACAGCCCCTCGAGCAACCGCCGGGTGACCCGAGGGCCCTCCAGAAACAGACGAAGGCGGGACCGCAGCCGCAGGAGAGACTCCGGAGGGAGAGACAAGGAGGCGGTCCGAGAGTCCCACACGAGACCCAGCCAAGTCCGAACCTGAGAGGGAACCAGATGGGAGTTCCTCCAGTTCACCAAGAACCCGAACCCGGCGAGCTGGGAAAGAACCAAATCCCTGGCTAGCAAGCAAGCTGACTGGCTGGGAGCCCAAACCAGCCAGTCGTCGAGGTAGGCCAACACCCGAACACCTAGGAGACGCAAACGAGCCACCACAACCCGTGTAAGGCGTGTGAACACGCGAGGTGCCAGGTTCAACCCGAACGGGAGACAACGAAAGCGGTAACTCAGACGCCCCACTACAAAACCGAGCCAGTCCCTGAACCGCGGATGAATCGGGACATGCCAATAAGCGTCCCGGAGGTCCAGGGACACCATCCAAGCACCCGGCTCCAAGAGGAGCCGAACCTGAGACAGCGTAGTCATCCGAAAGGAGGGGCAATGAACCCAGGGGTTCAGACGGGACAAGTCCAGAATGAACCGCAGGTCCGCGCAGTCCCGTTTCGGAACCGGAAACAGACGGGAAACCCATCTGAGGGACGACGTCGTTTCGACAACGCCCAAGCGTACCCACTCCAAGACGACTCGACAGAGCGCAGGGGAAGAAGCCTGCCCCGCCAGCCCCGACCCCCCAAAGGGGGGAGGGGCCACCCAACGCCACCGCAGGCCGCGAGACACGACCCGAAAGGCCCACGAATCGTGGGACCAGGCGCGGGCGAACAGCGCAAGCCGCCCCCCCCATCGCCCCGTCAAAGGGGCAAACCGCGAAAGGGCCGGCGACCCTTACGAGACCCAGAACCCCGCACAGCGCGAACACCGCGCCGACCAGACGAGGGAGGGTCCGCAGGAGGAGCCAACCCCAAACCTGACACCAGAGGCCTACCACGACGAGAGGAACCCCGAGCCCTGGCACGACCTTTCCGGGAAGACCCACCCCGGGACCCCCGGAAAACCAACAAGTCCGACATCGGACAAGCCGCCGACGCAGCCTGAATAAACTGCGCCACGGCCGACTCCCCAAACAGGAGAGGACAAAAAGGGGAAGAACGCCTAAGAGCCAGAGCCCAAGCAGATTCCACGGAGGAACCCAGCACCGCCTGCCGACACGCGAGACGGGAAGCATAGAACAGGGAAACCGCATCCCGCAAAATCGGCGTGAACAGCTTCAACAAGGCAGCCGACGAACGCGCAGCCGAGGACAAGGTGCCGGACCCCGGGACGGACCCAAGCGTCCCCACATCCTCCACGAGCCAATCCGAAGACAGCTCCAGGAGGGAAAAGAACCGTAAGGCCGAACACAAAAGGCCCCGAGCGCGCAAGTCCTCCGCCACGAGCGCCGCCGAAAGGGAGGGAACCTGCACATGGAGCTGAATAACGCCCACATCGCGGGGAAGGGCAGGGGCAAACAAGCACTCATTCAGGTACTCAAGTTCACCCCCCAGGAAAACCTGAAGCACCGTGGAAGCTTCCCGCCACTCCAGCGTGCGGGAACGACAGAAGGAATGCCAGGAATCCAGACCAAACAAGGGGCAGTCTGCTAGCCAGGATGACTCCGGAACCTCGAAACGGAGCCAGAAAGGGAACGAAGTCCCAAACCTGAACGTGGACGGATCCATTTCCGAGGCATAATCCGGGTCACGCAGGAGGTAAGCTGCAAAGGCCGCTCGCACCACACCAGGTTGGATGCGATAAGCCGAAAACCTCCGGAAGGACGGAACCGACGTACCTGGGGGAACACGGAACCGTACCCGGGGAGGGGCCGACACCAAATCCAACTCGTACGCAGAGGGGGGGAAAGAAAACCCCACTCCTTGTAACAATAAGCCCCGCTCAGTGGGAAGAAAAACCCAGGCGGGGTCCAGCGGGGCCCAAGGCCCCCAAGTCAGCCCCTCCCCAGCCTCGAGGTCCGTCACCACAGGACCCGAGGCCGAGTCCTCTCCCCAAGCCCCGACCCCACAAGACAAGGACGGAGCAGCCGGAAAAGCTGGAGGAAGGGGGGCCCACTGGTCAGACCCTGAAGCTTCGGCCGGGAGACAAGACTCGAATGCCTCTGCCGCCCCCCCGGAAGGGGCAACCCCCGAAGCTGCCCGAGTCTCGAGATCAAGTAACCCCTGCTCCGACCCCGAAACCCTCAGACGCTTCGGGGCCGGAAGCAGGGGCGGGGGACCAGAACGAACAGAAGGGGAAGGACGAGGAGGTGCGGACTGAACCAGGATCGAAGCGACCCCCACCCCCAAGTCCGGGTCTCGAAAAGCAAAGCGGGGCAGCCCCGGGGCATCCGGGGAAGCAACCAACCGAGCGCGTTGCAACAGACGAAACCTAGACTGCAACGCACGTGCCGCCTGTACCCGAATAGAATCATCAGAGGATTGGGTAAATTGAGTCACAAGCAAGCAGCAACACTCACAGGACTCAGGGTCGAAAGTATCACCGACCCAACAGGCAGCGTGGCAGAGGCAAAAACAATGAGGGTCACCCTGAGACAAGGGGACCGAGCAACCCTCAAACTCGCACACAGCGAGTGGGGACTCCGGGGTCACATCCATCGGACCCACGCGCCCCCTAGGGGATTCCCAGGGTCCTGAGCGTTTACTTTAAGAGGACTCGCGCTCAGGTAGTCCCAGGCAGGGTGCTGCAAACCGGCGCCCAAAACTACCAAGCAAACTGCTAAAGCTGAACCCCAGGGACGTGTACACTCACGGGGACCTAGCAGGGGGCGCCACCGAGGAGAACAGTGGAAGGGCAAAAACAAACTGAATAAAATGACAGAACCCCCCACCAGGCAAAAACAAAAAGAAAAGCAAAACCCCGCAAGAGGACAGCGAACCCCAAGGAACAGAGCCGGCCGCGATGTCGGGAATTACAAGCTGAGCAGCACCCTGCGCCCCTACCAGTGCAAACTGCCTCTTACCTGCCGGTAACAAGGGAGAACAGAACACCCAAGAGCCCAACAGGCGGCCGAAAAACCGAAAGGTAAAACGGACCAGCAGAGGCAGACCCCGAGGAGCCTGTGGAAGGTGGCCCCAAGCCCCAAGGGCAGTACTTACAGGGCACCTAGGGAAGGCAGCCCTAGGCGCATGCAGCCCGAGTACTGAAGATAACTCCTGGCTCTCGCACCCACAAAACTAACACCACACTCAAAGCACAGTGCAGTAGCGACACCGGAGCCAGAGCACACGACCATCGCCCATAGCATCAGCCTCAAGAACTGAGGTGTGGGTAGCCGGCGCAGGGGGTCTGGGGCTCCCCCTTCCCCCTCCCGGGGAGGGGGGAGCTGCGCAGACAGCGGCGCGGCAGTGTGTGACGTCACACTAATTTGCTTGTTTTCGGTTGGGGAGTTCTATCCACTAGTTCGGTATTAGGTAGCAATTTTAACCAGAATAGGGGTTTGTTTTGGGGCGCTTACCTTTCTGGGTGCCTGTTCCGGTCGATGGCAGACATAGAATGCTTCCAACTACACGGGGGCTTCTATAGGCCATTGCTCCCCTTGCCTCTCTGAGGGGGCCCGGTTCTGGCCGTGGTCCCCGGTAGGCCTAAGAACTCCATACACATGACTGATGCCAAAGTCTGACATTAGCATATCAGCCTGGGATAGCTCCGGGGAGCCGACGGGGCTCCCCCCAGAAAATGCCAATTTCCAAATCCATTCACATTCTGATAATAATGGCTGAGGGTTATTTTTCTCTGTGAGAAATAAATCAATTTCTAATCTGAGCTCAAAGAAATGCAGCAAAACCTTTCCACAACTAAGCCATCTAACTGCTGTATAATAAGGCAAGTTAACAAACTCCGCATCAATTTCTTTCAAGAAATCACGGAACTGGCGATGGTTGAGTGCATGAGATCTAATGAAATTAACCACAGAAACAACATGTTTCATGACACAAGACATATCAACATATTTTAGGCACAATGCTTGTTGATGGATAAGGCAATGCAGAAAAATGGGTTTTGAGAATCCTCCAACCTCACAAGCTGTTGTAATTTGCCCAACCAAACCCTTCTTTGTCCCAGACATATTCTTTCCTCCATCAATTGTCACACACTGCACTTGTTTCCATTCCAGGTTATATTCTGTCATAGTTTTACTTACTTCATTGAAAATGTCCTCTCCAGTTGTTGTGGTGTGCATGCTGTGAACTGATGCTAATTCTTGGCTCACATTAAATTCACTATCAACACCACGAATGAATACTAAGAGCTGAGAAGTATCACACACATCAGTTGATTCATCCAACGCAAGAGAATACCAACAAAATCTTTTTGTTTTTTCCTTTATTTGCCGAATTATGTCGCCTCCTAAATCTTCAATTCTACGAGCAACAGTATTTGACCCAAGACTTATCATTTTGAAGAGGTTTACTTTTTCTGGACATACCTCTCCTGCTGCTTCCACTATACACTCTTTTATTATACTACCATCAGTGAAAGGTTTTCCTTTTTTAGCCAACACATAGGCAACTTTGTAACTGGCTCTAGTTGAAGTTTCATTTTCAGATTTTTTCTTACTGAAAACAGCTTGTTGAGAATGCAGACTGTGCTGAAATGATTCAAACTTTTTAGTGCGTTCTGCTCCTGTGATGTGAGAATAACTTGAGCCATGTTTAGATTCATAGTGCCGACGAATATTGTATTCCTTCAGAACAGCAACACTGTCTCTACATATTATGCATAAAGCTTTATCATTTGCTATCACAAAAAAGTACTTTATCTTCCATTCGTCATTGAACCGACGGCACTCACTGTCCACTTTTCTTTTCTTTATCTTTTCCATAGCTGAAAACATAAGGGTAAAATAAATGAAATAAATTCTACAGGAAAAAAACAGCTTGTATGTGGTGTTAAAAAGCATAGCATATTATTATAAAGTGGTAAATATTATGGCAACAGCTTTCGTTGATAAACTTAATGGTTACCATTTTAACTATTTTAAACATGCAATATTTCTGGGGGGAGCCCCGTCGGCTCCCCGGAGCTATCCCAGGCTGATATGCTAATGTCAGACTTTGGCATCAGTCATGTGTATGGAATTCTTAGGCCTACCGGGGACCACGGCCAGAACCGGGCCCCCTCAGAGAGGCAAGGGGAGCAATGGCCTATAGAAGCCCCCGTGTAGTTGGAAGCATTCTATGTCTGCCATCGACCGGAACAGGCACCCAGAAAGGTAAGCGCCCCAAAACAAACCCCTATTCTGGTTAAAATTGCTACCTAAAACCGAACTAGTGGATAGAACTCCCCAACCGAAAACAAGCAAACTAGTGTGACGTCACACACTGCCGCGCCGCTGTCTGCGCAGCTCCCCCCTCCCCGGGAGGGGGAAGGGGGAGCCCCAGACCCCCCGCGCCGGCTACCCACACCTCAGTTCTTGAGGCTGATGCTATAGGCGATGGTCGTGTGCTCTGGCTCCGGTGTCGCTACTGCACTGTGCTTTGTGTGTGGTGTTAGTTTTGTGGGTGCGAGAGCCAGGAGTTATCTTCAGTACTCGGGCTGCATGCGCCTAGGGCTGCCTTCCCTAGGTGCCCTGTAAGTACTGCCCTTGGGGCTTGGGGCCACCTTCCACAGGCTCCTCGGGGTCTGCCTCTGCTGGTCCGTTTTACCTTCCGGGGGGGCGGCAGAGGCATTCGAGTCTTGTCTCCCGGCCGAAGCTTCAGGGTCTGATCAGTGGGCCCCCCTTCCTCCAGCTTTTTCGGCTGCTCCGTCCTTGTCTTGTGGGGTCGGGGCTTGGGGAGAGGACTCGGCCTCGGGTCCTGTGGTGACGGACCTCGAGGCTGGGGAGGGGCTGACTTGGGGGCCTTGGGCCCCGCTGGACCCCGCTTGGGTTTTTCTTCCCACTGAGCGGGGCTTATTGTTACAAGGAGTGGGGTTTTCTTTCCCCCCCTCTGCGTACGAGTTGGATTTGGTGTCGGCCCCTCCCCGGGTTCGGTTCCGTCCTTCCGGAGGTTTTCGGCTTATCGCATCCAACCTGGTGTGGTGCGAGCGGCCTTTGCGGCTTACCTCCTGCGTGACCCGGATTATGCCTCGGAAATGGATCCGTCCACGTTCAGGTTTGGGACTTCGTTCCCTTTCTGGCTCTGTTACGAGGTTCTGGAGTCGTCCTGGCTAGCAGACTGCCCCTTGTTTGGTCTGGATTCCTGGCATTCCTTCTGTCGTTCCCGCACGCTGGAGTGGCGGGAACCTTCCACAGTGCTTCAGGTTTTCCTGGGGGGTGAACTTGAGTACCTGAATGAGTGCTTGTTTGCCCCTGCCCTTCCCCGCGATGTGGGCGTTATTCAGCTCCATGTGCAGGTTCCCTCCCTTTCGGCGGCGCTCGTGGCGGAGGACTTGCGCGCTCGGGGCCTTTTGTGTTCGGCCTTGCGGTTCTTTTCCCTCCTGGAGCTGTCTTCGGATTGGCTCGTGGAGGATGTGGGGACGCTTGGGTCCGTCCCGGGGTCCGGCACCTTGTCCTCGGCTGCGCGTTCGTCGGCTGCCTTGTTGAAGCTGTTCACGCCGATTTTGCGGGATGCGGTTTCCCTGTTCTATGCTTCCCGTCTCGCGTGTCGGCAGGCGGTGCTGGGTTCCTCCGTGGAATCTGCTTGGGCTCTGGCTCTTAGGCGTTCTTCACCTTTTTGTCCTCTCCTGTTTGGGGAGTCGGCCGTGGCGCAGTTTATTCAGGCTGCGTCGGCGGCTTGTCGTCCGATGTCGGACTTGTTGGTTTTCCGGGGGTCCCGGGGTGGGTCTTCCCGGAAAGGTCGTGCCAGGGCTCGGGGTTCCTCTCGTCGTGGTAGGCCTCTGGTGTCAGGTTTGGGGTTGGCTCCTCCTGCGGACCCTCCCTCGTCTGGTCGGGGCGGTGTTCGAGCTGTGCGGGGTTCTGGGTCTCGTAAGGGTCGCCGGCCCTTTCGCGGTTTGCCCCCTTGACGGGGCGATGGGGGGGCGGCTTGCGCTGTTCGCCCGCGCCTGGTCCCACGATTCGTGGGCCTTTCGGGTCGTGTCTCGCGGCCTGCGGTGGCGTTGGGTGGCCCCTCCCCCCTTTGGGGGGTCGGGGCTGGCAGGGCAGGCTTCTTCCCCTGCGCTCTGTCGAGTCGTCTTGGAGTAATTACCTAAGTGTAATTACCTAAGTGTAGTTACAGGATGAGAGCTACGCTCGTGGTGTCCCGTCTTCCCAGCACTCTTTGTCATATAACGCTTTGAAACTACTGACGGTCTTGGCCTCCACCACCTTCTCACTTAACTTGTTCCAACCGTCTACCACTCTATTTGCGAAGGTGAATTTTCTTATATTTCTTCGGCATCTGTGTTTAGCTAGTTTAAATCTATGACCTCTTGTTCTTGAAATTCCAGGTCTCAGGAAGTCTTCCCTGTCGATTTTATCAATTCCTGTTACTATTTTGTATGTAGTGATCATATCACCTCTTTTTCTTCTGTCTTCTAGTTTTGGCATATTTAATGCTTCTAACCTCTCCTCGTAGCTCTTGCCCTTCAGTTCTGGGAGCCACTTAGTAGCATGTCTTTGCACCTTTTCCAGTTTGTTGATGTGCTTCTTAAGATATGGGCACCACACAACAGCTGCATATTCTAGCTTTGGCCTAACAAAAGTCATGAACAATTTCTTTAGTATATCGCCATCCATGTATTTAAATGCAATTCTGAAGTTAGAAAGCATAGCATAGGCTCCTTGCACAATATTCTTTATGTGGTCCTCAGGTGATAGTTTTCTATCTAGAACCACTCCTAAATCTCTTTCTTTATCAGAATTCTTTAAAGATTTCTCACATAATATATAGGTTGTGTGGGGTCTATGTTCTCCTATTCCACATTCCATAACATGACATTTATTAACATTAAATTCCATTTGCCAAGTGGTGCTCCATATACTTATTTTGTCCAGGTCTTCTTGAAGGGCATGACAGTCATCTAAATTTCTTATCCTTCCTATTATCTTAGCATCATCAGCAAACATGTTCATATAATTCTGTATACCAACTGGTAGATCATTTATGTACACAATAAACATCACTGGTGCAAGAACTGAACCCTGTGGTACTCCACTTGTGACATTTCTCCATTCTGATACATTGCCTCTGATTACTGCCCTCATTTTTCTATCAGTCAGAAAATTTTTCATCCATGATAGAAGCTTACCTGTCACCCCTCCAATATTTTCCAGTTTCCAGAACAACCTCTTATGTGGAACTCTGTCGAAAGCCTTTTTTAGGTCCAGATAGATGCAGTCAACCCAACCATCTCTTTCCTGTAATATCTCTGTGGCTCGATCATAGAAACTTAGTAAATTCGATACACAGGATCTTCCAGATCGAAAACTATACTGTCTGTCTGATATTATATCATTTCTCTCTAGGTGTTCTACCCATTTAGTTTTGATTAGTTTTTCCAATACTTTCACTATTACACTTGTCAATGATACAGGTCTATAATTGAGGGGGTCTTCCCTGCTGCCACTTTTGTAGATTGGAACTATGTTAGCCTGTTTCCACCCGTCTGCTACGATTCCTGTACACAGGGATGCCTGAAAGATCAGGTGAAGTGGAATGCTGAGCTCAGATGCACATTCTCTCAGAACCCATGGTGAAACGCCATCTGGGCCAGCTGCTTTGTTCTTACCGAGCTCTTTGAGCATTTTTTCCACTTCGTCTCTAGACACCTCTATGTGTTCTATGTTGTTCTCTGGAATTCTTATTGTATCTGGTTCCCTAAAGATTTCATTTTGTACAAACACACTTTGGAACTTTTCGTTTAGTGTTTCACACATTTCCTTTTCATCTTCCGTGAATCTATTTCCCATTTTCAACCTCTGAATATTATCCTTTACCTGCAATTTGTTGTTTATGAATTTATAGAATAGACCTGGTTCTGTTTTACATTTGTCCGCAATCCCTTTTTCAAAATTTCTTTCTGCCTCTCTCCTCACTGCCGTGTAGTTGTTTCTCGCATCTTTGTATCGCTGGTATGTTTGGGGGTTCGGCCTCTTCCTGTATTGATTCCATTTTTGTGTCTTTCGGTCTCTAGCCCTCTCGCAATTTCTATTGAACCAATCCTGTTTCCTAGTTCTGCATCTCTGTTTTGGTATAAATTTTTTTGTGCCTTTATCATATATTTTACAAAACTTGACATACATCTCATTCACTTCCTTGCCTAGCATCAAGTCTGTCCAATTATACTCACTAAAAAAATTTCTAAGGTCACCATAATGTCCTCTCCTGAAGTCTTGTTTTTCAACTGCTTCAACCTCCTTATTTTCTTCCAGCTTATAACGCATTGCATACTTTATTCCCAAAAAGACATGGTCACTTTTACCCAAGGGAGGAAGGTACTGAATGTCAAATATCTCTTCCTCCTTCCTGGTAAATATCAAATCTAGCATGGAGGGAACGTCCCCTTCCCTCATCCTCGTAGCTTGTTTAACATGTTGATACAAGAATGTTTCCAGGATGAGGTCTACAAATTTACAGGTCCAAAAATCTTCTGTTTTAGCTTCATATGCTTCCCAGTCTATGGATTTCAAGTTGAAGTCACCGACTATCAACAGTCGTGATCTATCGTTATCCGCTCTCGCTATAATCTCTCTCATTATTGTTATAAGACCATCACGTTTACTATCTAGCTCCTCCTTTGACCATGTGCTGCTTGGCGGTGGACTATATGCATTTATCATCATTAGTTTATCATCCTCATAGCAGATCTCTAGTGCTATTATGTCAACTTCTTGTGGATTGGCAGTCATTATTTCCTTCACCTTTAGGTGTTCTTTTACCAGCACAGCAACGCCACCGCCTTTCCTAATTTTTCTGTCCCGTCTCCAAATTGAGTAGCCCCTTGGGAATATGACCTCATTTAAAATTACATCTTCAAGTTTTGTCTCCGTGAGTGCAACAATGTCTGGTGTCTGCAGCTGTATTACATCACTTAACTCCAGTATCTTCGATCTCACTTCATCTATGTTGGTGTATGCAATCTTCAGGAACTTGTTCCCCCTTTCCTTATTCTTCACTCCCCCTCTCTCTATTGATTTTGTTGGTTTGCCTTTATGTACCACTTTACTGGTTTGCCTACCCCTATCACTTTGTAGAAAAAAGAATTTATTTCTTCTTCATTCCTGCTCTCATTTAAATGTTTTGCCTCGGCGAGGTTCAGTTTCAGCTTCTCTCTATCTTCTTTTGAAAGATCTCGTCTTAACGACCACCCTTTCCCATCCTCATCCCTTTGCAATTTTCTAGCGTTCCTTAGTACTTCTTCCATCTGTTTGGCACCGTTTAGGGTGATCCTCAAAGGTCGATCTTTCCCTTTTACGTACCTGCCTATTCTCCTGTAGTCGCACACATTCTCTCTGTTTGTAAGACCTTCCACGAGGCCAACAATTTTATCTACTACTCTAGCTTCTTCTACAGCTCTTTCTGACCTAGATGTTATCGCTTTTTCATTGCAGCCAAAAATGATCAGGGACTTACTCCGATCAACTGTGTTTTGCACCAACTTCGGGTTAGATGCCAATTCTTTCCTCACTTCTAGCCTAATGTTTGTTTTATCTTGGTTGCTGCAGTGTTTGACTTCCTTTACTGCTTCTTCTATTTTTTCCTTCTCCTTGGCCACTTGTGCATAAGTGAGTTGCATATCTTTCTTGCACTGTTCTATTCCCTGTGTAACTTCCTCCATTTGTGCTGACAAAAGCTGTTTCTCCTGTTGAATTTCCTTGCCTAACCTATTGTAGTCATTTATGTTTAAATTTACTTTAACTTCTTCCAAAGCTATTTTTAAGAGTTTATACGCTTGGGCGTCGTCGAAACGACGTCGTCCCTCAGATGGGTTTCCCGTCTGTTTCCGGTTCCGAAACGGGACTGCGCGGACCTGCGGTTCATTCTGGACTTGTCCCGTCTGAACCCCTGGGTTCATTGCCCCTCCTTTCGGATGACTACGCTGTCTCAGGTTCGGCTCCTCTTGGAGCCGGGAGCTTGGATGGTGTCCCTGGACCTCCAGGATGCTTATTGGCATGTCCCGATTCATCCGCGGTTCAGGGACTGGCTCGGTTTTGTGGTGGGGCGTCTGAGTTACCGCTTTCGTTGTCTCCCGTTCGGGTTGAACCTGGCACCTCGCGTGTTCACACGCCTTACACGGGTTGTGGTGGCTCGTTTGCGTCTCCTAGGTGTTCGGGTGTTGGCCTACCTCGACGACTGGCTGGTTTGGGCTCCCAGCCAGTCAGCTTGCTTGCTAGCCAGGGATTTGGTTCATTCCCAGCTCGCCGGGTTCGGGTTCTTGGTGAACTGGAGGAAGTCCCATCTGGTTCCCTCTCAGGTTCGGACTTGGCTGGGTCTCGTGTGGGACTCTCGAACCGCCTCCTTGTCTCTCCCTCCGGAGTCTCTCCTGGGGCTGCGGTCCCGGCTTTGTCTGTTTCTGGAGGGCCCTCGGGTCACCCGGCGGTTGCTCGAGGGGCTATGCGGGAGCCTGAACTTCGTGATGGTGGTATACCCGCCGGGTCGGGTTTGGCTTCGACGGCTGTTCTGGTTCCTTCGGGGTTCCCCCTTCCACCTCTCTCGCGATCGCAGAGTTCGACCCCTGGGGGACTTGCGTCGGTTGCTGCGTCACCGGCTTCCTCTTCGGGTTTTTCGGGGTTCAGTGCCTTGGCGCCTACCCGAGCCCTCGCTCGATGTGTACACGGATGCGTCGTCTCTCGGCTGGGGTTTTGTGACCAGTGCTCACCAGGCCGGCCAGGGGCGTTGGGATCCATCCTTCCGTCGAGCTCACAGTACGGTGCGGGAGTTCGCAGCAGTGTGGTTTGCTCTGGGGAGGATTCGGGTGGCCCGCGGATCGACGATTCGGCTCCATTCGGACTGCTCTCCGGTGGTTCATTGCCTGAACCGCGGGGGTTCGATGCGGTCCTTGTCTCTTTGGGGTTGGTCGCTTCGGGTGACTCGTCTGCTGAGTTCTCGGGGTTTGGCTCTCCTGGCGGTTCACGTACGGGGCATGTCCAACGTCTTGGCCGACGCCCTGTCTCGCTTCGTTCCCCTCTCCACGGAGTGGACGGTCGACGACGAGTCCTTCCGTTGGCTTTGCCAGACGTTCGGGCGCCCCGAAGTGGACCTCTTCGCGTCGGCGTGGTCGCGGCGTCTTCCCGTTTATGCGGCGCCCTTCCCCAATTGCGAGGCCGTCGGGGTCGATGCCTTTCGGCTCGACTGGTCGAGGTGGGGGTTCCTGTACCTCTTTCCCCCGGTTCGGCTGTTGCTCCAGGTCCTGACTCGCTTAGAGACTTACCGGGGGAGAGTTGTCCTTCTGGCCCCTTGGTGGCCGGCCCAGCCTTGGTTTCAGGCGCTGGTTGCTCGGTGTCCGAACCCGAGGGTTTTCCCGCGGCTCCGCCTCTTTCAGCAGATCGGGCCGGTGCGTTGCGTAGCTGGTTCGATCTTCTCCTCGAGTCTTCGCGTATGGTTTTTTTGACTCGGGTCTATCATCATCTCTATGGTGATCAGGTGGCCTCCTTGTTGGTGTCCCACCTGAGGGCTTCTTCTCGGCGGCAGTATGAAGTTTCCTGGCGGTCCTTCCGTTTCTTTTTGCGTCTTCGTCGTGTTAGCTCTTTGTCTGTTCGGGTGGTCTTGTCCTTCCTCTCGTGGTTGTTTCAGGACCGTCATCTTATGCCTAACACTGTCGCTTCGTATCGTGCGGCGCTGGCGGAGCCGCTTCAGCTTGCTTTCGGTATCGATGTTTCGTCTGCGCCGTTTCGCAAGCTGTCTCGTGCATTGTTTCACCTCCGGCCTGCTCATGCGTCGCCTGAGCCGTCCTGGTCTTTGGACAGAGTGCTCGCTTTCCTTTCATCTCCTCGTTTCGTTGTGGCTCCTTCGGTCCAGGATTGTTTTTCCAAGGCACTTTTCTTGTTGGCTTTGGCCTCTGGGGGTCGGGTAGGGGAGCTTCATGCTCTCCTCCGGCGCAGGGGTTTCTGCTCTTTTGGTCGTGGTGATAGTTTTGTTCGTTTGCAGCCGTCTCCTTCTTTTCTGGCAAAGAATGAGACTGCTGCGTTCCGGAGGGGTCCATGGGTGGTTAATGCTTGGTTGGTCAGGCCGGGGGTGCATCATGTTTTGTGTCCGGTTGCGGCGCTTCGCCGTTATTTGCGCGCCACAGCTTCTGTGTCCGGGGACGCGCTGTGGGTTGATCCGGTTTCCCTTCTTCCCTGTTCGCGGGTTCGGGTCTCTCAGGTCGTCCGCAGGGTTATTAGGTCCAGCCAGCCTGCGGTCTATCCCCGTGCCCATGACGTTCGTAAGTTCGCGGCTCTTGCTGCCGTCTTTGGGAATATGTCTTGGTCTGATATTCGGGCGCCGGGATTTTGGCGGTCGAACAGGGTCCTGGCTGCTCGTTACCTTGTGAATGTCCCTGGGCCTCGTCGGGCCTGTGTTGCTTTGGGTCGGCGGTTGCAGCCAGTTGTCTCGGCTTCGAGTTGAGGGGTGAGCTACGACCGCCTCCCGGGTAAGTCCCTCTTTTTCTGTCTGTGGGTAGTTAGCTTCGGGGAGCCGACGGGGATCCCCCCAGAAAACCAGAGTTGAATGTAATGAAACGCCATTTTCTGGGTGAGTCCCGGAGGCTCCCCGGCATCCCTCACTCCCTCCGGTCGGCGGTTTTTCGCGTTTTTGACATCCAGCCTCAAGAACTGAGGTGTGGGTAGCCGGCGCGGGGGGTCTGGGGCTCCCCCTTCCCCCTCCCGGGGAGGGGGGAGCTGCGCAGACAGCGGCGCGGCAGTGTGTGACGTCACACTAGTTTGCTTGTTTTCGGTTGGGGAGTTCTATCCACTAGTTCGGTTTTAGGTAGCAATTTTAACCAGAATAGGGGTTTGTTTTGGGGCGCTTACCTTTCTGGGTGCCTGTTCCGGTCGATGGCAGACATAGAATGCTTCCAACTACACGGGGGCTTCTATAGGCCATTGCTCCCCTTGCCTCTCTGAGGGGGCCCGGTTCTGGCCGTGGTCCCCGGTAGGCCTAAGAACTCCATACACATGACTGATGCCAAAGTCTGACATTAGCATATCAGCCTGGGATAGCTCCGGGGAGCCTCCGGGACTCACCCAGAAAATGGCGTTTCATTACATTCAACGCTGGTTTTTTGGCTACAATAGTATTATTGCTATTTTGTATAACTAAGATAAAGGCATTGTCAAAGTACAGAGAAAAGAATATTGTACAGTGTTTGTGCTCCCTGAAACGGAAGCAGCGAAGCCCCACTCGCCCTCCATCCCCACAATATACAGTTATACACAACTGATTGGTTGTAATGCACAACACATACCTACCAGTATTAGTATCTGTGCGTCACACTATCGAGAGAGAGGAAAACTGACTCGGGTTGAGCGCCACCAGTCAGCAGCCCCAGCTTTGAATAATTCTGTGATGCCATTCGTACGATAATTATTTTTTCAAGGCCACCACACAGGGATTTGTTTGGAGGGCCGGATGAAATTATGTGGCGGGCCGGATGTGGCCCGCGGGCCATAGTTTGGAGACCCCTGGTCTAGAGGTATATGCTAATGCATATATGCATACTGCATATATTCATTAGCATACTATAAAATTATGAATATTCAGCATATCTTTATAAAGGAAATTATTTATTATATTTTTTCTAGGTTCAAGAGTTGATGGCAATGGGTTCCCTTCTTGACTTTCTTCTTGAACATGAGAAAGAAGTTCTTGTTGATTTCCATCTTAAACTATGGGCTGCACAGATTGCTGAAGGTAAGTCTTTTCTGGAGGGAGACCCCCAGTAGCTCTCCAAAACTTACTTTCTAAGATTGCTTTATACTACAAGTCACACCAGTCACACAAGTTCTGTTTGGCCTACCAAGGACCAGACTCAGAACTTGGTCCCCTTCGCAGAGGTGCAGGGAGCAGCAGACAATCTGCCTCCCAACCAGTAAAAGCCTCTAGAAAGTTGGTGAACCTTTACAGACAACTGGAGGGCTCACAGAAAACAAAACCTCTCAACAACCAAACAACTCCACAAATAACCTACACAGAATGAGGGATTCACTCAGTTTAGCCCAAAACTCATTAGTATCAATTGTCACCAGCAGGAATCCCAGCCCCCCAGCCCTCAGCTGGCTCCCATCTCAGTTCTGTTGCTGATGAGGCAGCATTTGGATTTACCTGTGTTTTCCGGTCCGTCAGTTGTGGGCAAGCCCCAACACTTCAAGCTAAGTGTCCACCATCTTTGGACACTGTTGTCCTTCCGAGGTCTTGCTTCGTGTATTTTTGTTGTTGTAGTATTAGCTTTACATCCATGTTTTTGACCTTGCTTGCTGTGTGGGCTTGGCTCTTGTTGCATATTTGGCTGAATGGACTCATGGATTTCTTCCATGAATGTTGCTCCTGCATGAACAGAGTTATCTTCTCTGGTGTGTTAGGGAGTCCGACCTTGAGAGGCCTGGCCCCCGGAATGAAGAGCCTCACCTTGGGCTAATAACAGTGCTATGATTCCTCTCTTTGGGCCATTGGCTGAAATTATTTGGTTGTGCTGGGGTATACTGGGAATTGCACAATTTTTTATATATGGCTCGCCGTGGTTGCCATTTGTAGCCTGATTGCTTTGGCTATGTTTGGTGACTGTTCTTCCAGTGAATGGCCCCAGTGCCTGGGGTTTCTTCTTGGCTAGCTGCCTTAACCACCGTGTTGCACCGACTTTATTGTGAAATTTCCTTGGTGCGCATGAAATCAAGTGTTCCCAAAAAATCTTTTTTCTTTTTAAAATAATAAATTCCCTTCCCTGAACACGTGTATATAAAAAATAATGTCAAATTCCACTTACTTTGGCCGTGAGGAGGTGGACAAGGTGCGATGTGACGTCATCATGGGCTGGCCGCTGGTACATGAGTCGCGCAGACATGGTCGCTCGGGCCATTCAAGACCCGCCAGTTGCCACAATTATATTTATAAATATTATTTCTATGTATTTTCAATGCTTTCTAATGTTTTTTCGTATCGTATCAGATGTATAAATGTGTCCTGACAATGTATATAAAGTATAACGTCCATAATGTTCCATGGAACTTTGATACATGTCACTAAAGTGTCCTCAATAAAGGTTTATTGTTGCAATATTACTTGTTTTACTTTCACTAATAATACATTATATACAGTTTCACACACTATTTACAAAGTAACACACTGTATTACACTCTTAGTACTTAGCAAGCGTGTGATATTCAAAGAAGCAGTCCATGAGATACAGCGGGATTTTGCACACGACACATATGGTACACACAGATTTTCACTTCCTTGGTTTTCGTTCTGAGTGCTTGCAAACAATGCACTCACGTATGCCTTTGGCCTTAGTTCCTGTAGGTGGTAGGTAGGCAGGCAGGCAGGCTTGTGAATTGCAAAAGCCTCTTTACCAGCCAGTCTGTTGGAAACTAAATGCACTCTGGTTGGGGCATGATAAGCTGTTCTTACGCTATCTTCCTGGCCATACTTGGTGAGTAATTGTGACAGCAGAGCTTCACTAAACACGCGAATTGAAGGTTTTCTGTGGGGAGCCCCTACGGCTCCCTGGAGCTTATCGGGCTAATGTATGTTATATTAGACCAGGACATTAGCTAAGGAGTTCAGACCTACCAAGGACCAGCAGCAGAACCTGGCCTCTTCAGAGAGGTTGCAGGGAGCAATGGCCCTGGAAAAAACCCTTGTGTTTGGGGATTTCCTATCTGCCATCGACTGAGGTTAAGCACCCAGAAAGGTAGGCATAACAAAACAAACCCCACATGGTAAAAAACTAAAACAAAAAACCGAACAGAGAGGTAGAAACTCCCTACAATCACATGGAAACAAGCAAACAAGCAAACATCACACTTTACTGCCGCGCCGATAGTCTGCGCAGCCCTCCCCACCCCGAGAGGGGGAGGGGGGAGCCCCGGACCTACCGCGCCGGCTGCCAAGCTTCAGTTCGTAAGCTAATGTGAACCGGGATAGATGCTTCTCTGGCCTCAGTTTCCTAGGCGGTGTTTGCCTTGTGTGGCATTCACTGCCGTGTGTTGTGTTGTGCGGTGGCCAGGAGTACCTCATCAGTGCCAGGGCTGCATGCGCTTAGGGGCTTCCTTCCCTAAGCACCCTGTGAGTACTGCCCCTGCATAACAGGGTTATCTTCCCTGGGGCGTTCGGGAACCATTCCCGTAGAGATTCTTGCTGCTCAGCATTTGCCTCGACCTTGGGGCCAGCTGGGGCTGGTGTCCCTTGTTTGGCCCTGGGTAGGGATTGGTATTGTGCTGGTTAGGGCGTCAAGGTGTTGTGCAGCCTGCCACCTAAGCGGCGACCGGTTCTTGTTGCCTCTGGAGACAGTGTACTTTTGCTGGGTTTTTCTTTTGTTTTTATTTTCATGTCTGATGGGGGTCTGCCCAGTGTGGCTGTAGTTCCACTGGTAGTGTTTGGTGGCCCTCTGCTAGGCTCCCGTGATTGTACACGTTGCAGGGGTTTTCAGTGCTATCCTCTATCCTCTTCTTATTTTTGGGGTTTTTAACCTGTTAGCAACACCTTGCCCGGGCTTCCCGTAGCAGTCAGCCTACGGGCCCTGGAAACCCCTGTCTGGGCTCGGGGGACCATTGAATGTGTCTGCCTGTTGGTCACTGACACCTTGACCCGGAGTCTTGCGAGAGAAATTCTCTGCTTGTTCTCCAGTACTCTCCTGATGTTATTACTGTTCAGAGTACAGGCGGCATCCGTGTTGTAAGCTAGGTTAGGTTGCTGTAACATGCTAGGTTGGTTTCCCACTCGGATGCCCCGCGGCCGCCCCGTTTTGGTTAGGTGCTGTTCGCCCCTTTCCCTCCCTGTTCCCGGCTCCGGACCGTCTGCGGGTTTCGGGGTCGGGGCGGGGTTTAGTTGGGGCCGAGACTCGGGCGGTTTTCGGGGGCTGCCTCGTTCGGGTTGGGGGACGGAGATTTTCAAACCTGATCCTCTTTCCAAGGCTTCTGGGTCCTACCAGCGGCCCTTTCTTGCTGCCTTTCCCATGGACCCTTCCTTTTCTTTAAGGGCGGAGGGCTTGGAGGACGGCTCTGCCCCGGGGCCTCTGTTGCTGGTTTACAGGGCTGTGGGGGATGCCTGCTAGCAGTTCTGGGGCGGTTTGCCCCTGCCTGGGTTTTCTGCTTTGGGGCGGAGTTTTTCGCCCATCCAGTCTACTTGCTTCCCACTTTTGTTGGCGTGTTTTTGTATCTTTAGCGTCGGTCACAGCCCTCTGTTCTGGCGGCCATTTTCGTCTGCCGGTTTCCCGGCGTGGCCGCCAGGGCGGCGTTGGGGTTTATTGGGTGTGCAAGCGAGCGTCTTGGATGAGTTTTCACCTTTTTTCAGGGGTTTTATTCTCCTGTTGTCGTTTCTTTGCTTTTCTGGTGTTTTCTGCCCATTTCCTGTTCCTCTGGGAACGTTTGGGTGTTGATTTTACACCGGGTTTCCCTTTTTGTCTGTTTTGGGTTTGGGCCCTTGACTTTGGGCTCAGTGTCCTGACTGTTATGCTTGCTCCCACACTTTGTCCCTCAGTTTTCGGTCTGTTATGACCGTTTCCCTGGGGGTTGTGTCTGGGGCTGTGCTTTGCCTTTCTGTGGTGTTTCTGCACCGGCAAATGTGGTGTACAGTGAAGAGAAGAGCAGTGAAGAGCAAAGGTGGCATAGGCACAATCAGAGAGCACTGTATAAACATCAGAGGTCCGCGGTTGTTCAACGTCCTCCCAGCGACTATAAGAAATATTGCCGGAACAACCGTGGACATCTTCAAGAGAAAACTGGACTGCTTTCTAAGAGAAGTTCCGGATCAGCCGGGCTGTGGTGGGTATGTGGCCCTGCAGGCCGCTCCAAGCAACAGCCTGGTGGACCAAACTCTCACAAGTCGAGCCTGGCCTCGGGCCGGGCTCGGGGAGTAGAAGAACTCCCAGAACCCCATCAAGCAGGTGGTTTGGGCTCCCCCTGGTTCGATTCCGGGTTCCTTTGGGCTCTTTGGTTTCGTTCCAGAGGTTTCTTCCTCTTGGGGCCCCCTTTGTGGGTTCAGGGGGCTTTGTTTCCTCGTGTGACCCGGTTCTGCCTTGTGGAGTTCCATTGTCTTCTTGGCTTGCAGACTGATCTTTTTGGGTCTAGGCACATGTTGTGGTCGTGCTGGGGCTTTGAGGTTTCGTTGTCGAGGTGGACCTTTTGATGCAGTTTTGTGCCTTCTTTGCCTGGCCGGCGTGGTGCTCTCTGCCCACTGGTCGGCGGCTTGTACTTTTCTTTTAAAGTGTAGTATCCACTCAATTTAACGGCCTATATGGGGCTGTACCCTGGTCGTTATTTCCGGAGCTCTGTTATTTCCGAAGTTAAGTCGGGTCGGGTAATTTTTCAAGTAACATTCAGGTAGGATATATTTTATACTGTATAACTAAAATTAAATAAAGTTTATTGTGTAATTGCATTCCAATTTAGTGCCACGCCGACGATTAAGCCAGCTGGTGGCTGCTGCATGGATGATGTGTGAACACGGTCTGATCAAGTCCAGATAGATGGGAAAAAATTGGTTCATTCGTTTGTATTGTGAAATATTTCATGTATCAGTCAGTGATTGTTAATATTTTCTCAATAAAATTTTAGAGATGTGTTTTGTTTTACCCTGAACAGTGCAGGTAATGTATTTTTAAATTATTATTACGACACAGGCTGTGGCGGCCATGCCATACACTGGCGATCGAGCCTTGTCACTGAGAGCTAGCCAAGACGAAATATTTTGAGCTCACCTTTTCTCTGCTAATGATAGAATATACATTTGCACATATTAATATGTAGCTTTTGTTGAAAAAAAAAACAATTAATATATTGTAATACTATAATAAAATTGGTAAATTGACTTACTTTTAATGAAGCTGAAGATCACAAAGCTGTGAAGATTACGTCATTCTCTGCAACGCTTGTTTTATATTGTTCAGGACTGTATACAGGGTACATACAGTATGTACACATATTTTCAGGCATTCACTTCACACAACAGCTAGCCTTACTACTAATTCACGTGAGTTCTAATTCTAATTCACAATTGAAAATTATTTCTACTGTATATTTACACTGTACAGTATCTTTTTGTCAAGGCCTAAATAAACATTAACATTTACAATACTGTATTCTATCAACACTTTTTACATTAATTTATATGCCTTTCAATCATATTTTACATCGTAAGTGGAGGCTACACTATTTTTGACAGGAATTCAGCATCGGTGGGTGCAACATGGCTTGCAGAGCATTCATTGCCGGCGGATGCTCCATGACTTGTTGATGGGAATTCAGCATCAGCGGGTGCAGCATAGCTTGCAGAGCATTTGTTGCCGGCGGAGGCTGCACAACTTGATGATGGGAATTCAGCATCGACGGGTGCAGCATAGGTTGCAGAGCATTCGTTGCCGCCGGAGGCTGCACAAATTGTCGATGGGAATTCTGCATCGGCGGGTGCAGCATAGCTTGCAGAGCATTCGTTGCCGCCGGAGGCTGCACAACTTGTCGATGGGAATTCAGCATCGGCGGGTGCAGCATGGCTTGTAGAGCATTCGTTTGAGCAACTGGTTGGGTTGAGACTCGGGCGGTCTCGGGGGTTTCCTCTTCCGGGGTGGTGGCAGAGGCATTTGAGTCGGCTCCTCCAGCCGTGCCGTATGGGGTCTGACCAGTGGGCTTCCTTCCTTAGTGTTTGCACGGCTGCCCTGGTTTTTCCTTGTCAAGCTGGGGCTTTGGGGGTGCGGCTCAGCCCCGGGTCATGCCGTCGAGGTTCCCGGGGTTGGGGAGGGGTTGCCTGGGGGGCCTCGGCCCCATTTACCCCTCTTGGGTCCTTGTACCTTTGGTGAGGGGCTGGCAGTTCCTCAGAGTGGGGTTGTTCCTTCCCTCTCTGTGTTCCTGTTGTTTTCGGGTATACCCCTCCCTGGGTTCGGTTCCGTGTTCCTTCAGGTTCGTCGGTCCCGTCGTTCCTGGGTGTGTGTTTCGCCCCCTTTTCCTTACCCTTTTCGCTCTTACGTTGCGATACTGTTCCGAAAAAAAAAATTGAATGTTTGTTCAGGTAAGGTACATTCATACAAGTGTGAAACACGCGTTGATGGATTTATATATTGCCTTGTACATACAATGCCTAAACCACTTCGTATCGTTGTCCCTGCGTGTCCCATGCTCAGGGGTGCTTGTCGTGGTTCTCATTGGTTCGCGAGTCTCTTCATACCTTCCAATATTATTGGAACGTCTGTTGATTTTCAATGAGGTTTCCCTCTGGCTTTTTGTTGGCCTCGTTGGTTACCTTCTGTCATCTGTTTTCTTTTGCTTCGTTTTCGCCTTGTTTTGTTTTCGTGTCGTCTCTACTTCCATTTTCGGCGTTCTTCGTCTTCGTTACGCACGCCTTCCTGGTGTTTGTACGATGTGTGTTTACTTTGTGTCTGTACGTTGTGTGTACGATATGTGTGTCCGCCTGGTGTACGAGTCACGCCTCCCGGTGGACGGGTGGTGCGTTCGTACCTTGTGTGCTGGGGCCGCGATGTGCGTTTTGTTTATGGGCGGTATGCTCGTGTGTTCGCGTCGTTTCTCGTGGTTTTTCCACGGCTTCTTGCTTGTTTTCTTCCTCCGGTCGTAGCCCTCTGGATGCTGAGGGTGTTCTAGATTTATGTCTGGGGGTGTCATTTCGTTCTTCCTCTGCTTCCGGGTGTGGGATGGCTTGGCGTGGCGCCGCCCGCTTCCTCCCCCTCTGTCCTGCTCTGTCTTCTGCGGGGTGCGCGCCTCTGGACGTATTTCTCCTTCGACTTCCGTATTTTATTCAGGTAACGGTACATTCCATGCATACTGCCTCGAGTATGCTTGGCTTTCGGGCACACCATTAGCGCTCTCCTGGTATGTTACTTGCCTCGCCTGTGTTGTGGATCGGTCGTGTGTCTGCTTTGCAGGTGAGGTTGTCATGTCTGGCGCTTCTGTCAGCCATGGGCTGGTTCTCACTTTTTGGTGGGGAACTTGCCTAGTTGTGCTTGCAGAGGTTGAGCTCTGGCTCTTGGGCCCCCGCCTCTCCTGTCAGTTGACAGTTGTGCAGTTTCCTGAACCTCCTGGGCTCTGTCTTCTCTACGGTTGCTCCTGTGGGTGGAGTCTGCCTCCACCACATAGCTTCTTAGTGCTTTCTGCTTCCTTTCCCCTCTGACGTTGCTCTGGGTTTTTTCGTGTCTGTGGTTCCTTTGGGTATTCGGCTTCGTCCTGTGTCCCCTTGTGCATACAACCATACGGACATAAGACCAGAGGAACTGCAGAGGGCCTATTGGCCCGTACGAGGCAGCTCCTATTTCTTCCCAACCATTCCCGCTCATAAACATGTCTAACCCACTTTTGCACAAATCGTGGGGGCCCCACCACCACGTTACGCGGTAATTGGTTCCGCGAATCTCCGAACCTGTTACCTTGCCAGTCATTCCTCAGGTCTTTCCTGATTCTACACTTATCCCTTTTATGCCCATTGTTTCGTATCCAAAATGTGCTACAAGGGTGGCGTGTGCCTCTGTCCCAGTTCTATTGTTTCGCGAAGATTGGTGACAATAAGCACAACCACTCAGAGACTACATATGTTTTGTTGCATATACAGTGGTATGTGGATGTTATTTTGGCGGGCAATGGTGCGAGTTCAGCGCACTGGGAGTCGGTACGGTTTCTCGCAAGTGTCTGTTCTAGACCACACTTGCAGGTCGACTAGTTATTATTCGCTACTCTGCTGCTTCTATGCTCGGGCAATACCTCGCCATTCTCCAAAGGTTGGCAGGCATATTAACTGGAAGTTTGGAACGGTTAGAGTTCCATGATTGGTCCTCCGTAGAGCTTTGCTTCTCTCGTTAGGCTAATGCGTTTGGAGCAAGTATCTTATTGGGATACTCTGCTCACCCCACCACCCTTGTTCACTGCTCCATCCTTGTTTACTCGTTCCCGCTTGGCGGGATTGAGTCGATGGCTCCTAAAAGGGGTGTTGGCGTGGTGTGTTTGGTCACTTTGAGTGGGTTTTCAGTGACTTTTGTCCCTGTCTTTTGTTTTTTTTTGTCCTGTGGGGCTCTGCCCCGCATTTCGGCACTTTTGGTTTCGTTGTCGACACCTGGGTCTTTTCCCTCACGGGACACTCATTCCTTGCCTAACTTTGGTGCCTGACTGCACCCTGCTGTCCACTAGGTCCGTCGGGTATGTATGTCATCCTCTACACATTTTGTGGTTGGTCGTGTGCCTTACTTCCCAGCTGCTCCTTGGGCTGTATTCGGGGTTTTAAATACCTATTCCCGTTTTTCCTCCGCCCATGCTTCACCTATTCGTAATTACCTAAGTGTAGTTACAGGATGAGAGCTACACTCGTGGTGTCCCGTCTTCCCAGCACTCTTTGTCATATAACGCTTTGAAACTACTGACGGTCTTGGCCTCCACCACCTTCTCACCTTGTATATCTGGGTCAGTGCTTCTGGCCTATCCTGTTGTTTGGTGCTCAGGTGGGCCTCTGTCCATGTTCAGTTCCCTTTGGACTTCTCCGGTGTTCCATTTTGGTACGAGATCCTGTGATCTTCTATGTGACTTCCTGCAGGCTTCGGTGTTGCGCTGTCTGTGGGGGGTTGTGGACTTTTGGTCTGCCGCTCCTGCCTTTCTGGTTCCTTTTCTTGGGACCAGGTTTGCTGGGTTCCGGTCCTGGCTCCGGTTTTTCTTTGTTCCTTTTCCGGATCGGGTGTGTTTGCTTTCCTGCAGTTCACGTCCTGGGTAGTTCTCCTCTTGGGTGCCTCTGGGACGCGTGCGTCTCTCTTCCCTGCTGGAGCTGGTTATCTTGCTTCTTTGAGTTGCGGGGTCGCAGTTTTTAGATTCGCATTTTGCGCCTTCGTTCGTGGTGCTAGTTTCTTGTCGTTTGTGTCGGCACTGGTGGGTTCCTTATTGGTCTCCCACCTGCGTGTTTCATCTCAGGGGCGGTGTGTGGTTTTCCTGGTAGTCCTTCCAGTTTTCCTATCACTGCGAAGGGTCCTTCGGTCTTTGATAGGGTTGGCTTGTCTTCCCTTCGGGGTTGTTCCAGGTCCGTCGTCTGGGCTCGTGTCCTGTCACCTCGTATTGGTTGGTGCTGGCGGAGCCGCTCCTGCTTGCGTTCGGTGTTGCGGTTCCTTCTGCTCTGTTCCACTTGCTGTCCTGGGCGTTGTTCCCCTCTGGCCTGCTCTTGAGTTTTTGGGGCCGTCCTGGTCGTTGGCCTGGGTGGTCTTTTTCTTCTCGTTTGGGTCTTTGTTTTGTCTCTGGTTTTGGTTGTTCAGTTAGGACGTGTGGTATCCGCCTCCCGGTTCCTTCCCTGCTTTACTTATCTTTTGGTAAGGTAGCTCCGGGGAGCCGACGGGGCTCCCCCCCAGAAAACCAGCATTGAATGTAATGAAACGCCATTTTCTGGGTGAGTCCCGGAGGCTCACCGGCATCCCTCCCTTCCTCCGGTCGGTGGCGTTTTCGCGTCTTTTGACATCCAGCCTAAGAACTGCCAGTTGGATCGCCGGTGTGGAGGGTCTGGGGCTCCCCCTTCCCCCTCTTGGGGAGGGGGGGGGGGGGTTGCGCAGACAGTGGCGCGGCGACGTGATGACGTCATGCTAGTTTGATAATTTTGTTTGGGGAGTTCTGTCCACTCGTTCGGCTTTCGGTAGCAATAATTTCACCAGAATAGGGGTTTGTTTTGGGGCGCCTACCTTTCTGGGTGCCTATCCCGGTCGATGGCAGACATAGAATGCTCCCAACCACAAGGGGATTTCTATAGGCCATTGCTCCTCGTGCCTCTCTGAGGGGGCCAGGTTCTGGCTCGTGGTCCCCGGTAGGCAAGAACTCTTAGCACTTTGACTGATGCCAGAAAGTTATACATATCCATTCAGCCTGGATAGCTCCGGGGAGCCTCCGGGACTCACCCAGTAAATGGCGTTTCATTACATTCAATGCTGGTTTTTTGCCAGACTTCTCTACCCTATTGCGGCTAAAATATGCCACCTACGATTTTGTTGTTATTTTTTTCCATGATCAGGGAACAAAAATGAACACTTTTATAAGATGAAAGAATTTTTTGGAATTTTTGTTTTGTTGCGCCTGTGGGTGTTAAAGCCATTTGGACCCCTAGCGGTTTGAGGGTTAATGAGTGCTTGTTTTCCCCCTTCCCCCCTGTGCTTTCTCGGGATGTTGGCCTTGTGCAGCTGCACGTGCAGGTTCCTACGTTTTCGGCATCTCTGGTTATGGAGGATTTGCACGCCTGTGGGCATTTGACTTCGATCTTGCGCTTCTTTTCCCTTCTTGAGCTGTCTTCTGCCTTGCTTGAAGAGAATGTGGAGGCATTGAGTGTCGGGCTTTTATCTGGGGTGCTTTCCTCATTGGCTAGGGCGTCGGCCACATTGTTGAAGCTGTTTGCGCCTATCCTGAAGCAGGTGGTGTGTCTGTTCTGTGCTTCTCGCCTCACGTGCCATCAGGCTATGCTCGCCCTCTGTATGGAATCCACTTGGGCCCTGACTCTTAGGTTTTTGTCTCCATTTTGTCCATTGCTGTTTGTGAAGGCTGCTGTTATGCAGTTTCTGCAGGCAGCTTTGTCTAGTTGTCATCCATTGTCAAACTTGTTGGTTCTCCATGGCGGCCATTCTCGGCCTTCTCGGAAAGGTTGTGCCTGGGCTCAGGTTCCGCTGCTTGAGGTGGGTAATTGGTGCCAGTTTCTGAGCTGACGTTGCCTTCGTAGTTGGCGTCATCTGGTTGGCACAGTGATCACTCTGTTCGGCAGTTGACTTCTTGTAAGAGGCATCGGCCCTTTAGCACTTCGCCCTTTTGATGGGGGTGATGGGGGAAGGGGGGGAGGCTTGCTCTGTTTGCTTGTGCTTGGTCCCACGAATTGTGGGCATTTTCGATCGTGTCATCTGGCCTGTGGTGGCGTTGGGTGGCTCCTCCTCCTCCTCCTTCGGGGGGATTGGGGCTGGTGGGGCAGGCTTCTTCCCCTGCACTTTGTCAGGTCATCTAGGATTGGGGGTGGTCGAAACATTGTTTCCATTGCCGAAATGGGACTGTGCGGATCTGTGGTTCATTCTGGACTTGTCCCATCTGAACCCCCTAGATTCCTTGCCCCTCCTGTGGGATGACCACTCTGTCTCAGGTCCAGCTTCTGTTGGAACCAGGTGCCTGGATGGTGTCCTCTGGACTTCATGGATGCACATTGGCACGTTGCTATTCATCAGGGGTTCAGGGATTGGTTAGGTTTTGTGGTGGGGTGTCAGACTTCTTCCATTGCCTTCCTTTTGGCTTGAATCTGGGACTTCGCGTATTCACACATCTTACCCGGGTCGTGATGGCCCGTCTGTGTCTGCTAGGGGTTCGGATCCTGACCAGATAGGTCAGGATCCGATCCTGACCGAGGGAGCCGGTCGGCCGAGCGGACAGCACACTGGACTTGTAATCCTGTGGTCCCGGGTTCGATCCCAGGTGCCGGCGAGAAACAATTAGCAGAGTTTCTTTCACCCTATGCTCCTGTTACTTAGCAGTAAAATAGGTACCTGGGTGTTAGCCAGCTGTCACGGGCTGCTTCCTGGGGGTGGAGGCCTGGTCGAGGACCGGGCCGCAGGGACACTAAAAAGCCCCGAAATCATCTCAAGATAACCTCAAGATCTCGACAACTAGCTGGTGTGGGCTCCCATTCGGTTCGCTTGTCTTGTCGCCAGGGATGTGGCTCTTTCCTAGCTCACCATGTTCATGTTCCTGGTGAACTGGAGGAAGTCTCATCTGGTTTCGTCCCGGGTTCGGATCAGGCTGGGTTTTGTTTGAGACTCTTGGACCGTTTCCACGTCTCTCCCTCCAGAGGCGATGCTGCGGCTGCGGTCCCACTTTCGGCTGTTTTTGGAGGGTCCCGGGTCACTCGGCGGTTGCTCCAGCAGTTGTGTGGGAGTTTGAACTTCACTGTGCTTGTCTACCCACTGGGTCGAGTTGGGCTTCTGCATCTGTTCTGGTTCCTTCAGGGACTCCTTCCACTTCTCTCGTGATCTCTGGGTTTGTCCTTCAGGGGCCTTGCATCGGTTGCTGCGTTGCCGGCTTCCTTTAGGGGTTTTCCAGGTTCAGTGCCATGGCGCCTTCACATTCCCTCACTCAATGTGTTCACAGACCCCTTGTCCCTCGCTGTGGCAGATTTGACTCGCTTGGGGCTTTTATCCGGCTTCATTTGGACTACGCCCCAGGGGTTCCTTGTCTAAATCGAGGGGGTTGCTTCAGTCCGCAGCTCTCTAGGGCTGGTGGCTTTGAGCAGTTCTTCTGCTGAGTTCTCGAGGTTTAACTCTCTGTGCGGGTTCACATCTGGGGGGTGTCTAACATCCTGGCGGACAACCTGTCTATTCCTCTGTCCACGGAATGGACAGTCAACGCCGATTCCTTCCGTTGGCTTTGCCGGACATTCAGGTGCCTGGATGTGGACTCCTTTGTGTCAGCTTGGTCTCAGCGTTTCCCAGAGTGTGTGGTGCCCTTTCCCAATTGCAAAGACTTCGCGGTTGGCGCTTTTCGGCTTGATTGATCAAGGTTAGAGTTTCTTTCCTTCTTTTCCCCGGTCCAGCTGTTGCTTCGGGTTCTGGCTCGGCTCGAAAACTTTCAGGGGAAGGAGATGACCCTGGCTCCATGGTGGCAGGCCCAGCCTTGGTTTCAGGCACTGCTGGCTTGGTGTCTGAACCCGAGGTTTTCTCTGCGGTTCTGCTGCTTTAAGCAGGTCGGGCCAGTGAGGTACCTTGCTGGTCTGCCCTACACTTATGCTCTTTGCGCTTGGTGTTTTTGACACGAGTGTATCACCACTTGTTTTTGACACGAGTGTATCAACCTGGTAAGACGCTTCTTTGGCCTCAGTTGCCTAGGCGGTATTTGCCTTCGTGGCTTTCAGTGCTGTGTGTTGTGTTGTGCGGTGGCCAGGTGTTCCGCATCAGTACCGGGGCTGCATGCGCTTAGGAGCTTCCTTCCCTAAGCACCCTCTTAGTACTGCCCCTGCGTGACAGAGTTATCTTCCCTGCGGCGTTCGGGAACCATTCCCGTAGAGGTTCTTGCTATTCAGCATTTGCCTCGCCCTTGGGGCCAGCTGGGGCTTGGGACCCTTGTTTGGCCTTGGGTAGGGACTGGTGTTGTGCTGGTTAGGGCGTCAAAGTGTTGCACGGCCTGCCACCTATGCGACGACCAGTTCCTCTTGCTTCTGGAGACGGTGTACTTTTGCGGGGTTTTTCTTTTGTTTTTATTTTTCTTTGCCTGGTGGGGGTCTACCTAGTGTGGCTATAGTTCCACTAGTAGTGTTTTGTGGCCCTCTGCTAGGCCCCCCCGTGATTGTATATTTCATAGGGGTTTTCAGTGTTGCATCTACCCCTTGTTAGCTTGGGTGTTAACCGGTTAGCAACACCTTCCTTGAGGTTATCTTGAGAGGATTTTGGGGCTTAGTGTCCCCGCGGCCTGGTCCTTGACCTGGCCTTCACCCCCAGGAAGCAGCCCGTACCAGCTGTCTAACTCCCAGGTACCTATTTACTGCTAGGTTACAGGTGCATCAGGGTGAAAGAAACATTTTGCCCATTTGTCTCCGCCTCCACTGGGGATCGAACCTGGAACCTCAGGACTACGAATCGAAAGCACTGTCCACCCAGCTGTCAGGCACCCTGTCGGGGCTCGGTGGACCATTGGATGTCTTTCGGGTTCCAACCCATCTTGTGCGGGTTTGTTAGTTGCTGTGCTCTTGTCTCAGGGTGACAGTCGCCACTTTTACCTCTGTCATGTTGCCTGTTGGGTTACTGACACCTTGACCCGTAGTCTTGCATGAGGTGTTCTCTGCTTGTTCTTCAGTACTCTTCTGATGTCCTTACTGTTCAGAGTACAGACGGCATCCATGTCGCAAGCTTGGTTTTGGTTGCTACAACACACTAGGTTCGTTTTCCACCCAGATGCCCTGGAGCCGCCCCGATTTGGTTAGGTGCTGTTTGCCCCTTTCCTCCCTGTTCCCGGCTCCTGACCATCTGTGGGTTTCGGGGTCGGGGCGGGGTTTAGTTAGTGCCGAGACTCGGGCAGCTTCAGGGGCTGCCCCGTTTGGGTTCGGGACGAAGGTTTTCAAGCCTATTCCTCCTGCCAAAGCTTCTGGGTCTTACCAGAGGCCCTTTCTTTGTTGCCTTGAACTCTTCCATTTTTTTAAAGGCAGAGGGCATGGAGGATGGCTCTGCCCCGGGGCTGTGGAGGATGCCCGCTTGCAGTTCTGGGGCTCTTTGCACCCTGCCTGGGTCTTCTGCTTCTGGGCGGGTTTTTTCATCCCTCTAGTCTGCTTGCTTCCCACATTTACTGGCATGTTTTCGGCTCTATTGTGTCAGTTATGGCTCCTTGGTTGGTGGCCATTTTCTTTTCTGCGGCTAACTCCCTGATTGGCCACCGGCGGCGGTGGCGCTGCGGTTTATTTACAGGCGCCTGGGTGTGCGAGCGAGCGTTTGTGGGCGAGTTTTCACCTCCATTCAGGGGTTTTATCCTCCTGTTGCCGTTTCTTTGTTTTTCTGGGGTGTTCTGCCCGTCTTCTGTTCCTCTGGGAACGCTTGGGTGTTGGTTTTTACTCCGGTTTTTGCGTTTTCTGTCTGTTTGGGTCTGGGCCCAGTGTCCCTGTCTGTTTATGCTTGCTCCCACACCTTGTCCCTTGGTTTTCGGTTTGTTTTGGCCGTTTCCCTGGGGTTCTGTGTGGGTGCTGTGCATTGCCCTTTCCGATTTCCTCCGGCAAATGTGGTAGTTTGGGCTCCTCCGGGTTCCTTTGGGTCCTTTGGTTTCGTTTCGGAGGTTTCTTCATCTTGGGTACCCTTGTGGGTTCAGGGGGTTTTGTTACCATTGTGTGTGACCCAATTCTGCCTTCTGGGGTTCCGGGGTCTTCCTTGCTTGCAGGCTGATCTTTTTGGGTCTTGGCACGTGTAGTGGTCGTGCCGGGGCCTTGGGTTTTTGTTGTTGAGGTGGGCCTTTTGGTGCAGTTTTTGTGCTTCTTGGTGCTTTTTTCGTCTGGCCGGTGGCTTGTCCTTTTCTTTATTTATTTTTATTTTTATGTGTATATATATATGTATATGTGAATATATATATATATATATATATATATATATATATATATATATATATATATATATATATATATATATATATTAGTATATTTTGGTAGCAGTCTTTCCTGTAGACATATATTATTAAATATGACCGAAAAAGTAAGATTAATAATTCTAACACGAATTTTCTCAATCTTTCGTACATTACGCTTCACTGTTGGAGGTAAATCAAAAATCACTTCTCCAAAATTCATTTTTATTTCTAGTCTGACGCGACACGGGCGCGTTTCGTAAAACTTATTACATTTTCAAAGACTTCACAAATACACAACTGATTAGAACGTATCTCTGATTTTATATCTACATTTGAGTGAGGTGGGAGGGGTGATGTGGCATTAACACAAGACAGAACAAGAGGGGATATTAATAGGGTATTAAAAGTATCAACACAAGACAGAACAGAAACAATGGGTATTGAATAGAAGTGTTTGTAGAAAGCCTATTGGTCCATATTTCTTGATGCTTCTATATTGGAGCGGAGTCTTGAGGTGGGTAGAATATAGTTGTGCAATAATTGGCTGTTGATTGCTGGTGTTGACTTCTTGATGTGTAGTGCCTCGCAAACGTCAAGCCGCCTGCTATCGCTGTATCTATCGATGATTTCTGTGTTGTTTACTAGGATTTCTCTGGCGATGGTTTGGTTATGGGAAGAGATTATATGTTCCTTAATGGAGCCCTGTTGCTTATGCATCGTTAAACGCCTAGAAAGAGATGTTGTTGTCTTGCCTATATACTGGGTTTTTTGGAGCTTACAGTCCCCAAGTGGGCATTTGAAGGCATAGACGACATTAGTCTCTTTTAAAGCGTTCTGTTTTGTGTCTGGAGAGTTTCTCATGAGTAGGCTGGCCGTTTTTCTGGTTTTATAGTAAATCGTCAGTTGTATCCTCTGATTTTTGTCTGTAGGGATAACGTTTCTATTAACAATATCTTTCAGGACCCTTTCCTCCGTTTTATGAGCTGTGGAAAAGAAGTTCCTGTAAAATAGTCTAATAGGGGGTATAGGTGTTGTGTTAGTTGTCTCTTCAGAGGTTGCATGGCTTTTCACTTTCCTTCTTATGATGTCTTCGATGAAACCATTGGAGAAGCCGTTATTGACTAGGACCTGCCTTACCCTACAGAGTTCTTCGTCGACTTGCTTCCATTCTGAGCTGTGGCTGAGAGCACGGTCGACGTATGCGTTAACAACACTCCTCTTGTACCTGTCAGGGCAGTCGCTGTTGGCATTTAGGCACATTCCTATGTTTGTTTCCTTAGTGTAGACTGCAGTGTGGAAACCTCCGCCCTTTTCCATGACTGTTACATCTAGAAAAGGCAGCTTCCCATCCTTTTCCGTCTCGTAAGTGAAACGCAGCACGGAACTCTGCTCAAATGCCTCCTTTAGCTCCTGCAGATGTCTGACATCAGGTACCTGTGTAAAAATGTCGTCAACATACCTGCAGTATATGGCCGGTTTCAAGTTCATGTCGACTAAGACTTTTTGCTCGATGGTACCCATGTAGAAGTTTGCAAACAGGACACCTAGGGGAGAACCCATGGCGACCCCATCTACTTGCTTATACATGTGCCCATCCGGGCTCAAGAAGGGTGCCTCTTTAGTACAAGCTTGGAGTAGTTTCCTCAGAATACTTTCTGGCATGTCAAGAGGAGTACAGGCTGGATCACGATACACTCTGTCGGCTATCATTCCGATTGTCTCGTCCACAGGTACGTTGGTAAACAGCGATTCTACGTCCAACGAGGCTCTTATCCCTGTGGCCCGTGTGCCCCGCAGTAAGTCCACAAATTCCTTTGGAGACTTCAGGCTGAAGGCGCAAGGAACATAAGGAGTCAGCAGGCCGTTGAGTCGCTTTGCCAGTCTGTACGTGGGTGTGGGTATCTGGCTAATGATTGGCCGAAGTGGGTTTCCAGGCTTGTGCGTCTTGACATTTCCATACGCAAAGATCCTGCCAAAGATCATTGGGGAATATAAACCTGGATATGCGTATGGAAATGTCAAGACGCACAAGCCTGGAAACCCACTTCGGCCAATCATTAGCCAGATACCCACACCCACGTACAGACTGGCAAAGCGACTCAACGGCCTGCTGACTCCTTATGTTCCTTGCGCCTTCAGCCTGAAGTCTCCAAAGGAATTTGTGGACTTACTGCGGGGCACACGGGCCACAGGGATAAGAGCCTCGTTGGACGTAGAATCGCTGTTTACCAACGTACCTGTGGACGAGACAATCGGAATGATAGCCGACAGAGTGTATCGTGATCCAGCCTGTACTCCTCTTGACATGCCAGAAAGTATTCTGAGGAAACTACTCCAAGCTTGTACTAAAGAGGCACCCTTCTTGAGCCCGGATGGGCACATGTATAAGCAAGTAGATGGGGTCGCCATGGATTCTCCCCTAGGTGTCCTGTTTGCAAACTTCTACATGGGTACCATCGAGCAAAAAGTCTTAGTCGACATGAACTTGAAACCGGCCATATACTGCAGGTATGTTGACGACATTTTTACACAGGTACCTGATGTCAGACATCTGCAGGAGCTAAAGGAGGCATTTGAGCAGAGTTCCGTGCTGCGTTTCACTTACGAGACGGAAAAGGATGGGAAGCTGCCTTTTCTAGATGTAACAGTCATGGAAAAGGGCGGAGGTTTCCACACTGCAGTCTACACTAAGGAAACAAACATAGGAATGAGCCTAAATGCCAACAGCGACTGCCCTGACAGGTACAAGAGGAGTGTTGTTAACGCATACGTCGACCGTGCTCTCAGCCACAGCTCAGAATGGAAGCAAGTCGACGAAGAACTCTGTAGGGTAAGGCAGGTCCTAGTCAATAACGGCTTCTCCAATGGTTTCATCGAAGACATCATAAGAAGGAAAGTGAAAAGCCATGCAACCTCTGAAGAGACAACTAACACAACACCTATACCCCCTATTAGACTATTTTACAGGAACTTCTTTTCCACAGCTCATAAAACGGAGGAAAGGGTCCTGAAAGATATTGTTAATAGAAACGTTATCCCTACAGACAAAAATCAGAGGATACAACTGACGATTTACTATAAAACCAGAAAAACGGCCAGCCTACTCATGAGAAACTCTCCAGACACAAAACAGAACGCTTTAAAAGAGACTAATGTCGTCTATGCCTTCAAATGCCCACTTGGGGACTGTAAGCTCCAAAAAACCCAGTATATAGGCAAGACAACAACATCTCTTTCTAGGCGTTTAACGATGCATAAGCAACAGGGCTCCATTAAGGAACATATAATCTCTTCCCATAACCAAACCATCGCCAGAGAAATCCTAGTAAACAACACAGAAATCATCGATAGATACAGCGATAGCAGGCGGCTTGACGTTTGCGAGGCACTACACATCAAGAAGTCAACACCAGCAATCAACAGACAATTATTGCACAACTATATTCTACCCACCTCAAGACTCCGCTCCAATATAGAAGCATCAAGAAATATGGACCAATAGGCTTTCTACAAACACTTCTATTCAATACCCATTGTTTCTGTTCTGTCTTGTGTTGATACTTTTAATACCCTATTAATATCCCCTCTTGTTCTGTCTTGTGTTAATGCCACATCACCCCTCCCACCTCACTCAAATGTAGATATAAAATCAGAGATACGTTCTAATCAGTTGTGTATTTGTGAAGTCTTTGAAAATGTAATAAGTTTTACGAAACGCGCCCGTGTCGCGTCAGACTAGAAATAAAAATGAATTTTGGAGAAGTGATTTTTGATTTACCTCCAACAGTGAAGCGTAATGTACGAAAGATTGAGAAAATTCGTGTTAGAATTATTAATCTTACTTTTTCGGTCATATTTAATAATATATATATATATATATATATATACAGTGTGTCCTCACTTGAACGAACTATATGGGGCGAAGCCGATTCGTTCCAGTGCGGAATTCGTTCCATCCGTCCGGCCCCAACAACCTTCTTATTTTTTTTTTTTTTTTAAACATATGCCAGGACACATTAGTTTGTTTCTTTGTTGTGTGGTGCTTCATTATAATATCTTTCATGCTCTTTTGGTGTCAATAATAATCTGAGATGCGAGAATCACCATCCCCCACCCCACTCACACCATCCTCCATACCACCCACACCATCCCCCACACCACCCACACCATCCCCCACACCACCCACACCATCCCCCACACCACCCACACCATCCCCCACACCACTAACACCATTCACCCCCACCACCCACACTCCCCACACCACCACCCACACACCCCACACCACCACTCACACCACCACTCACACACCCCACACCACCACCCACACCACCCACATCATCCCCCACACCATCCACACCATCCCCCACACCACCCACACCATCCCCCACACCCCCACACCATCCCCAGCACCACTAACACCATTCGCCCCCACCACCCACACTCCCCACACCACCACCTACATCATCCCCCACACACCCCACATCATCCCCCCACACCCAACCACACCACCCACACCAACCCACCCACACCCAAACCACACCACACCACCCAAACCATACCACACCACACCACCCAAACCATACCACACCACCCACACCGTGTATTGAAGCAGCAGGCTTGGAAACGTCTCAACTCGCCCGACAAAAAAAAAATGATGGGTTGACAGGTCTCCTCTCACACCTCCAGGACCCCCCCCCACCCCCCAGGTACCCGGCCATACACACCACAATGCCAAGTCAGCTATTGTTTTCTTCAGGAAACAATAAAACGTGTTAATGATTAATAATGTATATTAATACACGAAAATTAACATATTTTGGCATAAATGTTTTACAGCTAAGATTGAGATTTATAATAGAGTATGAATGAGAGGTTTGGCAGCCATGCGTGGTCACCACCCTTCTCTCTCCACTTCCACCTCCCCTGACAACACCTTCCACCACTGACCCCACCTGCCTCTTTCCACCACCTGCCTCCCCTGACCCCACCTGCCTCCCCTGACCCCACCTGCCTCCCCTGACCCCACCTGCCTACCCTGACCCCACCTGCCTACCCTGACCCCACCTGCCTACCCTGACCCCACCTGCCTCCCCTGACACCACCTGCCTCCCCTGACCCCACCTGCCTCCCCTGACCCCACCTGCCTCCCCTGACCCAACCTGATACCCCTGACCCCACCTGCCTCCCCTGACCCCACCTGCCTCCCCTGACACCGCCTGCCTCCCCTGACCCCACCTGCCTCCCCTGACCCCACCTGCCTCCCCTGACACCACCTGCCTCTTTCCACCACCTGCCTCCCCTGACCCCACCTGCCTCCCCTGACACCGCCTGCCTCCCCTGACCCCACCTGCCTCCCCTGACACCACCTGCCTCTTTCCACCACCTGCCTCCCCTGACACCGCCTGCCTCCCCTGACCCCACCTGCGTCCCTTGACCCCACCTGCCTCCCCTGACACCACCTGCCTCCCCTGACACCACCTGCCTCCCCTGACCCCACCTGCCTCCCCTGACACCACCTGCCTCCCCTGACCCCATGTGCCTCTCCTGACACCACCTGCCTCCCCTGACCCCACCTGCCACCCCTGACACCGCCTGCCTCCCCTGACACCACCTGCCTCCCCTGACACCACCTGCCTCCCCTGACCCCACCTGCCTCCCATGACACCGCCTGCCTCCTCTGACACTACCTGCCTCCCCTGACACCACCTGCCTCCCCTGACACCGCCTGCCTCCCCTGACACCGCCTGCCTCCCCTGACACCACCTGCCTCCCCTGACACCGCCTGCCTCCCCTGACACCACCACAAATGATGCCAGCCACCTCACCAAGGCCTAACGTTCACACGACCTGTGGTTGTTTTATTGGCCTCCTCAAAATTTATAGGTATTAGTACAGTACGTAGGCTGTTAGAGGGAGGGAGGGAGGGATGGATCCAGGAAACAACCCCCCCTCCCACCCCCCACCCCCCCAATGGCTCAGGGAGCGACCGGCCGGCCACACAATGCCGGCTGTTATCTACACCCCAATTGTATTAAAAATTCTGTGAAAAGGAAATGTGTTCAAACTGTTTAAAATATGTACTGTATATATTACAATTTTCACCATTATTATTGCTCCAATATGACATTTTTCTAATAAAAAGGCTATTTTCAGTGTAGATAATGCGATAATTATCATTAAATTGACTCTTGGCATCTGACGAGGAGAGGAGAGTGAGTGGTCTCTGTGGTCAGGTGGAGGAAGGAGGGTGGGGCGGGGAAGCACGTGTTGCCTCCTGACAACAACTCTCTCACCAATGCCCCCCTGACACCATTTTATCACAATTTTTATCACCATTTCTCCCTAGAAACAATGGGTAGGGATAAAACACTACATAACTGTTTACACTCTGGCGAATCATAGTTGATGACAGCCAGCTCTGACGCTCGGCCTCGGTGACCGCTTGGACGAACATTCCTCACTTAATCGAACATTTGTATGTTCCACTGAACATTTGGTACCGAATTCAATTTGTTCGGCTCTTCCGGGAATTCGATAGAGCGGGGTTCGTTAGTCTGAGGAAGCACTGTATATATATATATATATATATATATATATATATATATATATATATATATATATATATATATATAAATATATAACTGAAAACTCACACCCCAGAAGTGACTCGAACCCATACTCCCAGAAGCAACGCATCTGGTATGTACAAGACGCCTTAATCCACTTGACCATCACGACCGGACATAATGAGGTGATAGCCGAGGCTATTTGAACCACCCCACCGCCGGCACTCGGATAGTTATCTTGGGCATAGCATTTTACCAAATCACCTCATTCTTTGGGGCAACACGTGAGGAACACAAATGCGAACAAGCCTGAATGGTCCCCAGGACATATGCAACTGAAAACTCACACCCCAGAAGTGACTCGAACCCATACTCCCAGAAGCAACGCATCTGGTATGTACAAGACGCCTTAATCCACTTGACCATCACGACCGGACATAATGAGGTGATAGCCGAGGCTATTTGAACCACCCCACCGCCGGCACTCGGATAGTTATCTTGGGCATAGCATTTTACCAAATCACCTCATTCTTTGGGGCAACACGTGAGGAACACAAATGCGAACAAGCCTGAATGGTCCCCAGGACATATGCAACTGAAAACTCACACCCCAGAAGTGACTCGAACCCATACTCCCAGAAGCAACGCATCTGGTATGTACAAGACGCCTTAATCCACTTGACCATCACGACCGGACATAATGAGGTGATAGCCGAGGCTATTTGAACCACCCCACCGCCGGCACTCGGATAGTTATCTTGGGCATAGCATTTTACCAAATCACCTCATTCTTTGGGGCAACACGTGAGGAACACAAATGCGAACAAGCCTGAATGGTCCCCAGGACATATGCAACTGAAAACTCACACCCCAGAAGTGACTCGAACCCATACTCCCAGAAGCAACGCATCTGGTATGTACAAGACGCCTTAATCCACTTGACCATCACGACCGGACATAATGAGGTGATAGCCGAGGCTATTTGAACCACCCCACCGCCGGCACTCGGATAGTTATCTTGGGCATAGCATTTTACCAAATCACCTCATTCTTTGGGGCAACACGTGAGGAACACAAATGCGAACAAGCCTGAATGGTCCCCAGGACATATGCAACTGAAAACTCACACCCCAGAAGTGACTCGAACCCATACTCCCAGAAGCAACGCATCTGGTATGTACAAGACGCCTTAATCCACTTGACCATCACGACCGGACATAATGAGGTGATAGCCGAGGCTATTTGAACCACCCCACCGCCGGCACTCGGATAGTTATCTTGGGCATAGCATTTTACCAAATCACCTCATTCTTTGGGGCAACACGTGAGGAACACAAATGCGAACAAGCCTGAATGGTCCCCAGGACATATGCAACTGAAAACTCACACCCCAGAAGTGACTCGAACCCATACTCCCAGAAGCAACGCATCTGGTATGTACAAGACGCCTTAATCCACTTGACCATCACGACCGGACATAATGAGGTGATAGCCGAGGCTATTTGAACCACCCCACCGCCGGCACTCGGATAGTTATCTTGGGCATAGCATTTTACCAAATCACCTCATTCTTTGGGGCAACACGTGAGGAACACATCACATCAGATAACTATCCGAGTGCCGGCGGTGGGGTGGTTCAAATAGCCTCGGCTATCACCTCATTATGTCCGGTCGTGATGGTCAAGTGGATTAAGGCGTCTTGTACATACCAGATGCGTTGCTTCTGGGAGTATGGGTTCGAGTCACTTCTGGGGTGTGAGTTTTCAGTTGCATATGTCCTGGGGACCATTCAGGCTTGTTCGCATTTGTGTTCCTCACGTGTTGCCCCAAAGAATGAGGTGATTTGGTAAAATGCTATGCCCAAGATAACTATCCGAGTGCCGGCGGTGGGGTGGTTCAAATAGCCTCGGCTATCACCTCATTATGTCCGGTCGTGATGGTCAAGTGGATTAAGGCGTCTTGTACATACCAGATGCGTTGCTTCTGGGAGTATGGGTTCGAGTCACTTCTGGGGTGTGAGTTTTCAGTTGCATATGTCCTGGGGACCATTCAGGCTTGTTCGCATTTGTGTTCCTCACGTGTTGCCCCAAAGAATGAGGTGATTTGGTAAAATGCTATGCCCAAGATAACTATCCGAGTGCCGGCGGTGGGGTGGTTCAAATAGCCTCGGCTATCACCTCATTATGTCCGGTCGTGATGGTCAAGTGGATTAAGGCGTCTTGTACATACCAGATGCGTTGCTTCTGGGAGTATGGGTTCGAGTCACTTCTGGGGTGTGAGTTTTCAGTTGCATATGTCCTGGGGACCATTCAGGCTTGTTCGCATTTGTGTTCCTCACGTGTTGCCCCAAAGAATGAGGTGATTTGGTAAAATGCTATGCCCAAGATAACTATCCGAGTGCCGGCGGTGGGGTGGTTCAAATAGCCTCGGCTATCACCTCATTATGTCCGGTCGTGATGGTCAAGTGGATTAAGGCGTCTTGTACATACCAGATGCGTTGCTTCTGGGAGTATGGGTTCGAGTCACTTCTGGGGTGTGAGTTTTCAGTTGCATATGTCCTGGGGACCATTCAGGCTTGTTCGCATTTGTGTTCCTCACGTGTTGCCCCAAAGAATGAGGTGATTTGGTAAAATGCTATGCCCAAGATAACTATCCGAGTGCCGGCGGTGGGGTGGTTCAAATAGCCTCGGCTATCACCTCATTATGTCCGGTCGTGATGGTCAAGTGGATTAAGGCGTCTTGTACATACCAGATGCGTTGCTTCTGGGAGTATGGGTTCGAGTCACTTCTGGGGTGTGAGTTTTCAGTTATATATTTATATATATATATATATATATATATATATATATATATATATATATATATATATATATATATATATATATATATATATATATATATATATGTCGTACCTAGTAGCCAGAATGTCGTATCCGGCCTACTATGCAAGGCCCGATTTGCCTAATAAGCCAAGTTTTCCTGAATTAATATATTTTCTCTAATTTTTTTCTTATGAAATGATAAAGCTACCCATTTTATTATGTATGAGGTCAATTTTTTTTTATTTGAGTTAAAATTAACGTAGATATATGACCGACCCTAACCAACCCTACCTAACCTAACCTATCTTTATAGGTTAGGTTAGGTTAGGTAGCCGAAAAAGTTAGGTTAGGTTTGGTTAGGTAGGTTAGGTAGTCGAAAAACAATTAATTCATGAAAACTTCGCTTATTACGCAAATCGGGCCTTGCATAGTAGGCTGTGAAGTGCGTTCTGGCTACTAGGTACGACATATATATATATATATATATATATATATATATATATATATATATATATATATATATATATATATATATATATTGTGATGGTAACGCGTTGGTGTTCTGCTGTTCAAAGCTAGGGGTATGGCCTCGTCACATAGAATAAAAAAAAATAGAAAATCTGGAACTTCGTCTGTGGTAAGGTAAGGAGAAGACACACAAAACACAAGTAAATTTTAACAATGGAATTTTAATTACGTTAGATAAACAAAACATGAATAAAATGGACATACAAATTCGTATAATAAAATCAATCAATCAAAATAATAAGAATAATTAAATGGCAAAATGAAAAGTTACGTTAAGACAAGTGAGCAATAACAAGCTGTGCAATATACAATAAAATGAGAGGTGCAGGAATATTGGCTTTAAGCTATCACCTCTCTTAGTACACGTAAGCCAAAGCTTAGTCTACCAGGAAGAAGTGTTAACCGTATGAAAGCACTGAATATTCTGAAGACTGAGGTCGTGGCGGCCCCAGACATCAAGTAGTATGGTGGGTGGAGTGCAGTTGCAGCCAGACCGGCGGCCAATCAGCGAGGAGCCGGCAACAAGACAGGTAGTTTGGCGGTTTGAGGTGTAGCAGGTGTTCCTGGCTGCATACGTTTTGCTCTCTGGCAAACCTTGGAGATGTTGTTGTCGTTGTTGGACATTTCTTCCATAGTAGTTTTATATATTTGTAACGACGTATTTTTGGAGGGAAGAGCAGGCTCAATCTCTTGAAGGAGATTATCGTCACAACTCTCCCCCGAAGCCTGCGGTTCTGGAAGAAGTACGTCGTTATGTGGTGGAGTAATGGATGGAGTCGCTTCTACTTCATAAACTCTGGAGAGATCATTGGCTAAGATGTTGTCGGAATCTTGGTATAGCGTGTCTCCAGGTTGAATTTCTGCAGTTAGCAAGCCCATAGTAGAAGATGTTGAGATGGGAAGTGGGCGTGCTGGAGGAGGTGTAGGGTGGTGTGGTCCGTGTTGATGGTGGACCGAGCACTTTGCAGGTGTGGAGTGAAGTGCTGGAGCTTCAGGATGATGAAGAGTAGCTCCTTGCCAATTGTTCCGTAGTTCCTTGTAGCAGTAGTCGCTGACAGGTGCATTCTTCTCGCCTCGTTGCTGCATCACGACACCACCAACGTCGGTACCACTGGCGTCGACATGGAGGATGAAGGGCTTATCTGACGAGGTGAGAGTGGAATTAGAATAGGGCAAAGGAGCACGATTATTATCCTTTAAGTATTTGGGAAGATCATTAAGGATTTCGGAATTAGAAAGCGCTGACTCCTTGTCAGTGCTTTCGGGAGGAGAAGCTGCGAAGGTCTCACTGTGGATGTAGGGTTCTGTGAAGGTAGAACAGTTAGTCAGGAGAGTGGGAGGAGTACCATTATATTGCTTCAGGAGGTTGACGTGGCACAGCTGGGTCTTCCGCCGCTTATCTGGAGTCTCTATGACGTAGTTGTTGTTATTTCTGCACTCTTTGACGCGGTAGGGTCCTGAAAACCTGTTTTGTAAAGGTGAACCTGGGATAGGGAAGTATGCTAGAATGAAGTCTCCTGGCTTAAATTTTCGTACTTTGCTGGTCTGGTCATAATGAGTCTTCATCCTCTCCTGGGCTTTCAATAGATTATCATGGGCAAAACGGTGGACTCTCTCTAGAATGTGTTGAAGGTTTTGAAGAAACTGGGGCACATTCTGATGCTCACTGAAGGTGGCATCTCTGAGAGAGTCTTTGAAAGCCTTAAGGGGAGTACGGCACTTACGGCCGTAGAGCATCTCATAAGGAGATACTCCTAGGGACTCATTGGGGAGACTTCTGTAAATACACATTATAAGGTCGATTTGCTTATCCCAATCCTTAGAGGTTTCACTACAAAACTTTTTCAAGAGTGCTTTGATAGTCTGATGACTACGTTCAAGAGAACCCTGTGAAGCAGGATGATAGGGGCTGGACAATACCTGTTTGATGTTGAACTCCTCCAGTGTCCTTTTGAAGAGATCACTGGTGAAGTTGGTACCACAGTCGCTCTGAATCTCCCTGGGAAATCCGTATTGAGTGAAGATCTTCAATAGATGTTTTACAACCGTAGCAGCCGTGATGTTCTTCACTGGAACTGCTATGGGAAATCTGGTGGTAGGACACAGGATGGTTAAGATATAGGCGTTACCTGAACTGGTCCGAGGTAAAGGACCAACACAGTCTATTATGAGTCTGTGGAAAGGTTCCGCAGGCACCTGTATGGGAATCAGTGGCGCTCTGGGAATGGAGATGTTCGGTTTGCCTGCCATCTGACATGTATGACACTGTTTTACGTACTGTTTGACGTTATTTACCATACCTGGCCAGTAGTAGTCTTGACGAATTCCATGGTAAGTCTTGTTGAAGCCGTAGTGGGAGAGTGCTCCATGGGCCAGGTGTAGAATAGTGGGCCGCAGGCTGGTAGGAATCACAAGTTGTTCGATGTTGGCCCAATCGTCCTCCTCCTTCAGTTTACTGGGTCTATATCTGCGGTAGAGCAAGTCGTTCTCTAGGAAGAACCCAGGAATACTGTCGGGTTGAGTCTCAGCCTGGAAAAACAATGGTGTTTAAGTAAGATCTTCCCTCTGCAACTTACGGAACTCCAACTTGGTCAGATTCGGGGGTAGTTTCTGAGGGTCTTGAGGGACAGCGGTAGCAGTAGAGTCAGCTGGCTGTGGACGTGCGGCTTGTGCACGGGTGGTCACAAGAACCGGAGGAGAAACTTCATCACTCTCTTGAACCTCTGCTGGAACATACGCTAGAATAGGGTTACTTGGCACAGAGTTACACACCTGGGGTTTGTCTATGACGATCAGGTTGGTCGGTTGCAGGTCTTCTGCCAAGTCGTTGCCTAGGAGAAGTTGCACTCCAGGCATGGGAAAAGGCTTTTCCCTGACGGCGACTTGGACTTCTCCGTTCACGTAGGGACAATCCAGGTGGACTCTGGCGAGAGGGTATGGAGTGGTAGCAGTGAGGTCAGTGATGAAGACAGTTTCTCCGGTGTAGGCGATGTTGGGCACAGCCGACTTCAAGATGATCGATTGAAGAGCCGCTGTGTCCCTCAAGATCTTCAATTTGAAACGTCCCTCCGGATTTGAACCGTTGGCAGAGACAGTTCCAGTATACAGGTGGTTACTGAAAAGAGAAAGATCATTAACATTAACACCAACATTCATCACAGGCTTACCGGACTTAGGAGGAGTTGGTTTGGGTTTCTGTGGGTCAGTGGTTCCCTTGTATTGAGACTTACCACACTTGTCTATGGTATGTCCATAGAGTCTATAATACTTGCAGTACAATTGCGAGCCAGCTTGATCGGTGCTCACTTTCTCGTAACTGTACCACGACTTCTTACTGGAGGATGGTTCGGGTGTCAGCCGGTGGATGAGGCTGTAAGTGTCAGCCGACTTAGCACACTTCAGGTAGTCGGTTTCTTCTTTATCTGCCAAGTAGAGACGGACAGGGGGCGGCACACGTCTCAAGAATTCTTCAACAAGCATCAGGTTGACGAGTTCTGTAAAAGTAGAGACATGTGCTGCTTCCAGCCATTTCATGAAATATCTCCGTTTTGTGTTAGCAAACTCGAGGAAGGTAGTGGTACTTGCCTTCAGGTGGTCACGGAATTTCCTTCTATAACTTTCAGTAGAGAGGAGGTAGGCGTCCAACACTGCTTGTTTCAGAGTGTGGTAGTCATTCTCAGACGCCAGAGTACTGAGTGTGACTGCAGCTCTACCTGTAAGATGGACTCTGAGAAGTGTGGCCCATTGGTCGACAGGCCAACTGAGTTGATTAGCAAGGGTTTCAAAGGTGGTGAAAAACACATCAACTTCTGCTTCTACAAAGGATGGCATTAACTTACTTGCATGTGATATATTAAAACTGACGGGAAGATTGGCAGTAGCTTGCTGGCGTTGAGCGAGGTGTGAAGTTTCCAACGTGTATTCTCGTTGACGACACTCTAGAGCCAGAGTCGCTTGTTGCTCGTCATGTTCACGTTGCATCTCCAACTCGCATCGTTTTGTTTCAAGCTGTACTCGTTCCCGCTCCCGGACAGGCCCCCATATAATATGTGACGGTAATGCGTTGGTGTTCGGCTGTTCAAAGCTAGGGGTATGGCCTCGTCACATAGAATAAAAAAAAAATAGAAAATCTGGAACTTCGTCTGTGGTAAGGTAAGGAGAAGACACACAAAACACAAGTAAATTTTAACAATAGAATTTTAATTACGTTAGATAAACAAAACATGAATAAAATGGACATACAAATTCGTATAATAAAATCAATCAATCAAAATAATAAGAATAATTAAATGACAAAATGAAAAGTTACGTTAAGACAAGTGAGCAATAACAAGCTGTGCAATATACAATAAAATGAGAGGTGCAGGAATATTGGCTTTAAGCTATCACCTCTCTTAGTACACGTAAGCCAAAGCTTAGTCTACCAGGAAGAAGTGTTAACCGTATGAAAGCACTGAATATTCTGAAGACTGAGGTCGTGGCGGCCCCAGACATCAAGTAGTATGGTGGGTGGAGTGCAGTTGCAGCCAGACCGGCGGCCAATCAGCGAGGAGCCGGCAACAAGACAGGTAGTTTGGCGGTTTGAGGTGTAGCAGGTGTTCCTGGCTGCATACGTTTTGCTCTCTGGCAAACCTTGGAGATGTTGTTGTCGTTGTTGGACATTTCTTCCATAGTAGTTTTATATATTTGTAACGACGTATTTTTGGAGGGAAGAGTGAATAAAAGCAAAAACAGTATTGTGGGAGGAGAATGTGGGCGAGTCAGGTGACTTGAGGGAGGGCGTGAGTGGCTGGCTGGTACACGGCGGTCACTCCTCGTTACTTTTTGACTCATAATAGCTACTTAGTGGTTCATTATGGTGAACAAAACATGCAGATACTTATATATAACCTGTGCTTATAGTGTAATAACCGACAAAGTATTTGTTCACTGATTGATGAACATAATTGAATCAACAATATGCACACAATATTTTTGAGTACAGCGATGATTCACTCATTTTATTATATAAATATATCAAACTACACACTATTGAATAATATTACAGCAAAAAACTATGAAAAATCAATCAGAGACATTGAAATAATAAGGTAATTATCTCTTTGTGGCAACTCCGGCCTGACAGCTGGCGATCAACAGACTGCCTGGGACGCACGCTGAGTGAGCGCCTATTTTTTACCAGACTTCCCCGCCCTATAGCGGGCAATATATGCCACTTACGATTTTTTTATTATTTATCCTGTGATCAGTGAACCCAAATTAACAGGTTAGGAAGAAAAAATAATTTTCTTTTTTTTTCAAAATTACATGCGCCTGTGGGGAAGAAAGGATATTATACCCCTAGCATGTTAAGGGTTAATGGCGATGGCCAACTCCTTTCCCTTTGGGGGGTTCAGGGCTTGCGGGGTAGGCTTCTTCCCCTGCGCTTTGTCATGTCTTCTTGGTGTGGGTACGTTTGGACGTGGTCGATCCGTCCTTCTGGGGTTCCCACTGGTTCCAATGTCGACACGGGACTTTGCAGATCTGCAGTTCTTCTGGACTTGTTCAGTTTGCGCCCTGGTTTCTTTGCCTCTCTTCGGATGACTGTTGTCTCCGGTCCGGCTTCTGTTGGGGCCAGGTGCCTGGATGGTGTCCCTGGACCTCTGGGTCACTTCTTGGCTCGTTCCTCTCCAGGGTTCCAGGACTGTCACATGTTGATGGTGGGGCTTCAGGCTTGCCATTTTTGTTGCCTTCTGTAGTTGGTAAATGGCACTTAGTGTTTTTACACATCTTTACTGGATCTTGGTGCCCTTTTTGCGTCTGCTCGGGATTTGGTTTCTGGCCTACCTCGACAATTGGCTGGTGTGGGCTCCCAGTTGGTCCACTTGTCTGATCGCCAGGGATGTTGTTCTTTCCAGCTCGCCGGGTTTGGGTTCCGGGTGAACTGGAGAACATTCTCCAGTTCACCCGAAAGCAGTGGACTCTGGGTCCACTTCTTTCTCCCTCCAGAGGCGTTGCTGGGGCTGCTATCCTGCCTTTGGCTGTATCTGAGGGGGTTCCGGGTCACTTGACAGTTGCTCGAGCAGTTGTGCGGGAGTCTGAACTTTGCCGTGCTGGTCTACACGCCGGGTTGGGTTTGGCTTCGGCATCTGTTTTGGTTCCTTCGGGGGCACCCTTTCCACCTCTCTCGTGGTCATTGGGTTCATCCTCCAGGGGCCTTGTGTCGGTGCTGCGTCGCCGGCTTCCTCTTTGGGGTTTTCGGGGTTCAGTGCCTTGGCACCTCCCTGATCCTTCGCTCGATGTGTTCACGGACGGGTCGTTTCTTGGCTGGGGCTTTGTGATCAGTGCTCACCAGGTTGGTCGAGGAGAATGGGGTCCGTCCTTCTGTCGGGCTCACAGCACAGTTCGGGAGTTCGCAGCAGTCTGGTTTGTGCTTCGGAGGGTTTGGATCCCTCGGGGCTCTGCCATTGGGCCCCGTTCAGACTGTTCGCTGGTGGTTCATTGCCATAACCACGGGAGAGTTCTCTTCGGTCCTTGCCTCTTTGGGGTTGATCTCTTCGAGTGGCTTGCCTGCTGGTCTCTCAGGGTTTGGCTCTCTGTGCAGTTCATGTCTAGGGTGTGTCCATCGTCCTGGCAGACAGCCTGTCATGGTTCATTCCTCTGTTCATGGAATGGCTGGTCATTGCCGACTCTTTTTGTTGGCTCTGCCGGACGTACGGACTCCTTGACATGGACATCTTCAAGTCGGTGTGGCCTTGGCGTCTCCCATTCTATGTGACGCCCTTTCCCGCCTGCAAGGCATTTGCTGTAGATGCTTTTCAGCAGGACTGGTCGAGGTGGAGTTACATGTACCTCATCCCCCTGTCCAGCTGCTGCTTCGGGTTCTGGCTCGGTTGGAGTCCTTCCCAAGGTGAGTAGTCCTCGTGGCCCCTTGGTGGCTGGCCCAGCCTTCTTTTCAGGCGCTGCTTGCTCGGTGTCCGAACCCGGGGAGGGAGGGTAGCTCCCTGGCTACCCTCCCTCCCACCAGTCAGAATTTTTTTTGTGTTGGTTAAAGCTTAGCTTCCAAACTGAATTGCTAAGCGGCTGGTGTGGTAAGGGCCGGGGTCCCCCCTCTTCCCCCTCTCAGGGAGGGGAAGGCTGTGCAGATGAGCAGCGTGGCAGTAAAGTGTGATTTTTGCTTGTTTGCTTGGGATTGTAGGAAGTTTCTACCTCTCTGTTCGGTTTTTTGTTTTAGTTTCTTACTATGTGGGGTTTGTTTTGTTATGCCTACCTTTCTGGGTGTCTAACCCCAGTCGATGGCAGATAAGGAAAAACCCCAACCACAAGGGGGTTTTCCAGGGCCATTGCTTCCTGAAACCTCTCTGAAGGGGCCAGGTTCTGGCGCTGGTCCCTGGTAAGTCTGAACTTCATAGCTAATGTCCCAGTCTAAGATAGCATACATTAGCCTGATAAGCTCCGGGGAGCCTCCGGGACTCACCCAGAAAATGGCATTTCATTACATTCAACGCTTGTGTTTTGTTGGCTTTTTTGTTGGCTCTTCCTTGGGAAAGAGGAAGAGCTCATTTATATCGGTTTTGGTCCCCATTCTATAGAATGGTCATAAATTTACTTGAAGACATTCAGCAAAGGGTGACAAAAGTTAATCCAAGGAATTAGATACCTCCTATATGACAAGTGATTAAGAGAGCTTAATATACATTTTCTAAAAGGCAAAGAGTTAGTGGTGACATAATTGAAGTGCATGAAAGGGGTATAACATTAGGAATATTAACCACTTAACTGCACCAAACGAGTATTCTCGGTCGGTAGGAATCTGCGCCAACTGAGAAAACTCTTTTTTATTTTTTCGTACCCATTCTAAATGTGTGCGAGGTTGGTTGTGTACGAAATGGACTCTTAGGGCCTCCTGTGAGAGGCAGCCATCTTGGAAAAATTCCCAGAATGCCCTAGGGCTGCTAGTTGGGTTAATACTGAATGAGCAACCATGAGTGGCACACATGTCTCTGGCTTCTAAACCACTGTCCGACGCGGTGTTGAAAGATCGCGCTCTGTCGGTGAAATTCAAACCTTATTGTTTGAAGAAGATAAGGATCATAATATACGTGAAGCTAGGCGCAATAAGGACCTAACACAAAGGTTGGATGCAAGTTATACAGCACCTATGAGGACGATACAGTGAGTGTATCCAATTGTAGCTCTGAGCACCACCCTGGCCCACCTATGCTATCTCCAATTTATTTAGATGATACGTAGTTGAATCGTTTTCTGCGTTCAGTGATGATGTATCTGATACAAGTAGCATAGATGAACAGTGTTTGCAGCTTCCATGGTGGTGTTTTCCATAGATAATTTCAAGAATAGCTGAATCTCTTCTTGACTGATGGACACTCTTTGAGGCTGGCTAAATCTCTTCCAGACTGACGGACACTCTTTGAGGCTGGCTGAATCTTTTCCTGTGTGGGACCATACAAAGCAATCTTTTCACGACTACCTTACAAATTGATCCTTTCCTATAATCTTTTCAAGACTACCTTACGTTTTACAAGCTTGGCTACATACCACCTACAGGTACTAATGCCAAGGGTGTACGTGAGTGCGTTATTTGCAAGCACACAGAACGAAGAAACATAAAGTGAAATCCATCTGTACCTGGTGCAACGAGTGCGAAGTCGCGCTGTGTACCATGGACTACTGGTACTTCGTTAATTATTACTCACTTTCGAAGTACTAAGTGTGTAATACATTGTGTTACTGTGTAAATAGTGTGTGAAACTGTACATATTGTAATTTTAGTGAAGTTTTAACAAGTAATATTGTGACAATAAATATTTATTGTGGACACATTACTAACTCATGTTGGTTGATACCTGGTTGATGTGGGTTCTGTGAGTTGTTCTACTCCCCAAGCCCGGCCCGAGGCCAGGGCTTGACTTGTGAGAGTTTGGTCCACTAGGCTGTTGCTTGGAGTGGCCCACAGGCCCACATACCTGCCACAGCCCGGTTGGTCCGGCACTCCTTGGAGGAAACAATCTAGTTTCCTCTTGAAGAGGGAAATGTATCACAGTTCCATGGAACATTATGAACGTTCTACTGTATACATATTGTAAAGGACACAAGTATGCATCATATACAATAAATAACAAATAAAACCGCATTGAAAAAACATAAAACAAATAATTGAAAATATATTTGTGGCAACACCCGGTGCTTGAATGGCCCGTGTGACCGTGTCTGGGCGATTCACGCACGGGCCACCAGTCCCTGATGACGTCACAGCGCACCTTGTCCACATCCTCACAGCCAAAGTAAGTGGAATTTGGCATTTATTTTTACATAGACATGTTCAGGGAAGGGAATTTATCATTTTACGAAGAAAAAAAAATTTGGGAACGCTTTATTTCATGCGCACAGGAGGAATTTCACAGTAAACTCGGCGCATCATGGTGGTTAACCCTTAACATGCTCGGGGTTTAATATCCTGCCATCCCCACAGGCGCATGTCATTTTGAAAAAAAAAAAAAATTATTTTTTCAAATTATTTTTTCTTTCTAACCTGTTAATTTGTGTTCATTGATCACGGGAAAAATAATAAAAAAATCGTAAGTGGCATATATTGCCCGCTATAGGGCGGGGAAGTCTGGCAAATTATAGGCGCTGACTCAGCGTGCGTCCCAGGCGATCTGTTGCTCGCAAGCTGTCAGGCCGGAGTTGCCACAAAGAGATAATTACCGAATTATTTCAATGTCTCTGATTGATTTTTCATACTTTTTTTGCTGTAATATTATTCAATAGTGTGTAGTTTGATATATTTATATAATAAAATGAGTGAATCGTTGGTGTACTCAAAAATATGGTGTGCATATTGTTGATTCAATTATGTTCATCAATCAGTGAACAAATACTTTGTCGGTTATTACACTATAAGCACAGGTTATATATAAGTACTGTATTTGCATGTTTTGTTCACTATAACGAACCACTAAGTAGCTATTATGAGTCAAAAAGTAATGAGGAGTGACCTCCATGTACCAGCCAGCCACTCCCGCCCTCCCTCCAGTCATCTGACTCACCCTCATTCTCCTCCCACAATAATGTTTTTGCTATAATTCACTATATACAGACATTATATATAAGTATCTACATGTTTTGTTCACCATAACTGTACATCTAAGCTTGTATGGTGAGTAAAGGCATAGAGATGTGGCTACTCACACAGTCAGCTGATCGGCGGCCGCCCTCAAGGTCAGACGCACTAATATTTCTCCTCCAACAATACTGTGTGGTGTTATTACGCTATATATCTTATATACAGACGTTATATATAAGTATCTACATGTTTTGTTCACCATAACTGTACATCTAAGCTTGTATGGTGAGTAAAGGCACAGAGATGTGGCTACTCACAGTCAGCTGATCGGCAGCCGCCCTCAAGGCCAGACGCACTAATATTTCTCCTCCAACAATACTGTGTGGTGTTATTACGCTATATACACACATTATATATAAATATCTACCAGATTATTC